>NC_137877.1:26021474-26096474 GCF_963924005.1 Protomyctophum bolini | reverse complement strand
GATTGACATGGATTTGAATATATCACGCAATCTTACACGTTTCTTTACTATAAGACGGGATCAAAAATCAATCCCGGTTTGGCCCACTTGAGACACTAAGAAGGTCTTATCAACTCTGATCTCATCCTTCTGAAATGCTTTGCCCCTCTCTTTGTATACACAATACACAGTAAAATATATAGTGTTTGTTTAAGAGAGCAGTATTCCATTGGGTTCCATTATTACCTCCTTGGAGTCAAAGTAACACTGATTTGACTGTGTAAACTGGCCAATGACTGGGATAAACAGAATGCAGGATTATGTTTTTGCACATACAAACCAATAGAATGCAATCTGTACCGCTCTTGGTTTGTATATACGCAGAAACTAAACAACTTTAAATGGACTGTGTGACTTGACCAGAACATAGTTCAGTTATACATGGTGCCTGTACTTCACTCTGCATTAGCCCGTAAAAAGCAGACACAGGTGGGGGGGGGGGGGGGGGGTAATGTCCAACTCACCGTTTGGCCTGACCAATAGGATTAGCTCTCCAGAGTGGCTCTCACAGCTGGCCTTAATGAACATGACCACCTGGTCGTGGGTGTGGTCAGAGATGTCCCGCCCGTTAATCAACACTACCTGGTCGCCCTCATTAAGGCGAGGCACACACAGGTCAGCCTGCAAGGGGATGGGGGGAAGAGAGAGAGAGAGAGAGAGAGAGAGAGAGAGAGAGAGAGAGATATACAGGAAGTGATGGGAGGAAAGAGGGAGAGAAAGTGGGGTGTTACTAAGATTTAAATATCGTTGCAGTCAGGCAGAAACCTCCTATTCTCCATAGTTTAACTTTTTTGAAAAATAATGCCCTCCTACGTGATCATACTACAGCGTCACACAAAAGCATAGAAAGTAGCACATTCTCAAGCTCAAAACAAGTAGCTCCGTGCTCATTTTGAATTTGAAAAAGTAACAGTTTTGGTTTTATGAGGTTTCCACCAGTCTGAGATGATATCTGTATGTGTGTGTGTGTGTGTGTGTGTGTGTGTGTGTGTGTGTGTGTGTGTGTGTGTGTGTGTGTGTGTGTGTGTGTGTGTGTGTGTGTCAGCTTACCGATGTTCCAGGGGCCACTCGAGACACAATGATGGGCATCTTTTGGTCCACTCCCCCCTGTAGGTACATGGACAAACATCATGGAGGTGAGATGATGTGTGTCAGCCTGGCGTCATGTTTCAGTTAGGCCTGTCACAATTACCACATAATCCCCTAATCGCAATTATTTGACATGATGGAAATTATTTAGCAAAATAATTGTCATAATCACTGGACAGGGCCCCTGCCCACTGCCCAGGCTCTCTCTAAACAGGGCCCAAATTAGCCAATTGATCGCACCTGATCACCCCTAGATCTCCTGGCCTGTTCTGACATTATCTGATGTTCTGATATCTCCATAGACTCCATATTTGGCCATGCCTGACAAAGAACTCCATATATAGGCATAAAAGTGACACAACACAGACATAACTAGAACTGCACTCTGCCGAGTGCATACTTGCTTGTTGCACACTAGTAGGCCATAAATGGCCTACTAGTGCGCAAGCAGAGCGCGCAAGTACTTTCGACCGCTGGAAACTATCACATCTCAGTATCTCCGTGAAGGAACGTTTGAAATGTATAATCATTACGTGTAACTATTTGCTACCTAACTACTTTTTTACAGAAGTATACAGAAGTATACAGAAGATTAGCAGTATACTGTGGTTACTTGGTTCCAAAAAGTGAAGCCAAGTTTTTTTCAACCGTAAGTCTGTGCCTGGTTTGCTGGGACCAGTTACAACATTACGTCATCGTTGAGAACTGGGACCAGAGTACATGGTGTGTATATGTATGACTAGCTCTCAGTGATGACGTAAGAGATATGGTCATCTGTGTAGTCTGGTCCCAGCAGACCAGGCACAGATTTACAAATTACAAACACATTACACCTACATACAGAGTATGTAGTTGTAATTTGATTAGCAGTATACTGTGGTTACTTGGTTCCAAAAAGTGAAGCCAAGTTTTTTTCAACCGTAAGTCTGTGCCTGGTTTGCTGGGACCAGTTACAACATTATGTCATCGTTGAGAACTGGGACCAGAGTACATGGTGTGTATATGACGTAATGTTGTAACTTGTAACTAGTCCCAGCAAACCAGGCATACACTTACGGTGTATGACTAGCTCTCAGTGATGACGTAAGAGAAATGGTCATCTGTATAATCTGGTCCCACCAGATACCACATTACGTCATCTTTGAGAGCTGGGACCAGAGTACACGGTGTGTATATGTATGACTAGCTCTCAGTGATGACGTAAGAGATATGGTCATCTGTGTAGTCTGGTCCCAGCAGACCAGGCACAGATTTACAAATTACAAATCACATTACAACTACATACAGAGTATGTAGTTGTAATTTGATTAGCAGTATACTGTGGTTACTTGGTTCCAAAAAGTGAAGCCAAGTTTTTTTCAACCGTAGGTTTGTGCCTGGTTTGCTGGGACCAGTTACAACATTACGTCATCGTTGAGAACTGGGACCAGAGTACATGGTGTGTATATGACGTAATGTTGTAACTTGTAACTTGTAACTTGTAACTAGTCCCAGCAAACCAGGCACAGACTTACGGTTGAAGAAAACTTGGCTTCACTTCGAAGAGACCAAGCGAAATGTGATTACTTGCGCGCTCTGCTTGCGCAAGTAATAACTTGGTGGGGCATTCAGTTCCAACTTGCATCGTTCCAAGTAGGCCCAAGGCCCCAGTATTAAATAATATGGCACATTTTGGCCCATGCAACTTCCGTTTACAAGGCCTAAGAGCCACACAATTGAATCGTTAATACACAATAAATGGTGGAGTAAAATGTCATAATGGTGACAAGCTCTGGTTTCAGTGTGCAGGCAGGGAGTGGCAGCTTTATACATAATCACAATTATTTGAGATAATCGCAATTGAATACTCGTCTATTCTGTATTTAAGTCTGATTCATTTTGTAGTGCTACGTTACGTCCGGGTCCAAGTGGCACTAGCTCCCGTCCGCATCTCATTGTAAATAGATATCTAAAGGCGTGAATCTTTTTACAATGACATTATTTTTCAGAAAGGAAGCCATTGAGGGTTAAAATGGGTCTTAATGCTTCCAACTCAAGTAGAATGAATAATGTTTATTATTAAAGTGTCCATGACAAAGAAAATATATGATGTGGAGACAATAAAGAATATTATTATCATTATTTTTGAAGGTTATAACAGTCCATTTGCTCAGTACAATATTAATATAAATGTTCAAAATAGCAGATCTACAAGCTTGTAGATCAACTATTTCCACTATTTTGTAAAAAAAGAAAAAGAAAGAAATTAAAGTAAATCTTATTAAATGTGTGTGATTTACGTTATTTGTCCTATCTGCCCTGTGCAATTTGTGTTTACGAAGCCTAAAAGGCAAACTTAAATACGAATTATCACAATTATTTGTGCGACAATTACAGTAATGGTCAACTTAAATGTGTGGCAGCGCTCTCACCTTGACGTTGAAGCCGAAGCGACCGTGCTCGTCAGGTTTCATCTTGATCAGGACCAGATTATCATGAGGAACCACTCCGTTTAGCTGCGTGCAGGACACACACACACACACACACACACACACACACACACACACACACACACACACACACACGTGAGGCTAGTGACATAAGCAACGAAGAAGAGCCACATCCACCAGACCCGGAAGTGATAGCCCTCCACATCAGGCTAGCCTCACTCTATTCTGTGTACTAACTCGCGGACAATACATTTCCTAAGCGCGAGCTCAGATTAATGTTTTAGAAGGTCCCAAACATTGTAACATTTTGAGAAGAAAAAACACCAATAACTGTGCGTGTGGCTGGTACTACAATGGGAGGCCTTTGGAGGCTAGCAACGGAAGCAAGAAAAACGTAACAATTTTTTTTTTTAATCAAATCTTGTGTTTCTCATGGATGGCCCCGGTTGGTAATAATAGCTTTCCTCGAGATATCTCGTGGATGGCTTGGATTGGGTTAATATATTATCAAAGCAGTGATTTAGAGAGTGATGCCAAGCTCACCGTGGTCTTTTCTGCGTTGACGGGGACGTCGTACATCTCGTTGACATGGTTGTCCAGCAGACTCTGCTGAGAGTGGGCCTGGATGATCTGACTCAGCGTCTTTCTGCTCAGCTGCTTGGGGGGCAGCGCTGGGGGCTGGCCGTCAATACCCTCTGGAGAGCTGAGAGAGGGACAGAAAGACACCAAGTCAGAGAGACGGAGACAGAGAGAGAGAAGTGGATGAGGTGAGGGAGAGTGTTGTTTTGTGTAATTACAGCACATAAGTTCATGAGATGTAAGTTAAATATTTTTGACGGGCACTAGCCCCTCCTATTCCCAGCTTTGTGTTTCTGTGTGTACCCCATTGACGATATGCACACAGCTGCCATCTTGCCAGCAAGGTGCTAACTAGGTGCAACTTCCCATGGACAGCCCATTCATCCAAACAGAAAAGTCCTATCTGATTGTATTAAACATCAAACTCACCAACATTGCAGCTGTACGAAAAGCTTGAATTATCATCTTTCCTTTTTTTTTGCCCATGATTTTGTAACCCATTTTTCACCCCTGTGACAATTATCTAATGATCCTGGGCTCTACACACCCTCCGCCAAACTGGGGAGAGCAACGGATTTTAACTCATGCTTCCTTCATGCATGAGTGTCCAAGTCACTCCTTTACACCTGACAGGGGGGAGTTTCCCTGGTTGGACGTAGCACGTGGAAGGAACACGTCATTCCAACCAGTTCCTTTCCCCTCCATCAGGCGCTCCAGCTGGCCAGGAGGAGGCAGTTTAGAGACCAGGATTACTGCATGTTTTTGTGAGGGTACCTACCTAGGGGACACGGGGAGAACATGAAAACTCCACACAGAAAGGCCCTTTTGCCAACCCCGCCTCGGGTATGGGCACTGATGACGCGGAGGAGAGGACACGCCACCAGCGCCCACAGCGTCCCAAGCGGGAATCGAACCCAGGACCTTCTATCTGTGAGGTGACAGCACTACCGACTGTGCCACCGTGCCCCTTTTATCCTCATTCTATCTGTAAAGTGAGCTAATTCCTTGCAGGTGATTATTTTCCTAAGTATTGGAGTTTTTAGTAAAGCAACCTCCTTCATTATGTGCAAATTCAAAACAGGTGGTATGCAGGGCTGTTGAGTGATATCCAACAAGCACTCCCAAACTCTGAAACTTAAAAAATATATATCATGCACAGAATTTATTGACAGGAGGTAGCTCATAATATGTCTACGGTGGCCACACACACCTCCAGTTTAACAGTGGAAAAGCAGGGGACAGCGGACAAAGAATGGAAGAAAGATGAGAGAGACAATGAAAATAATATTGTAACATCATTACGTACAAAAACTTTTCCTCAATACCAGATTTTAGGAAGGAGAATGACTGTGTGTGTGTGTGTGTGTGTGTGTTAAGTTAAAGTTAAGTTACAAGGCTGCATTCTGGAGCGCCATCTGCCACGTGTGCCAAGCTGCGTTCACCTTTGGAATACTACGACATTCAGTCATTCTCTGTCCCGTAAGGGTCCCTTTGGTTTTATTTTACACTCTCAGTTATGGCTTTCAGTCGCAGTATGGCTGTGCCTCCAGGGAGGAGGTGGAGGGATGAAAGACAGTCATTTCAGTGTGTGTGTGTGTGTGTGTGTGTGTGTGTGTGTGTGTGTGTGTGTGTGTATATGTGTGTGTCTACGATGTGCACACGTACTGTACCGCGTGTCAAAGCACTCCTACAAGCTCATAGCGCGCCACCGAGTGGCGCACTACGAGCTTGTAGGTCTGCTATTTTTGAAAAATCGAAGAACGACTGACAGAAACATAGCTTTTTCAGAAAACTGTCAGGATGTAGAAGACATTTTTTTAATCTGATCTCAGGTCAAAATGGGTTAAGCAAATGTACTTGGTTACTTCCCACCAGTGCCTGTATGGCGTGTCAAAGCCCTCCTCTGGGGAGCGAGCACCAGTCAGACCACATTGCCCTTGTTTGGTCGGCTACCGCTCGTGCCACTCTGTGCCTTAAAACAAACACACGTGCACAAGCGCGCATGCATGCAAACATTTACTATGGGTCAGGACGAGGTCATGTGTGCCGTAGGCAAGAGGCAAACTGTAGCTGTTCTGTCTCGACAGCACTACAGATCATGTCACCTGCACAGACTTTCAACATGACGTGACATAAATAAATTAGACTGAAACGCAATGAATATTGTATTGTCATGTCATCAGAAGGTTGCCATACTGTCTGTTACAGAATATCATATCATCCCATTGACCCACTGTTTCCCAAACAGTGGGTCAGGGCCCATTTGTGGGTCACGTACCAAATTTTATGGGTCACGACTCACGACTTGAGTAAAAATCTTTTTTTTCTTTTCCTAGAATGTTTCGCAATTCTATGTCACACAAAAGTAGCAAAAGCAGTAGAGCTTGTAGATCTGCTATTCCCTGAGTCCTGACCACTTGCTTTGTGCTTCTGTTCTCAGTCAGGTCATCATAACCAAGAGTAGAAACAGACTTATTAGTCTTCACATGGCTGTGTATAACGCTGAGTGAAACGGCTTGCCTTTAGTTCTTTTCCCCCCCAACATATATAGCCTGTGTGTGCATGCTTCCGTGCGTGCGTGCGTGCGTTCTAGGGAGAAAGAACAGGTAATTATGTCATCTTTTGGCTCTGTAACAGAGAGATGAACAGACAACTTGGCACTGCGTGCATGCGTGCGTGCATCTGTGGAGAAGCCTCATGCTGTAGGTGGTGGAACACAGTAATGTTACTTAACCAGCCTGGATTCCAACTGAGAAATGTTCCATCTCACATGGGAGAAAAACACACACTATCTGCAGTCTGTTTTGATCCCGTTTCAGATCACTGAGCCAGACCAGAGGGACCTGGCTACTAATTCCACAGCTTGGCACAGCCTGTGTTAAAGCACAACATTTTGGTTCACGGTCAACAGGCACACCGGAACCAGAATCAATGTGAAACGAGGGACATCCAACGGATTCTAGCCGTCGTCTACGCAGGATTTCATTCTGTGTACCAAGGCCAATGAGCGGCGCGCTGTGTTGACTCACATTGTTAAATAGTTACAGTACCTCTTCCGCTCTTCAACCTAAGCCTTGGACTTTTTATGAAAACGGAAACGGCACATGTTTCACTGACATCATATGAGTGTCGACTGTCGAGTGTAGAGGACTACTTTTAAACTACCTTTATTTGCCACCCATTCCATTAATTTCCTAGGCTTCGGTAACATTATAAAACAGACACACAATCATACTCACGCACATACAGGCATGCTCTCCCAATACTTGTGAGGAATGTCACACTATATACCGTAGTCTGATTTTATTCTTTTGATGTTTTCATCGTTTCTTCTTTGAGCTTAATTCGTTTTAGGAATTGACCACATTTGCGCGCGCACACGCACGCACGCACACATGCACAAGCACACCAACCTTCCAGTTCAGCCCTGTGTCGTATAACCCCTCAGCCATGCCACCCCGCCTGTAAACAGTCTTTTTTTAACGGGCTGCTTTTCAAAGGGCTCATCTTTCCATTTAGGCCTGTTAAATGACATCGGCGAGGGTGTGAACCATTGGGAAAACCCACAAACGCACAGGCAGACGGCTTAAAATCTGCCGTCTCAGCAGCACCGCCAGACAGAGTGGCACTACCGCTGACGACTTCAATTAAAACAAAAAAATTAAATTAAAAGGCTTGACTTGTTGACTTGTGTGTGGGATTTATGAGGTGGGAGGTTTTAACTATTGCTGCACCAACCAGGTCAAGAAAGAGCTTATTTGAAATTCGGTCCTACAACACCATCCCTTGCCAGAAATCTGTTATTTTCGGCAAGAGCTGCCGTCGAAAGACCACATATTCAGCCCTGTGGGAGGCCATTACGGCCGAAGGAGAGGGGATTATGTTTTCACTCACTGTGAGCACAAAAATATATAATTTCACCCACTTCTTTGTCTGTCTGTAGGTCTGTTAGCAGCTAATCTCCGACACAGCTGAGCCGATTATTTAGATCAGCCGTTCCCTGTGGGTCAGCCATTTGTGGGCAGTGGACCCTTTATTTCTGGTTTCCTACATTTTGTTCATCATAAAAATCATAAAACATTCTCTAAAAAGCTAAAAATAAGTAAAAAAATCATTATGAAGAAATCAAAGTAAATTAAATAAATTCCATGAATTAGAAAACAAATGTTTAAGAAGTATTGAAAATAGCCGATATACAAGCTCACAACACGGTGCAAAGTGTGTGAGCTTGTAAATCTGCAATTTTTACTAGTGTGGGTCCCGGGCGAACATCTAATTACGTTTTTGGGTCTTGAGCTAAAAGATTTGGGACCCACTGCTGTAGATCATGACACAACTCCACATAAATAGGCCCGGGGCATTTGTGCCAGACTTGATTTTCCCGCATTACACCTTTTCTTCAAAAGAACCTTTTTGCTACTACTCCTACAAATGTTGTCCAAAACTCAAATTGGTACACAATATCTCCGGAGTCATGTATTTTAGATTTTAGCTTTGGCTGTTTTGGAAGTACAGATTTTTAGAAAGTATCTGTAGAATTGGCCTCAGGTCCATTTGATGAATTGAACAAGGTGGACCCTCTTGTAAACAAGTGTAATGCTTTATTGGGTCGTCCACTCACAGTTAACAGTCTTTGTATTGAGTTGTGCTTAAATTGTACTGTAATTCTGCAAACTGTTAATAAATATTTCAATCAATCAATTGATGAACATACAGATGTACAGTAAAATATTTGGAATGCATGGCTACTAGGGATGTCCCGATCACGTTTTTTTGCTCCCGATCTGATTCCGATCATTTGATTTTGAGATATAACGTTACCAATCTTTCCCAATCCGATCTTTATTTTTTTATACAACACTTATGCCATATCACAATAGCAAATATCCTAATGTATGCCACTATAGTCTAGTCTGTTGTGTTGCCTTTCAATTATTGAAAGGCAAAATGTGACTATACTTTTATTAGAATGACTGTCATTGTGGGGTTTTTTTCTTTCTATGAAAGCATGGAATAAAAAATAACGATGTATTGGTTAATTAGAGTGAATACAGTTCTACAGCTTATAGTCTTAAAGAGTATCTCTCTCATTCAGAGAGAGTACTACAGACACCTATGACATCATGTTAAAGAGTATCTCTCTCATTCAGAGAGACACCTACAGTATGCCATCATGTATAGCTGGGGTTGCATTTCCTTTGTTTTCATAATAGGTGTCTTTCACGCCTCTGAGTATGACTAGTCTTTGTTTGATGATCTCTGACTGGGACCAGAAGGAAAACAACTAGCATAAACACAACAGTTTTTACAAAATATCATTGCTTATACATCTTTCTTTGTGATTTACATTAGACAATAAAAATCCGATCTTTTCCCCTCCCGATTCCGATCTTTTGAAAATCATGAGATCGGAGCCAATTTCCGATCCCCAGATCCGATCCAATAGCTACTATTATAGGATACAGACAACCTCTTCTAGCTTTGTGATTCACCATCACAAAGAAGATTATTATCAGTCCCTGTAGACCAGTGGATCCCAAACGTTTTAGAAATTTGATCGGGACCCAATGAAATTACTGAAAAAATATAAATAAAAAATATAGAAAACCAAAAAACCAACAAGTTTTGGAACCAGTGTTTTGGAACCAGTGCTGTACACACATCATCAGCTAACATGGCCTTTGGGAGTTTTAATCTCACATGAAGAATCTTTTGTATCTTTTGTTTTCTTCAGACCATAATTTCTACTGTATATTGACAACAATGACACTCGTCAGTCGTCGCCAGCATTTGCTTTGGCAGCAAGTACTGAATTATTTCAAGTTGATGAAAGCCACAGATCAGTGTTCTCATTAAGAAATGTCCTGTTCCCAAACAGTGGGTCATTTTTCATGGGTCCAATTATGTTTTGTTTCCTACATTTAGTTTTGAATTAATTATTATTATGAATTATTAAAAAAGCTAAATATGTCATGAACTTCATGATTTTTTCCTAGTAATTTCATGAAGCAATACAAGAAAAATCGAAGAAATAAGACATTCATTCATTCATTCAGTAGTAGCTAGTAGTGAAAATAGACATTAGACAATAGAAATAAGACATTCATTCATTCATTCAGTAGTAGCTAGTAGTGAAATAGACATTAGACAATAGAAATAAGACATTCATTCATTCATTCAGTAGTAGCTAGTAGTGAAAATAGACATTAGACAATAGAAATAAGACATTCATTCATTCATTCAGTAGTAGCTAGTAGTGAAAATAGACATTAGACAATAGAAATAAGACATTCATTCATTCATTCAGTAGTAGCTAGTAGTGAAATAGACATTAGACAATAGAAATAAGACATTCATTCATTCATTCAGTAGTAGCTAGTAGTGAAAATAGACATTAGACAATAGAAATAAGACATTCATTCATTCATTCAGTAGTAGCTAGTAGTGAAAATAGCCGATCGATCGGCTAATTTCACTATAGTTTGGGTTCCGGGGCGGCAACAGTCCAACAGTTACTGCCAGCTAATGCGAGGACACCATTAGGATTTTCCCCACACGGGACCTCCAATACAAACACCCTGAAACCTTCAAAACCTTTCATCAGTTGTAGTTCAACCGGGGCCAAGCGTGTCAGGAGCCAGCGCGCTGTCGAGTGTGAGTGCGTTGCATTTCAACACGAGCGGTTGTGTTATCAGTGTGACTGACCTCTGACAGCCTTTCTAAAACACTGGTTTGTTTTTAGTGCCAATTGGACACAAATGAGGCAATGGAAGGTCTTTGACCGGCGGCACAAATCCAATCAGGCCACAGATTCTTTTTTAGGACACGTTCAAGCCAAATCACACGGTTCTACTCACTATTTATTTTTTTCGAGGCAAACAGAGTCAGCTAAACTGTAAGATACTGAGTGTTAGATTTAAGCCTGACAGTTTAAGCCATTAAGAGACCGGAGGCAGATTCGACAAAATGCCTTTTCAAGATGTTTAAAAAAATGTTCAACAATAGCAAAGCATTAAAGCACAAGCATGCAGCACAGCACCAAGTGAGTCGCTGTGAGCTGGTACATCTGTTATTATTGAACAGCCACTACAACCATCTAAAATGACACAGATGCTGGCCCGCTTTTAATGGGTTAAGGTGCGGATAAATGTTTACACTCATTGCGGCAATGCTATACTGAGAATGCATACACATTCTGTATGTGTGTGTGTGTGTGTGTGTGTGTGTGTGTGTGAGTTTGCACACGCTTAAGTTAAAGCACTATTCAGACTTTGTCGTATGATGGTGTCGCGCAGGGAAAACATAGCTCACAACGTGCCGCTTCCAGCTTGCAATTTAGAAAATCGACGACAATTTCCGCCTGACATGGCCAAAATAGGTGACACCGGGGGTTAATGTGGTTAAGGCCAATAGTTGATGCCTGTGGTCTGTGCTAATGTGCCATATACCGTACCACGGGTTACTGTAGAACCCACATGTCAATGCTTTGGTTCAATAGTCCGCAAGTTACAGGGGGACACACTACATTAACCTGCTGTAATGTGTGCGTGCGTGCGTGACAAACACACACACACACATCTCTTCCTCGATTCAGAAACGCTGCGGTCGTAACAACATGATACTCTGCAAACACCTCCACTCATCATCACACAGTGACACAGTCACATAGTCAGTCTCTTTCCTTCAATCTGGCATTATTGAGGTTACGTCATTGTGAGAAGTTATGTTACAATCGTTAGTTGTAGGTCAACCTTTTCTACACATACACTATAGAGTACAGTATTAGGGCATGAGTAGTATGTGTACTCTATGCATGTCTTGTTATGTATAGAGTATTTGTTTGGATTTGAACCCGCTTTTATTCTTCACATTCAATCTGCAGTGTTGTGTGTGTGTTTCTGTGTGTGTATGTGTCTGTATGTGTGTGTGTGTGTGTGCGTGTGTGTGTGTGGGTGTGTGTGTGTGGGTGTGTGAGTGCGTGCACGTGTGTGTAAAATGTACATCATTTTTGTTTTGATTGTATTGCTCTATTGTTGTATTGTTCTTTCTGCTTTGGCAATGTAAACGTATGTTTTCTCATACCAATAAAGCCCTTAGAATTGAATTGAATTGAAATTGAATTGTGTGTGTGTGTGTGTGTGTGTGTGTGTGTGTGTGTGTGTGTGTGTGTGTGTGTGCATGAGTGTGTGTGCACGCGTGAGCCTGTGTGGTTAAGACTTACGGGGTGGAGTCCAGGCTGATGCTATTGGCCTGCGTGGACGATGCAGACTTGTGATTGGAGGAAAAGACGGGGAGGCTTGGCGAGGCGTGGATCACATGATCGACCAGGTGGCCCACGGACGACGGCCGCATACGCGTGCCCTCTTGTACGAACATTGAATTCCTGCTTCACACACACACACACACACACACACACACACACACACACACACACAGTTTAAATGGGACTCACTGCTGGAAGAAACTCTCGTCACTCAATGCTAATAGTATTTGTATTTGATAACAGTAGCACAATTTTTTATTTGCACTCTATGGCCAGAAAAATAATGTAGTACGTGTGTTTGACTAGGATTTTACTGGATTGCTGGATTACTACATTGCCCATAATGCTTTGGTGCAGTTCCCCTCCTTGTGGAGAGGGGGAGGGCTGTCTTACTGAGACAGCATGTAGCCCAGGAAGGAAGTGAGACCAGTGCCTGTGACATCACAGACACTTTGAAATACTAACATATCAAAAAACACATATTATCCACATAATAACCCCAGGAAAGTGTTTTTTGTCTCTCAAACATAATTAAAATAAGATCTGGCTGCAAAAGGGGTGAAGTGGCCCTTTAACCACTCCTGGCGTCCCTATTTGGGGTATCATTTCTGTCCCTACTGGGAATTCCATTTCACTAAACGCCGTTCTTTCTGGAATCAACAGCTGGCACCTTTATCTTCTCATAATTTTGTAACCCATTTTTCATCCGGTGCCAATTGCCTAAACTGTAATCCTGGGCACTACTCTCCCTCTTCCAAACTGGGGAGAGCCCTGAACTGAGCTCATGGGCACTGAGAACCCCCCCACGCACCCACAGCATCCCCGGCGGGAAACGAACACGGGACCTTCTAGCTGTTAGGTGACAGTGCTACCAACTGTGCCACCGTGCCACTGGCCCCTTCATCTTTCTGTGTGCACTGGACAGAAGAGTTGTTGAGAATTAAAGTATGTCAGGACGACGGCACTTACTGGTTGGGCGTTCCGGGAGGCGAGCGAGTGGGCAGGCTCTGAGTTTCTAGTCTCTCGTCTGATAGGCTGTTCCTGCTGACTGACTCCCAATCGGTCCCGCCCACCAGCTTCCTGACCAGCGGCTTGCTGGGAGATCTGCTTAGACCAATGAATGATGGACACAAGACCAATGAATGATGGTTCTTTCCCTTTCACATACACAGTATGTCATGCATTGATGAATAAATTAGCCTTCAGGGACCAATCATTGATACCCAATAAAATGTGTTCATTTTATCCATTCGCAACTCCGAAAGTGTACAGATCTTTTTTTCGAAAATCTATTTTTTACACAAATCTCTTCTTCTGTGGGTCCATGGCCAAAACATTTTCAGATTATTTGGCACAAAGAACGTTGAGAATTGCTGGTTTAGAATGCATTTGTAGAGGACGTCCTCAGATGTCCTAGCGCATCCTCAATGATACCGGGCAAGATAAGAATATTCTGAATTTTTTCCTTTTTTTTTGTCAGTTCACCTTCTGGCTACCGTATGCTACACTCTGCACTAAAATTAGCTTACCGTTGACTTGGCTGTTAGCACGGCGGAAAGAATGACTCGTCTCTCCTAATCCAGGGAGCTCTCCGTGGTTTTGAACGGATCGATATACTGGCGCTTCATTTCTGCTCCTCATCCGTCTCTCCCACAAAATATGAACGCTTTTTGGATCATATATCGTATAAATTAAAACGATCGCAATGTAAGCTAGCAATGTAAAGTAAACTTTTTTTAGTAGATTGTTTCCGGGTCGTGGGTTTCAGAGTAAAAGCGCCCAGACAACTCTGGCACCCCAGAGCTCCTATTTTGAAGAACTTCCGGCACCGATTGTGCTAATGATGTTGAAAATAAGTGGAATTCCCCTTCAAGAGTTAAATTACCACTCAGGATTTCATCCAAAACACATGATGCTCACCTGGCGAAGACCCTGTCTTTAATACCCTTCTCCTTTCCATACTGCACCGACTGCACCTCCGTCCGACCACTGGGGAGAAACAACACACAACCCCAGAGACATCAGTATGTGACGGAACATTAAAAAACAGGCCATTATTTGAAATCGCCTTTTTCCATTCATATGAAAATCAGGTATTACTTGTTGAGACTGACCCAATAGTTTTGGAACTCCTTATATAATGTATGTCGATTCAAAAGCTGCTATAGAGGAGAAAAAAAAATAATGGGAAAATAAAGTGATTCACTGAGATCAGTGCCCGGATCTCCCCCTTTGTTTATCTGACTGATCCAGGAGCACCTTTTTACTATTTTAACATTGACTTATACATCTCCGGTTGTATCTTTTTTCTCTGCCGTCCCAGACTATATTGCATGTGCTTGTGTATACAACATGAAGTTATAATATAATAATGCAAAGTGTTTTCACAAGAGCACCAGTGCCGACGGAAGCGCCTTCCAGTCAGGGGCTTTGACATTTCAAAACAAACACCCATATCCTCTGATATATAAACAACAAAAGGTTTTGTGACATCGGCAAGATACAACAATTCTCCCAGAACTTGTTTAGGAGCGATGGAAGGAATGCACAGGGTGAAATACAGTGCGACAAATACTGACACATGTCAGCACGCCATGTGACATTCAGCAATCAACACTAACATCTCACAATCTACACAATCGGGAATGTCTTAGTTACAGCAAGCTTCGGGTGAACAAGAACAAAGCGATACATATTGCATCCAATCCCTTCACTTTAAAAAACAAATTCTGCAGCGTTTAGAGTGTTATTTGCTAAACCTGAGCGTCAACATCAGTCAACATCTCAAGGGCAGCCGCATAGACCGACATCAGAGCAGACCTGCTGTACAAACTTCGCTCGTATCCCTGATGCGTTGGGGCCTTTGGCTGGTAGAGGAAACTTTTGTAGACTTAAAAAAGAATCACACAGTGTGAAGTGAGGGGGGCGCTCTAATCATCATACTGTACATCATCGTACATCATCATCAAGAATGGTGGTTCCTTATTGGCCAAGGGTTCCAACCGTACAACCATACATACGCCGATTTGCTCAGACACATATGAGCAGACACATTCATTTTCAATGGCAGTTTTAATGTTTGTTCAGATAACACAAACATTAGTTCTCCATTCATTGTCAATGGCAATTGTAATGTTTGTTCAGACAACACGAACATTAAAGCTGTATAGTAATATAGGAGGGGCTAGCACCCCTCAAAAGAAAATCGCCTACAGTATAAATGATATTCCCAAAAAAAGGACACCAGGTTAAAATCGGGACACATGGGCTTCTTATTGGCCTTTACCGATGTTGTCAAAAGTAAAAATAAAAACATTGAAACGTTTTTGGATCATAAAATCATAAAAAATCATAAAAAATTGAAATTAATTCCTTTGTATATTTAAGTTATTTGTCATATCTGCCCTGTGCAAGTTGTGATTACGAACATAAAAGGCAAACAGAAATTCAAATTGTAACATGTGTTCAATGTCATGAACACAATTCAATTGTTAATCGCAATTATGTGTGTGACAATTAATTGTCAACTTACATGTGTAATCATGTCCTACAGTACATGTATATCAACTACAGATGAGAGCCGTTTTGTTTGGGAGAAGAGATTTCAGAGTGCGTGTCGGCAACGTGTCTCTCACTGAATAATTGAAAAGATCTCGGGGCCGACTGCTACTGAACATACATGCACGCGCATGGCTGTGCAGACACACACACACACACACACACACACACACGCACATGCATGTAGACACAAACATTTCGGCGTCTCAACAGAAACTATTTCCTTTTTTTTTTTTAAGAAACCATAAATTATTTAGGTGTGTTTTTTTCTCTGGGAGGGAAGCACGACAGGAAACAGATAGCATCCCGTCCCTCTAGCTCCCAAACCGCTGACTTTTCATGACCCCGCAAACATTTCGCCTCAGTCAGGTGGAAACCTCATATGTTCAAAAACTGTTACTTTTCAGTATTCAAATCCAAAGGTAACAGATCGACGAAATCAAAATTAACAAGATCGACAGCTTGCCGATCTGCTACTTTTTCCGCTTCTGCGTGACGCTGTGGAATGATCAAGTAGGTCAGTAATTTACAAAAAAAACACAAACTTTAATATATGCAGACTGAGATTTCTGTCCGACGGGGATCATTTACTCCTTGACATTTCACTGAGGCCATTTGTGTGGAGGAGACAATTTACAAATTGAGGCATTTAGCAGAGTGTTTAGCATTATCCAGAGTGACTTACAGAGTATACTATAAGATCAGATTGTCATTTGTCACTGCTGGCAGAAACCTTGCATGCCCAAAACTGTTATTGACGTGCATGTGCGTGTCTGACTGGCTGTGTGGCGTGTGTGCGCTCTCTCCTACCAGTATCTGAACTTGGAGCCCAGGGTGAAATAGTGTGCAAAGAAGTTCTTCTGAGGCGGTACTGGTCGGTCCAGCCTGAAGAAGGTGTGGTGCTCCACACACGCCTTCCAGAGGTTCTTACAGGCGCGGTAGTTCACCATGTTGAAGCCCAGCAACGTCTCTCTGGACTCACACTAACATGGAGGGATGAGAGAGAGAGAGAGAGAGAGAGAGAGAGACACACAGACAGAAAGGTTAAGTAAGCTTAGTCATGGTTTATTTCCATATTAAACAGGTTCACCAAGTGAAAATTGAACATCACGAGAATTGAATAATGGTCGAATGTAACATAATATTTTAAACATGTACATCTATTCTCTCTAAAATCACTTGAAATCAAGCTAAATTCATACGATATGGAAGGACGGGGGGATTATCCAGAATAGAACCAGACCAATGTCTACTTTCCCGCCCTTAACCAATTTAGACTGTTGGACGTATGGAGCCGTCCTAGCTAATCCAACCGATGGATTGCGAGGACGTGTACACACATCCTAGCGCATTTTCATTGATATCCAACGAAAGAAAAATATTCTGGTTGTTTTTTTTCCCTTGCTGTTTGCCCATGCGTGCTGCCATTCACTTCCCTGTTTACCGCTCGAAAAGAAAGGCTCGTATCTCCTAATCTAGGGAGCTCTCCGTGTGCCGTGGTCGAACCCACGGCACACTGCCAGACTGGATTACCAGCCACGGTGCCTGGACCGCTGAGCCACGGCCCAGGCCGTTTGTGTTTTTTGATACTAAGCTATTCATTTCTGACTTAAACATGCCTCTCGTTTAAAATATGAAAGCGAGGGATTATCGAACGACTTTATCGTAATCATAGCGAGGTAAGCAAGCAACAATATTTCTCCCGTTTTTTGTACGGAACGGAAGGGGGGAGGCTTTCAGAGTAAAAGCTGCCATATCTGCACGGCAACCCGACCTGCTATTTTGAAAGAAATCCCGGCGCTGATTGTGTTTTAAAGATGGAGTGCCATAGTTGTTTTGTATGCCACGGACCACCATTTGTGTGTGTGTGTGTGTGTGTGTGTGTGTGTGTGTCTGTTTCCATGTACCACTTCTCTCCTCAGCTGGATGAAGAACTGCTTGCATTTGAAGGAGATCTTCACGATCTTCAGCCTAGAGAGACAGAAACACGTGTTGGCGTCATGTTGAGTGACAGGTGGGCTAGTGCAACATGCCCTACATCCGTCACACAGTGCTCTTTTAACCATTATTGTAAACTTGAGCTGTTGAAAAATAGCAGATCGATAAGCTCGTAGTGCCTCACTCGGTGCTGCGCTACGAGCTTGTAGATCTGCATCTTTTCTTTTTTTTCGTGAAAATGTGTGCAAATCTTTGAATATATATTCTTTCACAGTGTGAATATGTCTGGAACATCATATTTTCAGATGGGGGTTTGCGGCCAAATGCATATAATTGAGAACCACTGACATAGAAACAGGTTTTTTTCAGAAAACCATTTGTCTCAGGTCTTAATGGGTTAACCCACTGGTTGCTTGGAACCACTGCTCACAATGAGTTGTGACCGGTTGAGGATCCAGAAGTGCTGTAGCGACCCCCATTTCATGGCGAAAAAATGTCTCAGAATCACACTTTCAGCACTTAAACAAACACAACCAAAGCAGATTCTGCCAATATAGTAGTATTACATTATTTATTTAGGAAAGGATATATCATACGGTATATTTATGTTATATTACCCTCTACGGAAATGCTCTAGTACCACATAAATCAACAGATCTGACATGAGTGCTGTCGCCAGCTAGCAACATAGGCCAAAGTTGTTCACCTTTGCTTGTGTGTGTGTGTGTGTGTGTGTGTGTGTGTGTGTGTGATTTTTATTCATAGTGCAAACATGACAGCTTCAGAGATAAACATTCAGTTCACAATGTACCTTTTTTCCCCCTTTTGAGCTGCCAAACACAAATCATACTAGTGTTCAGAACAGTGGGCTGAAATTGTAAAAATGCATGTGTGGTTTTGAGACCCGTTTCGCCATACAATAAGAATGCACTGCTTCTCAATCACAGCACAAAGGCAAAAGATAAAGATGATCAAACGAATTTGGACTTCTATCATACCCGGGTAGCTAGCTACTGTATAAATCCCTAGGTTCTAGAAACCATGTGGCCGCAAAAATCACCTCCCAGTCCCATCCCATGTTAGAGATTATAAATCACCTCCCAGTCCCATCCCATGTTAGAGATTATCTTTTTCTCATCATCATATTTCAGTAAATGGAGGTATTTCATCTTGCAATAAATGAGTTAAAATCCTAGAGGACTAACGCTGGTGACATAATACCGATGACATAAGGGATCTCCAAATCCCCACCTTGCATCATTCCTGATGTCCATCGTTTCAGAGAATAACACACAAAAGCCACGTGTTCAAATGTTCAAAACCAACTTGTCTATGTGACTCTATCTCCATGTGGCTACAACGTGGCTAATAAAGTGGAAGTGGCATTAAAAAGCATTTTAAAAGCAGAAGTACAAGAGCACGTGCTGATGCACGCACACACACATCCATGAAAAGAGGTCTGCTGATGAGCTAGCTAGCTAGCAGCATAATCCGCTCCTACAGCTCCAGTGCTGTTGTGACTCATCACTCCCTTCTAAATATACTTTAGCACATGCACGCGCATGCAGTGCTGCGCACACACACACACAGAGTGTGAGTCATTGCCCCATCTAACTGTGGTTCATTTGTCAGGCTGCTGCCGTGAACATAAATGGGAACAAGGGAAAGAAATCCACAAAGCTCTCTCTCTCTCTCTCTCTCATCAGTGAGAAGGAGTAAGGGAGAAAGCTGAAGAAAAAGAGAAGACAAGGGTGCGTGCAGTCAATATCACATATTTCTACTGGATTTGTCTTTCTCTCTCTCGCCTAGTAGTGACGACAGTTGACAGGTGTTTGGGACACCACTGTTGGGTTCTAAATTTGTTCTGTGTGTGTGTGTGTGTGTGTGTGTGTGTGTGTGTGTGTGTGTGTGTGTGTGTGTGTGTGCGAGAGAGAGAGAGAGAGAGAGAGAGAGAAATGACAGTGGAGGACAGACAGAGGGGAGATGTCACATTTCTAAGAAACACGCTGCAGCACTCAGAGTTCTCCACTCTCCAGTGGAATAAAGCATGGAATCGTCCCTGTATTGAGGAAGAGAAGGTGGCTAAGGTTGAAGCTCTACTGGCCAAAGCTGGAACTGCGGGCAGGCGTTTTTTGCCAGTGCATGTAGCACAAGTAAACCCTGCGCAGCTGGAGTTTAACACGGAGCGCTCGTTAGCACTACCGCATTTTGGACACCAAATGTCAGAGTGTCAAAGTTGAGAAAGACTCGGCCGCTGACGCTGCCGCGGCCAGCCAGAGGCTGACCTGCTGGGTGTTTCATATGCTTTGTACAAAGCCGAGAAATGCACCGGTAGAAATCGCCAGGAACGCTAGGAACCAGGAATATATTCTTCAGCTGCTCAAAAGAAGTGACGTGACGTGCGGACGTGAGTCATAGTGGAAGAGCCTGAAATCACCGGCACCCAAGCGCCATACTACTTTCGTCCAGCAGGTGGCACTCATTGTGTTAAAAGCCCTGTTTCTATACAATATTATGTTGCCTGCGAAAGGTTTGTTTTGTGAGGGAATCTTTTCAATTATGTGCATTCGTGCTTTTCACTCACCATGGGAAGCAGTTGATCCGTACCCTGTTCTTGTAAATCACGACACCTGCTGACATCACGCCAATGAGAATCTCTGTGTTACTCTGGTCCTGAGACGATGGATACAAACAAAGACGGGGTAGGAGACAGGAAGACAGAATTGAGAACATGGACATACAGTACATACTCAAAGTAAAAAAGTACTCAAATGTACAGGTCTGGGATTCAAAATGTAATTGAGTAAAAGTACAAAAGTATTGGCATCAAAGTGTAGGCTACTTAAAGTACCAAAAGTAAAAGTACTCTTATTGTTATGCAGAATGTCTCAAAATATTTTGAAAATACAGTAGCCGTAGCAGTAACCTCAATACAATATTTGCCTCTGAGATGTAGTGGAGTACTGTAGTACTCAGTACTTGAGTAAAAACATGAATTGATCAATTATAAATGAATTACCATAATGCCTTATTATATCTGCAGAATTGTGCTATGAAATGTAAATATCTGTGTCTGTGTCTGTGTCTGTGTGTATTTGTGTGTGGAAACAAATTAACCCATTCTGGTGGGAACCCGTTTGTGTTTTAACTAAGCATTATGTTATACTTTAGCTATTGAAAAATAGCAGATGTAAAGCTCATAGCTTGTAGGTCTGCTATTTTTGAAAAATCGTGAAAATGTGTGAAATGGGTTAAAGCACTGCACAAAGCCAAAAGTAAAGCTGAGTGGTGGTGGTTGGAGTCACTCAGTCATGCAAGTAGTACAAACGCAAATGAACAGACCAACATGATGCAATCAGAGAAGTGTGCATGACATTGAACACTTTATTGATGTAATGACGTAGAGGAAGCCTATTTATTGTAATTTTAGTTGGTATTAATTACCTAAGCAATTATTTTTGCCAGGAGTAATTAGCCTATGTACAAGCTCCTTCATCAGCAGGCAGCAGCATATTTTTGTCTAAATTGTCCGTATCACCGGCAGCGCTCGCTGTCTTTGACTTTATTATTATTATGGTTCCTGAAACTAGTTTTGGATGGTTTGACTTCATGTTGGTTCACTTGGTTGCTAGCATAGCATCCCATGGCTGAGAGGTCGGCTAGAGGCAAAAAAGTGTCTGGTTGCGTAGAGACGAGGCAGCCAATCGGCAAGCCAGTCGTTATTACGGTCGTGAAAGCCTTCCACAGCGATTATTGCCCAGCATGCTTTTCAAGCAGCTGGTAAAAATCGCATATCGTCTATAAACCCACACAGAGGACAAAACCATTGCGAAAGCCAACAGGACGGTGCTAGAGCCAGTCGATGACTTCAAATACCTTGGGGCCTGGACTGCTTCAAAGAGCCCTGGATGGAGTCTACACAATAATGCTACGATTGGCACTAGGTGTCACATGGACTGCATAAAAAATGTGGACCTCTAAGGTCACAGAGAGAAGGATGGCAGGGCACTGCGTCAGGCACCCAGAACTAGAGGCAAGTCAATTTACTCTATGGGAGCAAAGCCAGGAGGGGGAAGAAGAGCACCACCATCCTAGACACACTGCGGCGCGACAGTTTAGCTAACAAAACTGTAGAGCTCAGGAACCTGATGTTGGATAAGAGAGTGTGGAGAACAGCGATCCAGGAGTCCCGAGTTGGTGTTGGCTAGACCACACAGTATCTAACTAAAAAACACGTGATCGTAGATGTGCGTGCAGGGAATAATTGTGGTATACCCTCAAATAATAAAATAAAATAAAATAAAGCACAACTCTGACTTCAACAGTATACTAAAGTGCGACTTACAGAAAACCGAGACGTGAATGAGTGTAAAACCTGTGGAAATCGCCCTACATACAAGCTAACAACCTGATCTGGCCTGATGTGTATGCTGTGAGTGTATCCATCCTGTGGACATTTGATCTGATGTGTATGCTGTCTGTGTATCCATCCTGTGGACATTTGATCTGATGTGTATGCTGTGTGTGTATCCATCCTGTGGACATTTGATCTGATGTGTATGCTGTGTGTGTATCCATCCTGTGGACATTTGATCTGATGTGTATGCTGTGTGTATCCATCCTGTGGACATTTGATCTGATGTGTATGCTGTCTGTGTATCCATCCAGCAAGACGACAAGCTCAATACATACTGATCTAAGGGCGAGATCCTCAGCACTGTTGACAAGAGAGCACTAAAAACAAGGACAGGTGTGTGCACTGCATGCATTATGCTCAATTTATACACAGATCTTTTTTTTTCCCCAAGATGTTTTTTTGGCTTTTTCTGCCTTTAATGATATAGGTTGAAAGTAGACTGACAGGAAATGGGGAGAGAGATGGGGGGAAGACACGCGGCAAAGGCTGTCGGGATCGGGAGTCGAACCCGCGGCACGCCGTGAGGCTGGCTCAGCAGCCTAGGTGACGGTTGAGCTAACCGTCCGGCTCTCCCCGCCTGGCTTCCCTCCACCTGAGCACGAGACAACACCACGGTGGAAGCCGGATGCACCACGGTGGAAGCCGGACGCACCATGGTGGAAGCCGGATGCACCACGGTGGAAGCCGGACGCACCACGGTGGAAGTCGGACGCACCAGACGTTTGCTCGGGACCCACACTGGTGAAAACAGCAGATCTACTGTACAAGCTCACAACCTAGTGTTGTAAATCGGCAAATTCTTAAACATTTTTTTTAATGAAATTTCTTGACTTATTCATTCTTTTTAATTCATGAAAATCTTAGTTTTTTTTGGGAAGGTTTTTTTGAAAATGTTCTGAAATAACAATAATTAAAAACAAAAGTAGGAAACAGAAAACAGAAAAAGGACCCATAAAAATGTGTCCACGGCCCACAAATGGTGTTCCAGCGATCTGCTGGACACTTACTGGGGGGAAAAAACCAAGCCCCCAAGGAGACTCTCCACTCGGCCCTAGTGGTTAGAACGTGAACTGCAGGACCCGGGAAATTATGACGAGGAAACCCAGAGTGTTCTTCCGGATGCTTCAAAACGCCACTGGGCTACTTCTACTTTATTGAAAGGAAGAGGGAAGGAGGATGTGGGGGAGGGAAGGAGGCGTAAAGAGGGATGGAGGGAGGAGCCTGGATTGAGGTCACAGACACACACAAACAACACATTTAGCAGGGCACATGGCCTTGGCTGTGGACTGCGGTACACCGCTGGTGTGCCAAACTTCATGGCGCAACACCCAGACAGGCAGGCAGGCAGACAGGCAGACAGACAGACAGGCAGAGAGCAAGTGACAGACATAGACAGACACATGTACTGACGTGGACACATGCACACACTCGTGCGAGTGCAGCGTGTGGACACAAATACAGTCGTGCACAAATAGTTACACATACACACGCCACGGTAGCCTTACCCTTGCATAGTGCAGCTCCACCCCGTAGAGCTCCAGCGAGCGTGCTGTGTTCAGATAATTAAACTCGGACTGGGCCGGCGACAGACCACTAAAGAGAGAGAGAGAGAGAGAGAGAGAGAGTCAGAAAGACATATGTGGGTAGACAGTCAAAGAAAGAAATGGAATGAACAAAGAGGAAGAGAGGAATACAGTTGAAAAAGAAGAGACGTGAAAGAGAGAGAACACCAAAGGAAATGAGGAGGGTGGGGGGGGGATAAGTAGCCTGGTTAATAAACCAGACCGAATCAGCCGTTGGCAAAAAAAAAATTGCCTGCCGGCGGATTACGGTCTGGAGAGGCTCAATTGTACGCCCATTTCCTACACCAGAGAAATGGGGCGGCCAATCGGGACACGGTATGCAATATGGGCGGGCTTTGGTACAGTGACTTTCAATGCTTGAGACCTTTGACTGACAGTAGCTCTGACCAATTGCGTCAAAGAGAAAATGTTTCAACCCGCTGCCCTGGAAATGAAATCCAAGCTGAGCCTCCCCAGACTAATATCCCGCGGTCCGTGCGATATTAGTCTGGTTTATTAACCAGGCTAGGGGATAAGAGAGGTGGAGCATTGAGGGAGAGAGGGAACGAGAACAAGAGAGAGAGATACACAGAAAGACACAGAGAGAGCGTGTGCGTGTACCTGTGCTGCTGGTGGTGTTTGTGAACTTCTTTGTGGAAGTCCTGTGGCGGGTTGGGGATGAAGCAGAACTCAGACAGGTAACCTGCAGCGTGGTCCACCTCGTTGTAGTCGCCCAGCTCAGCTACACAAAACAGAAGGATGGACACAGACACCAAGAGACAGGGTTAGTTCCGTTGACTATGGCAAAAATGACTAAATAAAAACTAACTAAGGAGAAGAGATCTAGTAGAACTAAAGGATGTATTGTTTCTGTGTGGAGTTGGCATGTTCTCCCTGTGTCCCCTCACAAAGGCAATCCTGTTCTCTATACTGCCTGATGGAGGGGAATGGAACTGGTTGGAATAACGTGTTCCTTCCACGTGCTACGTCCAACCGGGGAACACTCCCCCCCACTGCACACCTACACCCCCCCCCCCCCCTGCAATCTCACCCTGCCCCGCTGTACTTGACCATTTCACTCCAATATCTCTCCCCTCACTTCTTGACATAGTTTCCCATCTCCGGCCTACAAACTGCCCCACTGATAGCATTCTCCCCCGCCTTCTCAAAGAAGTTTTCGACACTGTCGGCCCAACCCTAGTCACTCTATTAAACACATCCCTAAATCATCATCTTTGGACAACACCCCACCCCCCCCTCTGTCACCAACCTCGGCCCCCTTACATCTAACATCCATACCAGTGCAAAGAATCTTGGCGTTATATTCGACAACCATTTCAACTTCGACAAACAGATCAGCTCGGTTGTTAAAACTAGTTTCTACCATCTTCGTCTACTTGCCAAGATCAAACCCTACCTCCCCCTCAAACAATTCGAAACTGTCATCCACTCATTCATCTCCTCCAGACTAGACTACTGTAACGCCCTTTATCATGGTATCCCCCAATCCGCTCTCAGACGACTCCAACTGGTACAAAATGCTGCTGCCCGCCTCCTCACCGGTACCAAAAAATATGACCACATCACACCAGTCTTAATTTCACTTCATTGGCTCCCCATAAAACAGAGAATCGATTTCAAGATTATTTTATTCACCTTTAAATCCCTCAATGGCCTGCCCCCCCATATATGGCCGAACTCATCCAACAATACTACCCCACCAGAGCACTGAGGTCTGCGGACCAGTCATTGCTGACCGTGCCAACGTCACGCACCCTCAGAACAAGAGGTGACCGCGCTTTTGCGGTGGCAGCCCCTAAGCTCTGGAACAACCTCCCCCCCCCCCCATATTAGAGCTGCTCAATCTATCAATATATTCAAATCCCTTCTCAAAACGCACCTTTTTTCCCTTGCTTTTAATGTGAACTGATTTTAACCTTTTTAGCCACTGCATATTATTTGAATTTGTTTATTGTTGTCTTTTGTTGTGAAGCACTTTGGTCAACTTCGATTGTTTTATACGTGCTATATAAATAAAGTTTTGACTGTCAGGTGCAAAGACGCGGCTTGGACTCCTCATACATTGAAGGAAGCATGAGGTCAGTCCCTTGTTCTCCCCAGGTTGGCAGAGGGAGTGTAGAGCTCAGGATTATGATATTATGATTAGATAATTGACACTGCGTGAAAAAATGAGTTACAATGTAGTAGACGAGGGGTATAAAGGCACAATTAAGCTATTGCATCCAGCTATAGCACATACAGCATTGGATGATATAATGAACATGTGAAGTGATCTCTGTGAAGGAGCCGGACAGTTATAGCCCTGCAGAGGGGTCTGCTGACCTATTGACCCTCAAGAATGTTCAGTATGGTACTTTCTGACTGAGACAGCAGTCACAGCATCAAGTGATACACACACACTGTCAATGCTGACAGAATCTTTACTGGGAACTGTCCAATTCCAGAGTATTGGCCTTCATGTTCATAGGAAATATACATTCTATTGACTTGTTTCCCTACAGACTCAGTCCCATGGGATACCCTTGTACCATAAAGACTTGATCCCATTCATTGGATTAAGCGTCATCGCCACAGATCACACCCTGACTTTGGATATGTCATAATGTTTGAATGTTTTATGTCATAAAAGCATTCGATTCCATGATCATCGATTGGAAATATGACATTCACTGTACAATAAATGTAATTGTTGCAGATTGTGTGTTATGTGAAATCTAAAGCCATGATGAGTGCATGCGTACACAAAATGACCTTTCCCAAAATTAACTTCCAAGAGACTTTGCTTCACAACAACATGTTGACAACTAATGCATGTTGAAAGGACATTGACTCACAAGACATCTCAATGTCTCCATCTTGCAATGAGAGTGACATACTGTATGGTAACTGAGCCATGCATTGCACAACGAAGAGAGCTACTGTATATAATGAAGAGAGAGATGAAGCCCAGCCAGGAATCCGGGAAAGTATAGGACTAGTGAGACCAGAGGATCGGATAGGAATCCAGGACCCGGGTGGAGGGAGAGGAGAGGAACCAGAAGGAACCAGAGAGAAGGATGTCTGATGAGAGGCTCTTGGCCACATCGCTACACAGACCAACCCCGCTGCTCTGACCTGAGCATCCCAGACCATCCCAGGCAATCCCAGGCACTACAACGAAAGGCTCAGGGGTTACTAGGGCTGACCTTCGATTCCGTATTTGATGATCGATTCAAAATCGATTCCCGCGTTTCGAACGTCGACGCTTCGAAACGTCAGGGGGGGGGGGGGGGGGGGTGCGCGCGCGAGCAGTGACTCTTTGGCTTAAACAACGATATAGCGGAGAGAAAGGCATGCTTGTATTGGTCTCATTTATTTTAAACAATAAGCAACAACTGTAGCAGGCTTGCAGCCTTCATGAAAGCAGTGACGCACAAATAATTTGGCTTAATAAAACATCCGACCGTAACAAGTCAACTGCCTGAAACAGGCATTACCTCTCCATCAAATAAAAATATATATAATCCAAACTCCTCTGTCAATTGTAAACGAACGGTAACATGAATGAACTTTTCAAGCCTGACACTTGTCAGAAATAAAATCAACCACGGTTGATTTGATTGATCATAAAGTTAATGTGACTGTGAGTGTGCGTATGGGAAAAAATATATAAACTTCACAGATTATAGATCACTTGGAATTATAACAATCTGAGTATTGCCTGAATAATGCCACTAGTGAAATCCCATTTTTTTATCGACATGCGATGCCGATGGAGAAATCCCACATAGTTAAATTTACCTCATAGTCATGCTGCATGCGCTGTTGGTCGATGAAGAATTATAATCCAAGGTTTGTCAATCATATTATGGTTTATGGTTGAAAGTAAACCATAATATTAAAGTAAACTCTAAGAAGAGATCTGCAGACTGCAGTGCAGAATGCATGCAGCTCCACTTGCTAATTGAGTTGACATTTGCGCAACTTCACTGCATTACAGTAATTAGTTATTTGCCAGCACCTGCTCCAATATAGGCCTAAATCAAACTTTATTTATATAGCACATTTAAAACAATAAAAGCTGACCAAAGTGCTGTAGGCCTGCAGGCTGAAACAAGTGGAGCATCGCATCACCATCGGCGCAAAAAAAAAAAGCATAATTAAAAGACAAAACACAGGCAAATAGTATATGCTACATTATTACAATAATACGATCAGGTGCAATTAAATGCCAAAGAGAAAAGGTGTTTTGGTCTGGGTCTAGGAGCAAAAAATATCAATTCTTCGGTGCACTGAGCGCACTCACCATGTGAATCCAAGCAGCGTAATGGCTCATCGATAAAAGTTGAGATTTTATAGTGGCATTATTCAGGCAATACTCAACAGATTGTTATAATCGCGGACCAAAAGCGGACGCTTTTTTTTAAATGACTATTCGATTCAAAATTTAAAAATCGATTCCCGTGCGTATCGATTGAACGTCGATTAATCGATCCTGGGTCAGCCCTAGGGGTTACCACAGACCATCCAAAGCCCTGTATACCGCCTGCAACGCGACCTCTCTCCCTCAGAACGAAGACAGACGACCCCAGTCTGCCTCTCTCTCAAAGCTCTCAACAAACCAACACTCAGGAAAGTGATGCATTACATCAAGTTTCTAAGTTCATGGCAAAGGACATTATCCATCATATAATTTCATTATAATTTGATTTGTTTCCTGAATTCTATTTGAACTTGCATTAACTCTTGTTTAAGAATTAATTTTGATTTTGATTATTATTCTACTGAGTTTGTCTATAAGCTTAGGTGTGGAAATAAATTGATTCATTTTATTCTATTCTAGTCTATTATTTGCTCAAGAGTTGAACTTACTGGTTTTTGACACATGCAAAGTAAGAAAGGCTATGTAATGGGAAAGATCTTACCTTCCGATTTATTGAGATAAAATAATAATTGATTATTTTATAATCTTTTTAATTATTCTATTAGTGGTTTAAAGTTAAATATAAATTAATATTGTGCTTATGCCTAAGCTCATTTCACTGGTGCCCCTTCTAAATTCAGATTGATTTAGACTCAAACTTATAATTCAGATTTTTGAATAATTA
This sequence comes from Protomyctophum bolini, assembly GCF_963924005.1. Lineage (NCBI taxonomy): Eukaryota > Metazoa > Chordata > Actinopteri > Myctophiformes > Myctophidae > Protomyctophum > Protomyctophum bolini. The sequence goes on along the minus strand of NC_137877.1, from coordinate 26,067,492 downwards.
TGTCACAATTATGAATTCCACTGAATCTATACAGGATTAAATATATAAAATATCATGGGACAAAAATGTGAGTAAAAAGAAGAACTAAAGGACCAGTAATTTTATGTTTAGTTGCGCTCTGAAAATAGCAGATATACAAGCTCACAACACATCGTGTTGTGAGCTTGTGGATGGGGTAAGTGTAAAATCAGGCATTACGATGCCATCAAGGCCCGCCAAAATAGACTGTAGATTAGTCGACATTTCAGATGACTAAAATATGACTAATACATGGAATTTTATTCAAAAGATGATGACAAACTAAATCAATATTTGCTGTCAAAATCCATCAAAATAAATTAAGACTGCGAAGAGAGAGATAGAGAGAGAGAGAGAGAGAGAGAGAGAGAGAGAGAGAGAGAGAGAGAGAGAGAGAGAGAGAGAGAGAGAGAGAGAGAGAGAGAGAGAGAGAGAGAGAGAGAGAGAGAGAGAGAGAGAGAGAGAGAGAGAGAGAGAGAGAGAGAGAGAGAGAGAGAGAGAGAGAGAGAGAGAGAGAGAGAGAGAGAGAGCGCGCGAGCGAGATAGATAGATAGATAGAGAGAGAGTAAATGTAATATGCTCTTACATGATACTACATACTTGGGGCAGTGCTGTATGATGCAAGAGAAAAATGGCTGCCATGTGAATATGGTCATGAGCCATTAGACCCAGCCAATAGGATGGAGTGGGTGGATGTGTGTGTGTGTGTGTGTGTGTGTGTGTGTGTGTGTGTGTGTGTGTGTGTGTGTGTGTGTGTGTGTGTGTGTGACTGTGTGTGTGTGTGTGTGTGTGTGTGTGTGTTATTCCATATACTGTAGCAGATGGCCAGAAAGCATCTAAACATGTCTAAAAATAGCGGTAAGCATAACATCAACAACTTTACTGTCTTTGATCAATCACAGATAGAAAAGGACAGTGTGATGCATCAGCATGTGGAGGAAAGAGGAGCTATGACTAGTAATGTACAGAGTCCTCTGAGAGAGAGGAAGAGACAGACAGACAGACAGACAGACAAATTACAGTACCTATGAATTTGGGGGTCCTTGAAACAAAATCAGTTGAGAACTACCACCTTAGATCCAAAAATGGAAATGTAATTTCTAATTGAATCTCAATTATTTGTGTGATAATGAATACTCAACTTAAATGTGTGATCGTGACAGGCCTATCAATGACGTGCATTATGGTGTTATTATGTGAAGCCACTTATTTGCTACAATGATTTGAACTGCACCGCACGGAGCCGAGTGGAACGATGGTGTGCGCGCGTGTGGTGTGTGCGTAAACATCCTGAACGCTATTGTAGCTACTATAGTGGTCAGCCTCAAGTACTCCCTGGACTAACCTGATGCCCGGTAGCCTAAGCATATTGACCAGAGAATCAATTCTAACTAACCCCCCTATTGATGTGCTCAGAGCTCCAGGGAGACATACAAGTGTCTTCAAGTCGATACCGTAGCTTTAAGTATCACCCTGGTGAAGAGATAAAGTTTCTCTTCTTTTGCTGGTGTCACCGTTTTAACACAACGTAACATGTGTGATAATGAAGCTTGGTCCACAGCTGACAGGGTGGGGTTTTTTGTCAGATATGTATCCATTTGCAAGACAAATCCATACAGAGTTGTAGTTAAGTCAATAACAAAGAAGAAACGAAAGATACTTTCTCTCTATCTCTCTCTCACATAAGAACCTCAACGCCTTGGCTAGTTCTTCAACTCTCTACGTATGGATTTTCATGTCAACTAACTGTGTTCGACAACACAATGGAACAAGTGGGCTGATCACTCAAAGCAGCGACACTTCAAACTCTTTGTGCACAAGGCGCATCAAGACAGAATCACAAGGCACACAATGTGATGCTTTGTAAGCCTGTAGAGCTTCTTATTCAGCATTTGTGTGTGTGTGTGTGTGTGTGTGTGTGTGTGTGTGTGCGTGCGTGCGTGTGTGGGGGGTCACTTATATGCAAAATAGGAATAACATGTTGAAAAAACTATATAATGTTATATAATGTGTTTTTAGGGTATAGAATTTGCCAATGTATTGGGAAATGAGTGCACACTGCACACAAAGCACTGATATACGGTAGTACAATTCATTTTATAGTTGCATATATTGCGATAATGGGTTGTTGGCACAAAGTCCCAAAGCCCACTTGGACTTGTTTCACAGCACATCGTTTGAGAAGAGAATATGTCATACCCTCGGTTAGCAAAGATTTGCCATAGATGCACATTGTACGTTCATGCTACAGCATTTTCATAAACGTTTTCTGTCTTTCTCTGACTTCTGACTTCTGTTCCACAGTTACCAAATATATATAAAGAATGTTATGACTACCTGCTCTTATCTTTTCTTACATATCTGAGGATGGGGTCATTGTATAACTGAGGCATCATTGGCAGTTTTCCGACAGTAGAATGTATATTTATTTCCAAAATGTATTTCTATTCCCCGGATGAATTTAATTTGTCTCAGCACTCAGGCTGAGCTAACCGAGTTAGACGAATAGCTGCTGCTTCAAGCCCCGTTTTCCCCAAAGCAAACGTTTATCTTCATAATCTGCCCTGACCTAGCGTTAAGATAACCGACAATGCGGACATAGACCCAGCTAATGCTAGTGTGTGTGTGTGTGTGTGTGTGTGTGTGTGTGTGTGCATGCGGTCATGCCCATCATTGGTAGCCAAGTTAACTCTCTTCTCTGACCTATATAGCAGTGAAATCTCCCATGAAATGCTCCAGAGCAGAGCTGCCAGAGTTTGTGAGAGAAATAAGCAACCACGTCTAGGAAAACAAGCTCAAAAGAAGTGACTACTACTAGGCCACAAGAGCACTTTAAACCTATACGGTATACTGTATACATTGGCTATTTGATACAGTATTTGAAAATAGCAGATCTACAACTTCACAATGCATCACATTGCCAGTATGGGCAATGACTAACATCACCCACCCCGTCCCCCGAACACAGGCCAATTGTGTTCGCATAGACTCCTGACAAAGCTGGAATATGCCACGGTGGATTCAAACCTACAACCTCCATGGTGGGCAGGGACAGGGCAGGGAATATTTGGAAACATTCTAATAACACAAATCTAGTAGTAGTTACGGAAAGTTAGAAAAATGTGTGGCAAATCTGGGAAAAAAAGGCTTACCACTAGCTTTCTTCACAATGTGTTCAAAAAGGTGTCTACTAAAACCTCTCAATTTGTTCCAACCCAATTCCCTTGTGAAACTTTGTGACAGCTGCTGAAAGTTGGGGTACCATTAAAGGTAAAAATCACACCCGTGTGAAGTGAGTGGCGCTAATATATTAAAGTCCAACTCATGTTGATTAGGTGATGTAATTGTGATATAAAACAAACGGTGCAAACACAAACATTAAACGCCATTAACAATAAAGAGACAATATGACGTAATGAGGCACACAAACATTGAACTAAAGACAAACATTAAACCTGTGTATAGGAGGGGCTGGCCCCCTCAAAAATAAAAAAAATGGAACCAAGCCCAAATAAGCAACTACACTTTAGAAACAAGACCCCCCTCCAAAGAACACAACCTGCAACTACCAGTATTTTCAAGCAACTATAGTGGCTTGTAAATATTGTGTATTGTATATACAGACAGAGAAGTGCAAAGTCGCTTATAATAAGCAGACATGGCAAGACTGCCCCAGAGAGGTAAAGGACAGAGTGACAGTGAGGCGGAGTGGGGTTATGAGAGAGAGAGAAACAAATACACACCGCAATGAAAACACATATGAGATGAGACAAAAAGACAACAGAGAAAGACAGCAAGAGCGAAAGAAGAGACAGAGACAATGAGAGACGGAGAGAGAGGAGAGAAATGCACACAGACAGAAGCTGGCATGTCACAAGACATTATTCAAGCCAATATGATGACAGAGGGCCCAGTCAGCAAAGCCGTGGGCTAAATGCTAAATCACCACAGTAGATCAGATTAGACTCGAGACTAAATGCTATTACCACCACACTATACTCCCGACTTAAGACTTGGCCTTGTGCACTGCAGCGTTTCCCAACATACGGTCGCTCTCGGGCAGCAGAAACCTCTCATCTCCATATTCTAAATGTTGGCGTTTTCTTTTTTTTCTCCACCCAAAAATGTAATGGCCTACTTGGTCATACTACAGTGTCAAACGAAACAGTCTGACAACCGTTCCCAGGGAACATGTTGGTCCTGATGACCTACTGTAAATGGAAATCCCAAGGTTCAACCCCTGCAAAGTACAAACCAATATAATATTATAGCACCAATGTGTCCCCCGAGTACGAGACTAAGCACATACCTGAATCCATTATGAAAGCCTAAAAGTATAACCCTGAGCAATTTAAGTAGAATAATGCTGTTATATATCGTAACTGCTCCAAAATTCAATTAGGTGCTACTGCATCTACCGTATCTCTGCAAGTCCCCTATACTGTACCATTTTCTCCCAGTGAGGAATCCTTAGCAATAGGTTAAAACAACACTAGCCACAAGCTGGTACAACTGAAGAACATTTCTATCCGTGCTTGCTCATTTCAGCCAGCACTGAAACAAACCCCTAATGGAATTCTAATGGTTCAGCGTGTGGACCACAAATGCGCTGGATGGGACCTCAATCATTACGTTTAAACAGCGTGTGTGCGCTGCTAAATAGAGACCTAATGAATGGCCTTCTATTTGTTATCAGCAGTGTGTGTGTGTGTGTGTGTGTGTGAGGGAAGCGGTACTTACACTGAACGGCATATGACGCCAGAAGCGCGGCTGTGTTGTGCGGACACGGCAATCTGGAGGAAGCGACAAGCACGCACAGAGCAGCACACACACACACACACACACACACACACACACACACACACACACACACACACACACACACACACACACACACACACACACACACACACACACACACACACACACACACACACACACACACACACACACACACACAGAGAGACACTTGATTTAGCTTCATGGATCAATAAAAAAGCTAGTACAGTACTTTACAATAGGAACCGTTTTACATTAACCTAAGTGTTGCTGTAATAACACTACTAATAAAAACCCAATAAAATGGTGAAATGACAGAAAAGTGGGTGGATGGATGATTGCTATTGCTGTTTTTAGCCCAATGAATGTTTTTCGTGTAATATGCTTGCAATGGGTTCAGATTTATGAAAAAACCCCTAGCTTGACAACTCGCATGCTATTAAAGCAGAATTAAAATTTGTACATTTTGCCTGCATATAGGTTATTAATGGTACACCAACATTCAGTAGCTGTCACAGATTCTCCTAGGGAAACTGAATTTCAATCTTTGTGAGATGTGTTACTAGACACCTTTACAAACACAGTGGTGAAAAAATAGATTGATAAATAATTTACTCCCAGAGTAAATTTTTATATTTTAGTCCGGAAAAGTCGACTAAATAATAATCATATCTATAATTATAATGACGACTACACAAACTCACCTTCCAGTTAATATATCCTGCTTGATCTGTAGAAAATATTGGTACCTGAGGAGAGAACAGATGTCAGATTAATACAAGAGGCTAATTAACTGACACAAAGGAGTCGGATTAAACCAGTTATCAGGCATCTTTGCTGGAGTTGTCTGTTGTTACTGTATGTATGAAAACAATGGACACCCATCAGCCCACAGGTCGTGTTAATCAAGGGCCATGCACGTGGGACAATTAATTACATGTCACAACATTGCTACATTTTGCATGAATCTCTAAACTACCTCTCCCTGGCCAGGACCCCTGGGAAACTCCCCCGTCAGGTGAAAAGAAGCAGCTTGGACTCCTCATGCATAGAAGGAAGCATGAGGTCAGGCCAGGTTGGCAGAAGAAGTGTAGCGCCCAGGATTACATTAGATTTTGACACTAGTCTGGGTGAAAAAAAATGGGTTGCAAAATCGTAGGATATAAAAAAGCTCAGTCAGACTTATTGAGGACTAATTGATTTCTCCTTGATTTGGTATGAAACTCACAAAATTCATCAGAACACAGGAAGTTACATCTATACAGATATAGGCCTACAAAATTACTTCACTGCTCCACACATCAATATACTGTATATATTTATGTGTGGTTATTTCATTATGTGACCACGCACACGCTGGGTGAGGGAAGTATAGTATGACCTAAAAAAAATCTAGTATACACCACTGGTCACAGCAGTCTCACGCACACAGCCAGTCACATTGCTAGAACAAACCTATGCCTGCTGCTGCTGCTTTGGAAACCGCCCTAAATATTAAATGAATGGCATTTTTATAATGAATGGCATTTGTATAGTGCTTTTCCAAGTGCTCAAAGCGCTTCACAATGGTTCATTCATTCATATATTGGGAGGTGAAGCGGCAAACAGTCGACGCCTGCGTCCTCACTTCCCACATCCACACACCAATGGTGGCAAGCTAGCATGGACTCATTGGAGGCAGTGTAGGGTTAATTGGACACTTCAACATGTAGACAGGAGGAGCTAGGATTTGAACCGCTGGCCCACGGATCATTAGACAATCTGCTCTACCTCCTGAGCCACAGCCACCCAAGACAAGAGCCTCGTCTTTGATAGATTTAGACAAGTCTAGTTTTAGCAACTACATTGAATTTACCGCCTGACTTATCCGTTGAGGGAGATCTCTGATGATCTGGCAACTCAAGACTAATAATAAACTATCTGTATAAGACTTTTTAACCCATTAGGTCGGGTACCCCTTTTGGAGTTTTAAACATTATGTTATCATTTAGTTATTGAAAAATAGCAGATCTACAAGCTCATAGCGCACCACCAAGTGGCGCGCCACGAGCTTATAGGTCTGCTATTTTTTTTTTTAATCGTGAAGATATTTATTTCAGAAAACTGGAGGATTAAAATTTTGCGGTCAGGCCTAAATGGGTTAAAATAGAGTTGCAAAGCATTAAAGATACACAGAAATGATGTGAGAAAGTACAGGTAAGAGTAAGACACAGTCACACACGCTAAACCCTATTTAAAATCATAGACTTTGTCCCAGCCGCTTACTCTATACCACCATCAGGAAAACAACAATGAAAGCTACTGGAGGGATTACCCATTCTCCTTTCAACAAATCCTCCCTGATCTATATTTTTTACAGTCTATGGTTTGGACCCCCTGAGAGGGAGGGGGGACCCTACAAATGATTTCGGGGGGTCCCCAGATGATTTGCTTACTAAAATAAAATCACACCTGTGTGAATTGAGCGGTGCAACTATACATTTATTGTTATAGTTATGGTACTGTACTGTATTGTAGTGTACAGTGAGAAATGACAGAGTTACCGTGTTGCAGCTTGCCGTGCTTGGACAGACACGTACAGAGACATACAGTACATAGGTACACGCATAGCTGCGTAACGGGGTGGAGGCACCGCTCAAAAACTCAACAGTGAATTGACCACGGGTTCGTGGCCTGGTTTAGCAGACTGGCAGGTGGAATGGGTCATACTTCTCTACGTCGTGAAGTACTGTAAGTGGTGCAACTCAGTGTGGCGGTCCCCGGGGGGACCCCAGAACTTCCAGACCCACAGGAACGCGCCGGTTCCTATGGCAACGCCCCACCGTTCCAGCTATTGGATTGAGAATATAATCACGGTGATTTTCAAACCTCCATAAGTCGGACTCCAGGAGAGCTGTCCTTGGTGGATCTTCTGCCATCCATTTTGGATTTAATTTGTACCGCGACGCTCCCGCCATGTAAAAGCTTCTGATGAAAGGTAAACAGTGTGTGCTTGTTCCAATGTGTAGCAAGTGTGTGTGGGGGGGCGGGCAAACTCAGTCTTTTAAAGTGAACACGTATGGTGGCACCTGGAACTGGGGTTTATGCCAACAGCCGCAATGAATGAGTTAATGAAGTGGTTGCACCACTTAAAAATCTGAATACTTTTTCTACCACTTACCGTGTGTACTCTTCCTGAAGTTTTCCGGGGTCTGTCACAAAGAATTTGACTCTGAAGCTCAGGTTATGGGGAGAGCCTCCTGTAGACAACATGTTAAGACAGTCAAGAGAAGATAACAAAAAAAGAATAAGTATTATTGTCTTCCAAGTAGGCCTGTCACATTGATTACATAATTGTCTAATCCTCAATTATTTGAGATAATTGCATAATCGTCAAAATCGCTTCCTTCACAAAGTGTCACAAAGTAGCGAGTTGCAAGCTTGTAGATCAGCTATTCTAAAAGGCAAACAGATTTTTCACAGATGCTCCAATGTTCAATGGCAAAAAAGCCACAAATAACACGTCATTTGGAACCATTAAATCAATGCGCCCAGCGATTTGCTAACCTGACGCTGCCAGATCCAAAAAGCTTGCTACACAAATTTGTTTCACAGCTTATTTGGATCTGGGATCGCGGAAGCAAATTCGATGACGGGGCTGTTCCTTTTTTTCAAGATACATGGTAGATGATTGGATGGGAGCGTCTGTCTATCACCGTGTGGGCGTGCAAACACAACCAATCATATCGACGTGTCTATATACCGTCACATCCGCTTTTGCACATATCCCGCCTTTAGCTCACGCTGATTGGTTCGGTACGAAGCAGATCTGACTCAGGGCTCAACTCCGTCAGAGATCCCAGATGAGTGTTGTGTTGGGGAATATGTTTCCCCAATACCGCCCTCATCTGGCAGCGTCAGGTTAGCGATTTGCAGCCTCAGAGCCCATTTCAAGGTGGCACAGCACCATCTTCGATAGTGCTAGATATAATAGCATGTAGCCAAAAGACCCTTTGGAGGATCGGCAACCAACGGAGGTATGATTACCTCTAAAGCGACTAGTGACAGACCGATGGGTCGTCAAAAACACACACCTTTGGATATAATTGGAATCATGATTTAGATTAAGAGTTATTCTTAAGATTTTTGATCCCATCCATTAAAATGGAGGGGGAACACTTTGGATGACGACGTCCCACCCGGAAATGACATCGAATGTTGCTCAATAGACGCTCCCAGGCTGCAGACTGGAGCGCTCCGTTATGAAATGTGTAATGTTCGGTCTTTTGATTAATCTCCATCCTGGGCGATGAGCGTAATTATTTGATAGGGCGGAGATCTCTGTCTTGGCCGCTCAGAGTGTTAAATGTGTCAGGCTAATCACAATCATTTGTATGACTTGAATGATGAATTAATAATCTACTTAAATGTTGTAACCGCGACAGCCCTACTTCCAAGGTCAGCCTGCAGAGCACCATTGTTGCTGAGCCGAGTCCTCTATTAAGTTACACACTTGGCTATTGTGGCTTGGTTAGGTGCTGTGTATCAGGTTGAATGTGGCCATTGTCTGAGAATACAATATGTGGGCTTGTTGGTGTAGGAACTATCCATTGCCGTTACGTATTGCCAATCACTTAAGAGACCATCTTTGGTACTTAGAAAGGTTTGCTTTAGATTGAGAAGGAAGTCGATGTTGGCACTCGTATGCCTTTTAATGTGCTACGCGGGATTCAAAGTAAACCCGGATCACCCTCACGAGAAAGACAACATTTGTACCGATCATGCAATAGGAAATCCCCACTTGAGATGGGGAGATATTGCACTTATAAGAATCAGGTGGTATTACTTCTTATTAGGGATGTTAGCAATTAATCGAAAAACGATTAATTGTCGTTGTGTAACAGTTAATAACTAGAAAATTAGAGTGTGGTTGCCGCAGTGGCTTACATATACCCCTCGAACTAATATTGCCAGCAACGCACAAGTAGTTTAAAAAATTCGCCCCCACTTTGGTAGCCACAGAAACGTCTCTACTTGTCTATGTGACATTTCATTCCTCATAAATAAATTCTCATAAATTCCTCACATGGCCTTGCCTGGCCCTGTATCTCAAATGGTCAAATTAATATTTGATCAAGGAATATAATATGCCTTTTGCATTCTTTCTGTATATCAGCAAATGTATTGTATGTATTTTTATGTTAGACATTATTGAGGGAAATTAATATTCTCAGATAAAAAAATAAACAATAAACGCTGCTTATCAACTAACCGGTTAATGGATCGATAAGGTAATCAAATACCAATTAATAGATAATTTGCATCCCTATGTGTTATCCAGTAGGTGTCCTACCAGACACCAGGAGAGTAGGGAGACCACCTCTATCCACCTCTAAACCACAGATGTAGTTCTGGTTATACTGTATCAACATACAAGTTCAAATAATTATTATTAAATAATTTTATTCGTTAAAATAATTCCCTGATTGCTTAAAGTTTTACAATACATCATACCTAGTTTGGTTCTGTACAAACTGTAACCAGAAGGTTGTGGCTTCTGTAGGCTTTCAGTGACTATGAATGGATTTAAGACCATGGATACGGAAGCTACTAGGACAATATTCCCTCTCCACCATCTGCAACAATATCTGGACAACAATGCATGAATAGTCTTCACCTCCAGATATCATCTGACCTGTCATGGCTGGGATGCCCACATCAATTGCTATATAATCTCAAAGACACCGCCAAGAACTACCTCACTAATATTTCAGTGTTGCCTCCTTAAAACAAATTTATTTGACGACTGACAAGATACGGTATGCAAAGGATTGTACACAATAGGGCATATGACCATGGATGTTATCTTGTATTGTGCGAAGGATTAGGATTCAAATGTCACCATCTGATCAAACCTCAGACATGTGAAGATTATATCAAACAAGTTTGAACAAAACTGAATGTCATCCTGTTTATTGTGATGCCCAATACGAGCACCGTGGCAAGTGTGTGCACTTCAGTCATGGAGTGTACTTGGATTATAATCGACGAAGGCCAGTCATTAAATGTGTGATCGAGTCTCGTCACAGTTTGAGGGTTTGAGCAATACGTTGAGGTGACACATGGTTGGCTATGACACTGCCCTGCTTAGATACACATTTTATAGCCGTGTTTATGCGTGTTATATGCAAAAATTCATAAGTAACAAAAACTGCAGGCAGAATATGAAAGCAAAAAGATGTAGACCAACGCATTAAGCGAGAATTCAACATCTTTACTGTGGGAAAGAAAAAGAAAAGAAAACAGTGAAATACTGTTTTGTTTTTTCTTCCTCCATTCATTTCAATCAGTAGCTAACAAAAACACTGGGTTGAATCACAGTTCAACTGCAGCTGCAGGAGCACTACTGAATTGATGTCTTCTCTGTAATTGTTCTGAAAGTTACACATTCTATTACTCATTATTATCAAAAACAAGAGCAGAGTTGAAGTGGAGTTTAATCATCGCTGTAGGAGAATTCTGAATTTTAAATCATGCCTAAAATGGACTGAGACGGTCGATTTAATCACTTAAGGTGGCTGATTTATTTTATTAACCACTTACAATAAGCCCTATTTTATACTTCGGCTAATCAAAAATCAAGAGTCATGTTTGCCATTTTTAGAATTTCTTTTTGACCCTGAAATTGTTTGAAAAATGTTGCCTCTAATGACATTTGGCCAGGTGGACATTGGCTAAATGGATGCCCGCGGTGGATTGAAGTCGGCTCTTGGGTTTTTGGACATTCAGTCGACAGTTTGTTTAAGGTGGCACGTGTGAAGAGTTCACATACTTTTTAACTGCTTCCTGATGGGCTTGTTGGGATCCAGCCAGCGCTGTAAAACATTGATGAGAAGAGACTTAGGAGACACCATAACACTTCCACTGCACTACTACACGGTCTCAATAATTCACCACCAGCTCAGTCAGCTACACACACTCGTGCCAGACACATTAACACTGTTCATGCGCATGCACACACACACACACACACACACACACACACACACACACACACACACACACACACACACACACACACACACACACACACACACACACACACACACACACACACACACACACACACACACACACAGGTGTAGTTGAATATTTACACTTAATATTTACAGTCTCAAACACCTTGACTTTAGAAAAGCTTGTCAGAGATAAATTACACGCATGCATGCACGCACGCTCGCACAAGCACACGCACACACAGTGATACTGACCGGTGTGTCTGAGGAGTCGTCAGTCAGGTGAAGGCCAAAGTAATCTCTCTCGGTCAGCTCCAGGTGTTTAAAGACAGCGTCCAGCAGCACCTGACTATGGTCTGACTTCTGCAAAGGGAGACACATCATGTTACACTGCATTAAGAATTTAAGATCAGTAAAAACTAAAAGCACGACCCTATGTATCTGAGAGGTGTGTGTCTGTGTGTGCGCACACATATGCATGCCAGTGGGGGGGGTGGGGGGGGGGGGGACTTGTAAAGTTTAGTATGAAAATATAAATCCTCAAATGAACCGGGAGGGAGCAGCAGCGGGGAGGAGAGAAGGAGATTGTTTATCGTGTGTGGAACAATAACATTGTGTCAGATCCACATGTACTTCTCAAGAGGGAGAGAGGGACCGTTAGTCAGGACGAAATAGATGAAAATCTAGCTAATCTGGTACAAAGAATCTTTTCTCGTTGCTTGGGATTTTGTGTGCATGTGCACGTGCGTGTGTGTGGTGTCCATGAGTGAGAGAGAACAGTCTGATGTCAAATCCTTGTTAAAGGAGAATTCCATGCTAGAATGCTTTCTTATCTTTCTGACCTTTCTTTGTAGTTGTTACATCCCCACCAAAGAGGTCCAGGTGTTTTTTTGTGCAAAAACTCCTTATTGGCTATTTTCCCTACCATAAGCCCTCAATGAATTGCATTGCATTGAATGGGAATTGAATGGGGCTATGGGGTGTTATGCTAATTCGCTTATTTCCATCGAAAGAAGTAGTAAAGTGTGCCGCTTGGGATATTATTTACATTATGAAGAGAGGATATAAAGAAATTATAATTTTGAGCGATGGAAATAAGCAAATTAGCACAACACCCCATAGCCCCATTCAATTCCCATTCAATTCAATGCAATTCATTTAGGGTTCATGGTAGGGGAAATAGCCAATAAGGAGCTTTTGCACAAAATAACACCTGGACATCTTTGGTGGGGACGTAACAACTACAAAGAAAGGTAAGAAAGCCTTTTAGTATGGAATTCTCCTTTAAGTGAGAGTAAACTCTGATACCCTTTATGGATGAGTCCATGTATTCATTCATTGGTTCGTTCGTTCATGGACAGAGTGAGGACTGTCTTTGGACATTATGGGCAAAAAACACCTTCAACAGTGTCAGTAGCTCACTAGCTAACCGAGTTGTTGGGTGATTGACTGACTGGCAGGCAGGCAGACCAAGTGACCAAACTGACTAAAGAAAACAAATTGCCTGACTAACAGACTTAAAAATGACTGGCTGATGAAAATGTTCCAGACAAGATGGCTACATGTGACTGACTGAATCACTCGCTGAATGGGTGACTGACTGAATGATGTGCTGACTGACCGGGAATACAGACACACACATGAGGAAGTGAAGAAACACACAGGCCTCTAATCGGATGTTTCCTCATGGAGGGCTATTCATAGATATGTCTGAGACTGTGTGTGCGTTCGTGTATGTGTGCTTGTGTGTGCATGCGTGCGTGTGTGCGTGCGTGTGTGCACGGCGTACGCATGCGTACGCGTGAGAGAGAGAGAGATTGCACCCCCTATATGAAGTGGCTTTTTAGGCTGGATGTGGGAGCCCACTGTGGCGTTTTTATATACTGTGCTCCCAGGAAACTAGTCGCCACAGTGTGTGTGTGTGTGTGTGTGTGTGCGCACGCGCGTGTATGTGTGTGCCTGTCCTGGTCCCCTCTGGTATTCAGAAAGCGAGCCAAATGTGCAAATGCTGCCAATGCAGAAGCAAACAACCATACATTATTTAAATGGAGCGAGGAGCGCCCACACACACACACACACACACACACACACTTTATGTTCTCTTGCACAACCAACTACAGCAGCAAACTCTATAATGGAGCAGAAACATAGTTGGTGGGATGAAGAGTGAGAGACCCTCGTAGTGACTGTGAAAGTGAGAGAGAGAGAGAGAGAGAGAGAGAGAAACCAAGAGGCTGGGAACGACGAAAAGGAGTGATTGACGATGCAGCGGAGGAAGACAAACGTTCTTTGTGTCGGTCTTCATCAATCCACCAGCAACACTGAGTGAAATACACTGTGTCTGTGTGCGTGCATGCGTGCGTGTGTGCGTAGCTGTCTTCATGAGCGTGTGTGTTAAAGGGGGATGAGAAAGGGACAGAGAAAGTAACAGAGAGAGACATTGAGAAAGAGGAATGATTGAGAGAGAGTGAGGGAGATGTTCTGATAAAGGGACTTTCACTTCACACACATACTTAGGCCCATACTGACATCAATGCACGCCATTGTCTATTCACAGCTTTGGCAATATTGTACAAGATCAGAGGCTTCATGTTCAGAGTTTGCATTTGTTTGCATTTTGTCAAACGTTATTAAAACATTACCTGAATAATTGACTCCTGTGCTACCAAAAAGATCCAGCTCAGTTAGCCAGCTCCGTGGCCTTGTAGTTAGAGTGTCTGCCCTTAGACTGGGAGGTCAGGGGTTCGATCCCTGGCCGGGTCATACCAAAGCCTCTGAAATATGGGACCCAATGCCTCCCTGCTTGGCACTCAGCATCAAGAGTTGGATTGGGGTTAAGTCCCTGCGACATACTAGCGTCAAGTCGATGGGATATACTTGTACATCAAGCTGCCTCACACTACAGAAACATGATAAATCACTGTGGGAGACATAGGGCTGACCCCAAGAAAAGGAAAAATTTGAGTTTATTTTAAATCATTTTATTTTTTAAATCAAAATAGCTGATCTACAAGCAAGCCCACAACCTCGGATGGATGACGATCACCACGGACACGTCGGACAGCGCCGCATTTTTCGGAGATAACAGCAAGATGATCCTACTTTGAATGGGAGCCTATGGGGTGCGTACTGCGTGCACACATATCCTGGTAAATGGTGCAGTCACATAGTGTCTTTTATCCAAGGTGCTTTACAGAGACATTGCATTATATTCACCCACCGATGCCGGAGGAAACCATGCAAGGCACCAACCTGCACATCAGGAGCAATAAAACTGAAGTTGCTGTGCCAACGTGTTCAAGAATGATGGAAATTCGCAAGACGTGAGGCAACTTGTCAAGACAGGAATACAGGTTGGTGAAAGAAACACACTCTCTCTCTCTCTCTCTCTCTCTCCCACAACTCACACACCCACACTCACACAAACAAACTGAAAGCTGACATGCAAATAAGAACTGTAAACTGAATGACCATTCTAACATGGTGCACATAATTAGACTATCCTTCCCACACCACACAATATAATATGCACACACACACACACACACACACACACACACACACACACACACACACACACACACACACACACACACACACACACACACACACACACACACACACACACACACACACACACACACACACACACACACACACACACACACACACACACAGAATATTTGGGAAATAAAGTAAGAGGTATAATACAGCTAGCTTTACACCCACCCACAATATGACACCCTCACACCCATCTCCACATAGCAGCACCTCTCTATTTCTGGAGCTGGGGCAAGCATGAGCACCACCACAGAGACACACCCATGCTGCAGCGTGTGCGCACGCACGTGCACGCACACGCACACCTAATCTATTCTCCATATTGTTTTCACACAAATACTCAGCCGTACTCCCTCACACAAACACACATAATTAGAACGAAGCAGTGTCACCAAAAACCAGCAGCTGCACCAGTGTGTGTGTCTAATTTCTCCATTCCGGCTCCTTGGTTTCATCTCCCAGTTATAGAGAAGAGGAACAGAGGTGGATGAGCCACACGCACGCGACCTCACGGCAGTAAGAGCGGCTTCATCACTGTACAAACCATGAGCGATATAATGTCACCCTGAGAGTGTGCAAAGGGAACGAACTTCTTGTTGCATTTGTACACGGTACACTCTGGGTAAGATTAAAACTGAGGAATTTACTGTGACCTGTTCTAAAATACATTCAGAATTTACCGTGTCAACACCTACAGTAGCAACTAGCAACACCTAGCAACTGCTAGCAAACAGTCGGCAAGCTGACGCGCCATAGGGTTTTAAGTAACACATTAGATTCAGACACTAGTTCTCTAACTCTTTCAGGCCGCGGACCCCCACATTCATATGCAGTGATCCGCAATGTGAGAATGTTTTGTGCCAGGGACCCCCAAAAAATGCTAAACTACCGTATTCAAAGCTTTTCCAAGTTGTTGTTTCATGTTTTTGAGGTGTCCTATGTCCTATGTCCAGCTTTTGGTGTGTGCCAAAACTTTGTCCTACACAAACACTAAAATGCCATTGGCAATGAATGGACAATTTCTTGTGTAAACATTGCGTAACGCAAACATTGATGGTGAATGATATGATGTATGATGATGTACGATGATAAGAGCGCCCCTCACTTCACACAGGTGTGATTTTAGTTTTAGTTTTTTTTTCTCCTCTGCTGGGTTCAAAGCCGGCCAACCCAAAGAGACGATCAATAGAAAGGCTGTTGCTTCAAGGATGTCTTCTTGTCTTTCCAGGAAGTAACTTCTTGCTGCTGCAGTAGGGGGTATGGGGGGAGGTACTGATCAATGACCATAGAGACTGACTGAGACGGACTCATTCATTCACATGCACACAGAGAGAGAGAGAGAGCGAGCGACAGAGTGAGAGGAAAATATAATCTAAGAAAGGCCTGGAGAGAGAGGAAGTGAGGGTAAGTAAGTAAGCAAGTACATTTTATTCATAGGGTAGATATGAAATATAGGAGATTGTCGAGAGAGATTGTGAGAAAGCGATCCCGAGAGGGGGGGGGGTCGAGGGATGATGCAGACGGATGAAACAAGGAAGAGAGACATACGTACGTATAAGAGAGAGAAAGAGAAAGAGACAGAGAGAGATAGAAAAAGAGAAGAGAGAGGGACAGAGAGGGGGCGGGGGTATGGGCTTAGGACGAAGATTTATGTCTGTGCATTTAATATGGATTCCATTTAAGTTTTATTTACACTTTTTTTTAATTACAGCAATGCCCACGTATGTCCATGCATTTAATGGGTGATTTTGTTTATGTTGTGTTTACACTGTTGTAATTACAGTAATACCCATGTATTTCAGATTGTCTACCAGACTGCTATAGGTGACAATAAAACTTGAACGATCCAATGGCATTGCACAATCAGACACCATGGCAATTGGCAACCCAACCCGTTGCGTTCTCCCCTCTCATTATGGCACGCATACAGTGTTGCCAGAGTTTTGCGAGAGAAACAAGCTGCCAAGTCTAGGAAAACGAGCCCAGAAGAAGTGACTAGGTTGAGACCTTTAAAGCTATACATTGGCTACCGGTATCTGAAAATAGCCGATCTACAAGCTCACAACGTGTCGCAGTGTGACACATTATTGAGCTTGTAGATCCGCCAATTTCAAAAATATCTTGTGGGGGAAAAGTGAAAGAATAACTATATATATGTTTTTAAACATGTTAACTACACACATGAGAACCACTAGTTTAAACATTGGGAAGCAAGCTCAAAATATGCCACTGCACTACACTAGAAACCATCAATCTCCAAAAAACACAACCACCAACAAATAATTACTAGTGACTGTACAGAAACAAGCCCAAAGTGGCTTATAATAAGCAGACATGGCAACCCAGAGTGGCAGCCCCTGCTCTCACTTCAGGCAGAGGCTGGGCACATTGTTGTAGTGTGTAATTCACTAGGCCGTAAAATGACCATGTATTGTCTGTATTGATGTGTTATTCCCTTAATAACAGCTACAAGCGTTACGGCTCGTGGTGATACACGCCCACGGGCAGAGACACACACACACACACACACACACACACACACACACACACACACACACACACACACACACACACACACACACACACACACACACATTGGTGAATGTAAACAAACAGCCACACTACAGCATAATGCACAGTACAGCATATTCTGATCAGTGTTGTGCCTCCGTCTAAACCAGGGGTGCCCAAAAGGTAGATTGTGATCTACCAGTAGACCACAAAGGCTGTGCAGGTAGATCACATGACATGACATGCCCCTAAAGAATATTTAATTTAAATCTGTCACTTGAATTAAGTTGACTTGATTGACTGACATAAAAAAGGGCCTATCATCAGCTCAAACCCATAATTTGGCGCTGCTCTGAGGCATAAGGGCTACGCTTGCATGCAGGCCCTTTGTATAAGACAAATTTCTTCCTCGGGACACAAATAATAAAGAACCTTGAACCTTGAATGCAATACTTTGTTTTCAAGAGTGTTGCCGTGCACAAAATCCACAAATGTTAGTAGATTACAAATGAAATACAACAAAACCCCACCTTCCATTTCCCCCCAAAACCGGGAGGTGAAATGTTCCGTTACTACCTCGCGCCAATAAGTCTGATCTCTCTTTAGAAGTGTTAATATTCCAAACGATGATGATGAGGAAGTCAGAAAGGTTTACCGTTTATGATCAATTAATCGCCCTTAGTGCATGATGTCATCCCCTAGCCTAGAGTGAGATATGCTTATCCTCAATTCCTCATGAACAAAATATGCACCTTTCAACCTAACCCCACCCCCCCCCCCCAACACACACCCAGCCAGAGAGAGAACAAGAAGAGAACATTTCTCGTCTACTTCTTTCACGCATTGTGACTATGGAAGCACTTTGACGTACAGAATTTGAACTAGGGGACCCTCTGGTACAGAATTTGAACTAGGGGACCCTCTGACTGAGTGACAGAATGACAGTTCTGAGAATGTCTCCATTCTCTTCAATGCAAATTGCGTTACAAACACGTTTTGTAGACAAAAACTGCACAGCTAGACATCTTAACTCGTTCCAGCGTCCTCACTTTTGACTAGCAACACCACAATCACAGATTTAGCTTCAAGGACGGTGCAGCAAAAACAAAAAATGTATTACCCATGTAACTTTCAAACATTTTGTGATATAGGGTTGTGTTCAGCAATAGACATTCCCTAACCTGCTGTCAAGCCTAAGTGTTGATATGACAACTAACAATTCCAAAAGTATGTTGTACTAAAAATAAACTAATAAACAAATGAACAAATAAATAAAACAAAGGTTTGAACATTCATTTATAACACCAGTGAACCAATTCGGGGCCAGTCCTAGTGTGTAACTGTGTCATACATCTGTGAGATTGTATACAATACAGGTACACAGAGTTTGGGTGTGCGTGTATGTACTTGATCAGGCTGCTGCTTTCAGGGGGGCTCCTATGAGCTGTGGAATGCCAAGTATTCCACCAAGCAGGGCGGCCCACAAGACACACACACACACACACACACACACACACACACACACACACACACACACACACAGGATGTGATGTGTCAGAGGGGATTAAAGGAATTGGGTTTTTACAGTCACAGGAGGAAGTTCCCCTCTCATACTGTCATCTAATCACACACACACACACACACACACACACACACACACACACACACACACACACACACACACACACACACACATGGATCATGGATGGAAAGAGAGAGAGACAGAGATCCATGTAATGTCATACAACTCAGCTCAGTCAACCAGGAAAACAATCACACGCACACACACACACAATAACAATAAAAAAACAGCTTTAAGACGTGTTTAAAGGTAGCAGCTCTGTTTCCATGTGCAGTAGGTCTAGCGGTCTACTTGCTCATCATCACAGAGATGAAAACATGAATGGAATGACAACAGGAATGTTTGTACATTCTCACTGAGGATACACACGCGCGCAAACACACACACACACACACACACACAGTGCGAGTTGTACTCACGCTGACTTTGAAGGCCTGGACCGTGTTGTCCAGCAGCAGTATGTTGCACACCACCTGCGTGTGCTGCCTGTCCCGCTCCAGCTCCGTCGCCCGCACATTGTAGGATCTGCCGGCAGGCAAGCGGAAGCGCGCGCTCATCACGCTCCTACCAGGGTCTGCACGCACGGCAACCAGAGAAAGAGAGAGAGAGAGAGAACATGTCAGTAAAAAAAAACAGAACAGGCATGGGCCATCGCCATGCTGGCTTATGGTAGCATTTACAATAATATCACCGGTAACACATAAAGAGCTAGCTATAATCCTGAATAACAAGTCTGTAACTCTTAGAGTGTTCACCAACACTCTCCAAATGGACCCTGACCTTATGGGTCCATTTGGTTCCATTTGTACACTCTCAGAGTTAAGGGGGGTCTTTGCAAACATTTGAGAACGACTAGTACTAGTTGGACTCCTAATATGCCATAGTGCTGTAGTGTGTCCTACATATTCTGAAAGACTTGACATTCAGTATTATTGGGTCTTATGATCAAAATATTATTTAATTATAACTTAAGGGTGTGTAAAACAGAAAATAAAACTTTACTTTTTTGCGACATACAAGACCAAGTCTTGTCAAATAAATATTTGATTAAGGAATACAATATGCCTTTTGTATTATTTCTGTATATCAGCAAAATGTAGATTTGTATGTTAGACATTGAGGGAGATTAAGATTCTCAGATTTTTTACAAAAACTAAGCTTGTAGATCTACCATTTCTGCCATTTTTGAAAAATGTTTGAAAATGTATGGACATTTTTCAACATGGAAACAATTGACAATTATGCAAAAGATAATTGTGATGATCTCAAATAATTGTGATGAGGCGATTATGTAATAATTGTGACAGGCCAAACTGTACGTCGTACATGCATGATGTACTGTATGTACACACATGATAGAAGTGAGTCTGAACATGAGGTGTTACAACATACATATCCGAGTGGACAAGCCATGTGTGTGTGCTGTGTGTGCATATGGAGGTCTCTGCATGTCCCAGCGACTTGTCATTACACATCATCACAGACTCCTACGGCCACTGGCAGATGGTTAATGCACGGTGTGTGCGTGCGTGTGTGCGTGTGTGCGTGCGTGCGTGTGTCTTTCTCTTCATGCTTGAAGTGGCCCTTTGAGGTCCCACAGCGATCAGATCAATCGTTCACATCTGCGCTTAAAAACACATGCATGCCATGCATGTCGCACACACGGGGGCCCACCAGTGACATGCTCATTGCTCATCACAACTATCACAAAAATGTCATTGTCTGCACTTCGCTTAAGGCCCTATTTAAGCTGAGGTGGGCAACCCTTAGTTTAAAAAAAATCAGACCCGTCTGAACTGCGTGGTGCTGTACTGTACTGCCCTGTGCGTGTGTGCATGCAAGTGCAACAGTGACAGTGAAAAAACGCTATTTCCGTGCTCGGACGGACCCAGGCAGCCAGGGTGTCTGCATCACTCAAAAATAAAAAACACACAATCCCCCTCACAAACAGAATTTGAGTACCGTATGTATACACAACTGTAGCAACACACACACACACACACACACACACACACACACACACACACACTCCTTTCATGAAAAAAGAAAGAAGGCAGTAAGGCCAGTCAGAGTCTGTTTATATTTTTAGGGTGCAAATAAAGGAACAATATTTCCAGGTCAATACATCTTCGTCCCAGTCATCGTTTTAAAAACATGACATAACATGAGTACAAAAGTAGCAAAAGTGAACCGACTAACATTTGCCAACTTAAAAAAAGAAAAGAAAAAAAGTAATTTTGGCCTGAGGACGGCACTAGACAAAAGGCCAAGATGTGGTCAAAAAAACGTCAATAGGGTTCATTTTCGAAAAGCTCCGGGAGAATGAAAGGTGCACAGTAAATTGTACGGCAATAGAACAACGTTTAGGTTATTGTAGATATCCTGTTTGGGTCAAACTGTCAGACTAACCGACGGCCCAACATAGCCATGCAGTGCCCTGCCACTAGCACAGCTAAAAATACACCGCAGCTTGGTCGACGACTAGCAGACGTCTAGTCTGTTTACCCTCCTGACCCAAACTCTCGCCATCGCATAGTGCTGTTGCTCTTTCCTTAACCTCACCCTACTACAGTATCGCTAACCCCAACCATGACTCCTAAACCAGTGGTTCTCAAACTTATTTGTGTCAAGGACCCCCAGATTGATGTATTGTAAACTCAGCAACAAGGTCGGAAACTTAACTTTGATCCATTATTTCTCCACTTTAATACCACCAATTGTTATTGTATTTTATATCGTTTTAATCATTGATTGTGGCTACGTATGGATCTTCCACCCGCTACTGAGTTCCCCAACATCGAGTGTAAAATTAATAAAGTGTAAAAATGGCAAAATGTGTTTTTTTTTATTACTGTGTGAGAGTGCAATCAATCCAATAAGCAACTCTAAGCAAGGGTGAATACCAACCACTTGCCATTTTGGCAAATATTTTGGAGGCACTAGCCACACTTTAGCTGCCCCATGAGCACCCGATCCTTACAAGCTATACCTCGTTGTAAAGGTGACTAATGATTAATACAATACCAATTGGTATTATTAAAGTGGAGAAATAATGGACCAAAATTAAGTTTCAGAACTTGTGTTGCAGAGTTGCTGATTTGCCCACATCTGAAATTTTTTCGTTTTGTGCCAGGGACCCCCAGAAGAGAATATTGTACAGTATCAAAATTCAAAATTATTCAAAATGTTCGAAACATTTATGTATTTTAAAAACATTCTCAAAAATGGCAGCACAAAGTGATGTGTCGCTTGTAGACCTGCTATTTTTAATAGCCTACATATAAATGGACAAGTTAAAATGACTTCTTTATTAACCGATTTGACTGGGGACCCCCCTCCCCCCTGGAACCTCCTCAAGGACCCCTGGGGACGGACACCACTTTGAGAGTGTCCTAACCTAAACCATACACTAGTCCCATTAGATTAGTCCCACACTGATGTGATACGAGTTCTCCACGACATTGAGGGCAACCTCAATGTCTTTGGGTGAATAAATAAAGCTTTGAATGAACTAGGAGAGGGGAGAAAAACCACAATCTTCACGTTTCTCACATTTCTATTATGAACCGACACATGTTTGTGTTTTCCGTGTAGAAAGAGAGACAAGAAAGGCAATGCACACATGACACATGGCACATGCCAACCACATCATTGAGAGAACGGGTCACACACAGACGCATGGCACATGCCAACCACATCACTGTCAGTCTGGGAAGCAGAGAGTTAATGGTCTCATATAGACACATTGCACATGTCAACCACATTGCTGTCAGCCTGTGAGATGGACAGAAGGTACCACTGGAGAGATGAATAGTAGATGTTGAGCCAGGTAGAAGGAATGACGGACATGCTCTAGTCCAGTGCATCTCTACATGTGGGTCGGAACACCCCTGGGATTTGTATTTGTATTATTATTATTTAAAAAAATTGACAGTAAAGTGGACTTTTAAGATACCAAAAAATAAAGAAAAAACTGTAAAGGAAACTGTTACAGCATCAAAAGTATTCAACAAACTATACTATAAAAACTGGTCAAACATTGGCCAAATTGGCCAACAATATAAAAAAAGAGACACAAATAGTGAAAACAATCGATCTACAAGCTCACAACGCCTCGCAACGCTACTTTCACAATATTCATCTGTGGAACTGAGTCAAACTAAATGTAATGCCAACTCCTACAATTCCAAGTTCTTGTCAGGGTGGGGGGTCCCCAGATCAAATATGATTTGGGGGGGGGTTGAGAACCACTGCTCTAGTCATCTGTGTCTTTCCCCTGCTACCAGCATGGGGTCCTTGTCGTCACATGCAGAGAGAACACACACAGGGGGCGACCGTGTCTGCATGCCAACATTTCTGTGTCTACATTGCCCGTCTCTATCCTCTTTTATTTCCAACTCTTGTCCGCCATTGTAAAGACAATGAGAGAAATGTTGCGAGTCTCGTGATTCCCGATGGCGCTCTATCCTTCTGTGTTAAGCACTTTCTATTCTGTGCCGTTCCATTCTGTTCTACTCTGTCGTTCTGCTGTGCCATTTCTGTTTTGTTCTTTTTAGCTCAACAGGACAGACAGCCCCTCTCCCTCCCTGGAGAGAAGCCTCCGGAAGCACGCTACCATTATTGCTTCCTGCCCGTCAGCAGGGCTTACAAACAGGGGCTGGAGTGTGTGTGTGTGTGTGTGTGTGTGTGTGTGTGTGTGTGTGTGTGTGTGTGCGTGCGTGTGCAGAGCAGTGTTAGAGCTTTATGTGTTTATGTGTGTGTGTGTCTCTCTCTTATCAGGGTTGATACACATTTGTAAACTTGGTTCAGTTTGTCGTTATTTTGGGTGGAGCTTAACCTGGCGTCACCAGGCTTTTCCACCACAGAGGAAAGCCTGGTAGTTGTTCTACAACTGAGCCATATGATCCATGCTAGCACATTAGACTCTGCTCTCAATGTTAGGATGGGAGAAGCAATGAAATGTAATGCAACTTTAATGTTTAGAAGGAATAAGTCCTCATTCCAGGGCGCCGGAGGTTCCGGACCGGTCGTGGGTTCCGGCCACCTGATGATAACTTAAAGAAGTGTGTGTGTGTGTGTGTGTGTGTGTGTCTGTGTGGGCGCGCACACATGTATTTCTCCAAGTAGCGTGCCACTTCCTGTCCACTTCAGCTTATTACAAACACAGACACCCCTGCACCCTTCCTGTCTTGTGTACACACACACACACACACACACACCTAGAAAAGTCATTCAGCAGGCTACAGGGTTGGCTAGTAAAATAATAATAATAAGTTGAAAAAAATCGCTGCAAGCAGATTTACTTATTTTATTTGTAAAAAGCAACACTGTCAAGACATGGCAGTATAATATTGGTGCAAAATGGAAATATGTAATTAAATAGTTAATATCTCAATTAAAAGGGGAGAGAGAGATAGAGAGAGAGAGAGAGAGAGGGGGAGACCCCCATTTCAAAGAATAAAAAAATGCCGTCTAGCGCGAGGCCTCGAAGGCGCGACTCAAATCAAATAAGCATTTTTATATTGTTGAAATATGAGGCACATTTACCTCTATATCAGGGGTGGGCAACTTTGATGATGAAGAGGGCCACTAAATGTCCACACAGTGGGCTTGGAGAAGATGCGCTACGATGGGGTTGTAGTGGCAGCGGCAGGGAATCAGGGATGGATAGAATCCTCTTCGCTACTAGGTGCCAACTTTGGATAACGTGGCACATTATTTTTCCACCACGACAGTGGTCGTGGACTGTAGTAGGGCGGCATGACTGTAGTAGCTGGCTAGCTGCACTTGTTGACTTCCTTGTTAACACGTGAGGACGGAGGAGGCGTTGCGAGGCGCAAGCAGCATGGCTCGCGGACCAAAATGGGCCGTTTGTTTTATAATAAAATACTCTAAATTGTATTTCAAGATACTCTCCCGTGCTTATCGAACGAAAATCGATTAATCGATGTATTTTTGGGGTCCGCACTAATTCCCGCATAACTTCCGGGTATGATGATGATGTCACGTGCATAGCCTCTATCCATTCAATTCATTAATTCATCAATTCACCCACTCAGACAAAAGGTAAAGCCCAACAACACGTATTCATCCGCTCAGGCACATAACTACTTGTGACATCCTGCTGGGCTGGGATGCATGGCTCCTCTTTCCCTGCTGGCGTTCCAGAATGATAAGAGGCAAGTAGTTAGGAAGCCCAGAGGAATTCTATGGAGCCTCCGCAGTGGTTCACGAGGCAAAGAAAACTGGGCCACGACCAACAGGTGGTCAATTACAGATGTGTGTGTGTGTGTGTGTGTGTGTGTGTGTGTGTGTGTGTGTAGCTGGTGAGCGATGTGATTTTTTAGTAATAAATGGTTGAAAAAAGGGGAGCACTTTAGATCTTTCCCTCTCTCTCAGGGGAGAAGTTGCTGCTTAACACTTACAGCGCTAGCATTTATTGACAAATTATGATATAATTCACGCCAGCATTTTGCTCAGTTAAGCTCTTATTTTGAAAAGCCACATTTCCAGACTTCCATAAAATAGGAAGTCGGACGGTGCCTGGTCAGGTCCTCTGTTGCCAACGGAGCTGAGCTAGTGCAGTGGAGGGCTTCACATCGTCGTCTCCCTGGAGTGGAATAAACCTGGTTTTGACCAAAAATGCCATCTGGGACAAGGAATAGGAGATACAGATAGAAGGGGTGTTTATGGTGATGACGATCTAAGATCTAAGACCCAGTGTTATGACAACAACAGCTAGCAACCCGATGCTAACGTAAATAGCCTCATGACTTGATCGATCGAATGCACTACAAAAGCGCAATTGCCGTAGGGCTACGCCAATGGCGTTAAGGGTAGCATTAAATAATAGGCTTCAATTGATGTACATCTAGGAAGGCACCTAATTGGCAAACAGCGGCAAGCTGAATCAGACAGCACCTTGTGCCACAGTTACACATTATTGTGCAACACATCAGCAGGCCCGTCACGATTACACATTTAAGTTGACGATTAATTGTCACACTAATAATAACTAATAACAAAGCGAAAATATCTGATCTACAAGCTTACAAGTTATAAGCTTGGGGACAGGCCTCCATTCCGAAAACCTCGCCATTCCTAAATGTATTTTTTTGGAATGGTGGTGCAGTGGTGCTTATAAAACACCACCATTCCGAAATTCTGAACTTCAGTGAACACACAAGCCACCCACCTCAACCCACTTTCACCCACCTCCACCCACTATCCTCCCACACCAACCCCTGATCTCTCACCTTTTCATCGCACCTCCACCCCCTCTACTCTGCACCCTATATCTTGCGCCACCCCTTACCCCTTATCCCTAAACTTATTTATTACAAATAGCCGATCTACAAACTAACAACGTGTCGATAGATTAGATAGATTAGTAGATTGAGCTAGTTGAACTATTTTTTAATGTTTTAAAATAGTAAAAAATGGCAAATAAGTTTAGGAATAGGGGGTAAGGGTAGGGGTCGCACAAGATGGAGCCCTGCATATTTTTCCTTTACCTCCTTCTACCACCACACACACAGTTCTTATCCAACCATCCCCCTTCCCAGTCTCTCACTGCTGTATTTTCCCATTAATATGTAGGGCAACCGAATGAACAACCACACAGTAGGCAGAAGGTTATTTTATTCTGCAGGGTGGTGGAGGGGGGTGTGTGTGTGTGTGTGTGTGTGTGTGTGTGTGTGTGTGTGTGTGTGTGTAAATGGGGGGTGTGGGGTATATAAAGGAGGTTGTTTCTTGGGGAATGCGGTCAGTGTTTGACCTATGACCTCCTTTAGGGAGAGCCCTATATGTTTGCATGTGTGGCCCTGCCTGATGGTAAAGCCATAGACAGAGCACTGCTTATATACGGGAGGTTAGCTTGCTTGTGGTAAAGTACTGTTGTTCACACTGTCACTTGTGTGTAGATATATTGCAAAAAGGCATTGTGTGTGGCTCGGACCAATTCCACAACAACCTCAATGCAGTGAGATAATGGGATGAGATTCTGGAGCCAGTGGCAATCCCAAATCTTCAGAATCTATAGGACCTAACATCATCCTCCAGGATTACAACACCACAGAGACAGGATCATCACGGATGGAATGGCCTGGCGTGAGTCCAGAACTGAACACTTGTGGATCAGTTTGGGCATGCTGTACATTGACTAAATCGGGTTGAGCAATGGGATGCCATCCCAGAGCAAAACTTGGCTATAGGTTGGTGCATGACCAGCATGAGGAGGTGCCAAGCTGTTGCAGCTGCATTTGCATCTTCCACCCACTATTGAGTTCCATAACACTGAGTGAAAAAATAATAAAGTGTAAAAATGGTCAATATGTGTTGGTTTTTCCTTATTACTGTGGTAGAGTGCAATCATCCAATCAACTAAGCAACGCAAAGCAAGGGTGAATGCCAACCACTTGCCATTTTGGCTATTTCTTTGGAGACGCAACCCACGCATTTAGCTGTGTTGTTCATTCCACGAACGCCCGATTTTTACAAGCTATACCTTGTTGTAAAGGTGAAAAATAAAATCAATGATTAAAATGATATAAAATACAATACAAATTGGTATTATTAAAGTGGAGAAATAATGGACCAAAGTTACGTTTCTGAACTTTTGTTGCTGTAGAATACATACGCAACAGCATAAACTTTGTACAAGTATTTTGTAATATTTCCCTTGAGTTCTCAAACTGTTGTATGTCACTTCAACAGTCAAATCAGCAAAAGCATAGGCTAATGATAACGCTACGTGACAATAAAGCAGATTCTGATTCAAGATTTCAGTCTGCGTCAGGGTGCCCTTGAGCAAGACACTGAACCTCTCCCCATCTCTGGAACAACATTGCCATCTGACCCAGCATTCTGACCAGAGGGGTTGACCTGCTTTATTTCGCAGGGTCAGCATAAGGGCAGCTACTGAATTACTCTTCCAAACAGCGTGGATCAAGCCCAACTCTGACAAACAATTCCTCTTCAAGGGGAGCATTGCTGTAGCAGCAGCATGATAAATACTGAGTTGCATGCCAGTGTTGCAAATGCCAGCTGAGCTTGGAAATTGGCTATTTATTTTTGGTGTTCGTAAAATACACACAACTAAGTATAACTCAGACTGTAGTGTCTCTTGCGCTAGCAGCCTGCCTGTACATGCGCCCTGTGTGTCAGAGAGAGTCAGAACTGTATTGATCACCAGAGTCAATTTTACGATTCAGTTTACTTCCTCTGGTCTCAGTTTCTCCACAATTCAGTTACATCAACATGATTTGCTGAACCTTAGCAGCAGAACTTTCTGTTGAAAGATGTGCACACCCACCTCTGGGAGCACATGAATGAAGGGCCTGAGTCCGCCTTGATGACTGGATGTATAGATCAGTCATATCAGAGCAGCTCTCAGTTCCTTAAAAACCACACCATGGCCTGTTATTCTCAACACCACGCCCAATGTGCATATTATTCATCAATAAAAACGTTTTCAGGAAGCAAGGAGCTGAAAACATATATCTTCCATTACCCCAATTATTGTATTTCTTAAAAAAGGAATATATACAGTATATATATATACAGTATATATATATATATATATGAACTTTGAACAAGGAAACAAGGCTGTGGAAATCATGTCATACAATCAATCACTTTCTCTTGTTGATTGATTGCCACCCAAGTAATTTATAGATCAGGTGCTATCAGTGCCTATTTTATGTCATCGTGCCGTTGTAAATGAACACAACCTCTTACACAAACGCCATAATCGCCGGCCATTTGTTCACGTTTTTTTCTTTTTTTTTGTTCTGTCCTCGCCACTCTGTCTGGTTTACTGGTTAGCTCTGCTCCAGACCCTGGAGACAAGCTATGTAAGCTGCAATCAATCACAAAGCCAGTTTACACAGTAACGACCATACCTGCACTGTACAGATAGAAAACACCAAAGCCCAGGTACTGGAGACCATGAGTAGTCCATGACTAGCGTAGTGTTACTCTGTACAGATAGAAAATACCAAAGCCGATTTTTCAAAAATAGCAGACCTACAAGCTCGTAGCGTGCTATGAGCTTGTAGATCTGCTATTTTTTAATAGCTAAAGCATAACATAATGCTAACACCAAAAGAGGTTCCCGCCCAGAATGGGTTAAGTAAAAGTATCAATACTGCAATGTAGAAATACTATGTTACAAGTAAAAGTCCAGAATAAAAAATCTACTCAAGTAAAAGTGCAAAAAGATTGGCATCTAAAATGTACATTAAGTACCAAAAGTGCAGAATAAGTTTTCAAATGTATAAAAATATTGTATTGAATATTTAGGGCTGAAGTGGTTAATGCATCTTTTGTAAAATAATCTTTATCTACAAATGAACTAGTAGCGAAAGGTGACAATTTATGTTTTTCAATATACAAAACATTTCCAAAAACCTTTTGGCATAAGGGGTAAGGCAAGATAGGGCCCATAATGTGCAAACATATAGGCTACTGTATATAGAAAAATGAGACGAATCAAGATCAAATTGAATAACAAATTATCAGCGTTCATTGTCAATAAATTGTAATTGAAACCTGCGGCCATTGAAGATTCACACCTCTAGTAAAAATGTGCCATATTGTTTTTCTGTGGCTGAAGGTCTAAATGACTGTGTACTGTACATCACAAATGGAAATGTAAACAGTGTCCACAATGCCTGGTGTAACTCGCCATAGCAGAGAACGGACAGGTATACACACCACAATGGCACTGAAGTTAACAATTTGGCTATTTGGCCAATAATGTCAATGCCACTCATTGAACACAACAAACGGCAGATTCTTCCAACTATTACGCTATTGATAACTAAAGTTTGGAGCACACACCATTACTATGCTATGGCCTCTAGTTTGAGGGTGGTGAAATGGCACACTTGGTTGGCAAATAATGTTTTCCCCGAGTTCCACACAGGCGCCAATGAGATCCCCAAGTGTCCCTGGCTCCTGCTGTAGGTGAATCAGATAGATTCTCATCATTCTGCAAAAACCAACAGTCGACTACTGACAGCCAGTTTGACTAATGCCATCTAGTCTATCTAACTGGCAACATACTCCACAAACTGTAGGGTGCCTTCCAAGTTGGCATAATAAAATACAATACAAGCCAGTGATCTTGTGGTGCACTGTCCCTTTTCATTAAGCCAACCTTCTAAGTACTTTAGTACCAGTTGTGTCGATTCTGCTGCTGTGCTAAACTTGCAAAACCATAATTTGCTTTCCAATAAACATTAACACTTGCCACCCTCAAACCAGAGGTGCAAGTCTTTTTAAGGTGGTCTACAGCTGTGTGCCTCTGTTCCCCCCTAGGATTAATTAATAACACACTGACAGCACCAAATGAACACTGTGAAAAATAACAAGTTGTGTTCTAAATACAACACAAAGATGTGCTACAAATGGGACATGGCCCGGATAAAAAGGACCCCAAGGTCTTTTAACCACTGGTGATCAAAAGCTTGTCAGTCAGAGGCAAACAAGAAAAACTCTGTATTTGGCAAAATGGCAACACGACAACAGTGGAAGCTGGTCCTGCTGAAAGACTTGACAAAGAAAATGACAATGTTCCAGCACATGGGTTGAAATGAGGATAACGCAGGAACAAACCAATCAGACAAATTTGTGGGGGAAATAATGTAGATGAACAGTCACTGATAAAGCCTGAAGTGTCACATCTCTGACAAAACATTAAAAGAGAATTCCATACTAGAAGGCTTTCTTACCTTTATTTGTAGTTGTTAGGTCCCCACCAAAGAGGTCCAGGTGTTATTTTGTGCAAAAGCGCATTATTGGCTATTTCCCCTACCATAATCCCTCAATGAATTGCATTGAATGGGGCTATGGGGTGTTGTGCTAATTTGCTTATTTCCATGGTTCAAAAATACATTTTGTTTGTATATATCCTCTCTTCATAATGTAAATAGTATCCCAAGCGGCACACTTTACTACTTATTTCGATGGAAATAAGCGAATTAGCACAAAAACCCAAACCCCATTGTGGGCTTATAATATATTAGGGGAAATAGCCAATAATGCACTTTTGCACAAAATAACACCTGGACCTCTTTGGTGGGGACGTAAGAAATGTATTCTCCTTTAAGGTCTTAAATCTGTGTATTAACAGTTTGTACCAGTCTGTGGTAAAAGATAAAACTATCCTGAACGAAGCTGTAACATTATTGGGTTCTCAGGTTGTAGCCGTTACTCTTTGGCCAACGTTGCGTTCATACATACAGCCCCTCCGTTTAAGGTCCGGAAATCTTCCATAATACAGTGCATGTGTGAAAGTGATTTTAGTTCCACATCAAACATAACCTTGGATTAAACTTTGTTTTAGCTTGTCCAGGCATTTGATATTATGTTCTTGCGACATTTCAGTTGGTACAGTTACAGTGAGCCAACAGGCCTCACTGCTGTAATATAATAACTTCATGGTGTATTTTTTAGTTTTCAATCTAAGAATAACGGTCCAATGGAAAGACACTAGGTCAATCAATCAGCAAGTGAATAGTCAAAGCTAGTTACACATCAAACGGCATACATTCAGGTCTCTTAAATGATTGGTAGCGATTCAAAATGAGCAGGGTCAAGAAAGAGCAGGGGTTCTCAACCAGGGGGGGGGGGGGGGGTTGCCAAATTGTTTGGGGGGGTCGCCAGATTTTCTGAATATGTAATAATATTAATAATAATAAGTATTATTATTATCATCATTATTATATGCCCTCCCGCTCACTCAGATCAGCCAACGCAGGGAAGCTGGAAGTACCCTCACTAAAAACGCCGGGACAACGCTCCACACGTCCCAAACTCTTCTCCCTTCTGGCTCCAAAACTGTGGAATGCACTTCCCATTGCAGTCAGAACTGCAGCATCACTCCCAATCTTCCGCCGCAGTCTGAAAACCCACCTTTTCAGACTCCATCATGGCCCATAGCACTTACCCCACCCCCTTAGATAGCAATTCTAGTAGTCATAGCACGTCATAGTACATATGTGTAGCATAGTAGTATAGATGTATAGCTTATATGTATAGTTTCATTATAGATATTCCACTGTTACTTTCTTAGCTACGCATGTTTCATGATAAATGTCTTTATGTGATGTATTCCCATGCTTTTGTTCTTGCTTAATGTAAGTCGCTCTGGATTAAGAGCGTCTGCTAAATGCCTAAATTGTAAATTGTAAATTGTATATGCAACTGAATGGCTGGAAAAATGGAAATTAAGTGTTTACGTACCTAGAGCCTATACATAAACTTTCCTTAACGATTATATCTGGTTACAGTATTTATTTATAATGTATTTTCTATTATTAAGGGTATTGTAGCCGTTAATTTGAATTGGGCATGGCCAAAGCATTTCCGAAGGTCCCCAGCCAAAAAGGTTGAGAACCCCTGGTCAAGAGAACAAGTTAAAATATTGCAGTTTCTGAATCTCCCCTTTTCCCAAAGGCTGCCTAGAGGCAACTACGCATAGACTAGGGATAAATTCCCTCGTGACTTTCCACTGCATATCACACAACTCATATTGAGCCGAGAGAACATGAGGGGAGGTCACCTCATTTTGGTAGCCAATCTAAATGTAGTCCAGGAAGTAAGTGACCAGTGTCCATGACATCAGAGACACTGGGCTCACTGCTAAAATCTAAAACATCTAAAACCACATATTACACACTTACAGACCCCCGGGAAAGTGTTCTAAATCTTCTAAACGTCATTAACATATATTTTTTGCAAAAAAGGGTGAAGTTTCCCTTTAATTAAATGGAGAACCAGCAAGTCTACACTCAGTGATTGATTTCCCTACAACTGACTTAGTTTTATAGTAGGCCTAACTTAAGGTTAAGTCTGAAAACTTAGGGGGAAATGATGTGTACAGTACCTGATTTAAGATTGCGTACACCCCAAGCCAGTGGTGTTGTCTACCGACATACGCTACGTCTACAGTATATATATACACGTTACTTAATATGCCATGCCAAAGTTTTTTAAAACATGCGTATACCGTCATCATTTCATCCATTGACCACGTGAGAGCATATAGTATAGCCTATACATTAGCTACAGTATACTATAGCTAATGTACAATTATGGTATACCGTCTGAAAAAACCTGGACTACAGGGGAGGCATACTTTGGTTAGACATAGCATTGGTCTGACTGGATTAAGGTTGGTGAGGGGTGCGTTAAAACTACTGAATTAAGGTTGGTGAGGGGTGCGTTAAGGGTTGGGAGAGGGTTAAGGTTAGGTGTGCTGCCCTAGCACTGCCACTAGCCCTACAAACCACACAGGCACACAAACACCTTGGCAAGACCATTATGCAAATCAGCAACAAGGAACAGCACTTCCATCTATTACAGAGTGATGTAAGTAAACAAATAAACAAACAAATAAATAGAAGCATATTGGGGGATTTTGGCACATTTTGGGGGGTGCTACGTTGCTACCCACACGTTTAGCCACGTTCATTACTCAATTGCATGATCCTTACAGTACCTCATTGTATGTAAATGTGACTAATCATTAATCAACGATTAAAATTGTATAAAATACAATACCAACTGGTATTGTTGAAGGGGAGAAATGATTGACCGAAGTTAAGTTTCCAAACTTTTTGTAAGGAGTTTATACTACGCTACAGAATACTAGATAATCTGTATGTGTTCAAGGATTCTAAAATAATGCTAAAACCTGACGGAGCATGTCAAACGTCTGGGCTGTGTTTACACTGAGGGAAGCACACAGACATCTCAAACAGCTCAGTCTGGAGTGGAGACCTGCACTCATCTTCAGACCAGACGGAGAGATAAAGATGCAACGTCTTATTATTCTGCTCATCTCTCCACCCCTGCCTGCCTACCTGCCTGCCTTCCTGCCTGTCTGTCTGTCTGTCTGTCCGTCCCACGATTTTTGTAACCCATTTTTTTCACTCAGTGTCAATGTCAATTGTCTAATCCGGGGAGCTAAACTCCCTCTGCCAACTTCTTCTAAGATTTCTCCTCCTCTCAGACCAAGCAGCCTTGATATGAAAGGCCTGCCCACCACAACACACGCCTCCTGGCTTCAGCCCTGCTGATACGACAGTCCCCTGCCTGGATGTGAGTGAAGCCGTCACTGCTGCAGTCCATTGCCCACAATATGGGAAAAGCAAGAGATTTCAAAATGTTTTAATCTCAGGGGAGAGGGCCAGGGGCCTCTTTAAACATTTGTTTATTTATGCTAACCGGTTTTGAAAGTTAATATTGTATTACCCCCAACACAGTAGTTCTCAAACTTTGTCCTTAAGGATGACAAAATTGATATATATATATTTGGACGGACCCCCATCTGAAAAGATTGTGTTCCCCATAAGGGAAGATTTGTGTAGTTAAAAATCACACTTGTGTGAAGTGAGTGGTGCCTTTCATCACAATGATGACGTCAAATGATGTCAAAAACATGATGTCCAATCATATGAGCACATTCTGTGCTAAAGGGACAGACAGCCAGATAGACAGGCATACACAGACACAATAGGGATGCCGCCGATTAATCGATTTTCAGAAAGAAAAGAAAATAGGTCTTAAGTGTTAAAACTTCTCATTTTGCGAGGGACCCCTTGAAACCCCCTCAGGTCCCATGGAGGTCTGACTTCGAGGACCAGAGCCCTAAAAATCTGTGGCAAGACAGAGGCATTGGCAACTACAGGGATCATAAAAAATATATATATATTTGTTAAATCATAAATTCAACTCAGAACTCCTGTGACCAGAGTGTGCATCCTGGCCCAGGAATGGAAAACACTGTTTTGAACTTAAGCACTAGCTGTGGGTTTGCAACTGCCGAAGCTACTCAGTGAAAGCAGCTTAGCTCGTACGTAAGAGCTGGGAGTTTTTGTAATGAATACTTTGAAAACACAGACCAAACAAAATGACATACTGAAATTAAATCTGCCATGTCTGAATGAGGGAGATGGAGACACAGCGAAAACCAAAACCCCAATCTGTGTGCGCGTGTGCACATGTGTTATCGAGGCGACGCCACGCATTGCCCATGTGTGGCGTAGAGCCGTAGACCTAACATATGGAACAAAAATGCTTGTGTTGTGAACTTGTGATGCAAGGACCCGGTCTTAGTGTAAAGTCATATCTACTGGATACCAAACGCATGCAGTTTTAACATAATTCAGAACTGTGTTTCAAATCTCAATTCAACTGTCTAATCTAATGTATGGCCCATTACTCACTTTACATCAAATTTTGTATGGCCCTCTGGAAAATAATTGCTGACCACCCCTGGTCTGGTCTACGCCCTGTTCACAACTCCCATGACCTTTGATCCCAACTCAACAAGCCCCACCAGCGCCTTCCCCCCCTTGAGTCACTCATAGCTGTTCTATAGCTACAGTAAGACACACTCTCCACTCGTGTGCTTAAAACGGTTGTAAGCTCTTACTATTGCTGTCTGGAAATACTATGACAGAAAGCAAGCATCACAGATTTATACTTCTTATTATCTCAACAAATTAACGCACAGATACATTTAAATGCAAAAGGCTGAACTGTTTGTAGTGTACACATACAAACTACTACTTCCTGTATCAGTAATATTTACAATTGAAATAAGTGAACTAGAAATGCACTCTCTCGAGATGCCAACACACAAGTAGGCCATGTATGGCCTACTTGTGCGCAAGCAGAGCATTCAAGTAAAAATCCAAAAAGCCCTAATTTTGTGGTTTATTCCCTCCAGACGTTTGACATTACCAATTCAAGTAAGAGTCTGAAAGCAAGACCACAGCCACGTCAGACAAAACCATAAACAAGCCATGAAGCCAATACGCCCGCATGTCAAACTTACTCAGATATAACCATAAATCAACCCAATATGCCCATAAATATGGGCATGTATGGAGATCTGGTTGTCCAAGATCCAATCGCTATGCCCACATATGGTCATCTATTCTGTATATGGGACCAACAGACTTGACATCGAGTCCTAGCATCGGCAAAGACTCGAGGGAGTGTGCCCATATATGGACATGTGAGGCTTAAACATACAAGAATAAAAGGTCAATAAAGACAGCGTGCAGGTGTGCACGCAGGGATTTTGTCTGTTTCTTACATGGATGCTAGCGGTGGCTAACAACTGAGTGAAAATAAGGAGTCTGGATTAACGCCAATTTATCAAATATCAGGATCTCGTCCCTGGCTACCTGTACAAAGGTAAATGAATCCTGTTATCTCGAGCACGGCTACAGGAGAGGTAATTATTAGAAAATAGACGATCTACAAGCTCACAATGAGTCACTTCACACCGCGTTGTGAGCTTGTAGATCTGCTATTTCACTAGTTCAGGTCCCAGAGAAATATGATTTGTCTTTTGGGTCTCGAGCTAAGTTTACGAACCACCTCTCTACAGCAATACACACAAACACACTCACATATTACACACAAAAAGGAAAGAGAGGAGAAACAGCTAGGCAGATTTGATTAAAGCAGCACATCCCCGATTTTCTTGTATTTTTTTTTGCCTTCCTGCTGACGCTGGCACCTTTAAATGTTACCAGGGGTCGTGTTCTGAGCACGCTGCGAATTTCCACCCGCATCCACCTCGACCTTGCACATTCCTGAACTGCCAGCTGTAGCAGCAGGGAGTCCAGGTGCTCCGCACGACACACACAGCACACGCTGCTATATGCTAAGCTAGGCTAGGAGTGCCAAAGGGCTCAGCTGTACAGCTGGGCACTAGGCCTGTCACAATTATTACATAATCGTCGATTATCGTAATTCTTTTTGCATAATTGTGGAAATAAAAAAAGCTGAAAGAGCAGATCTACAAGCTTACGTGTCACATAACAAAGCTGGGCATAGGAGGGGCCAGCTCCCCTCCAAAACTAGTCAAACACTGGTCTGGTCTGATGACAACAGAATCTCCAGGTCATGAAAGGAACACAGGTAGACAGATACAGAGATCTCAATATATGGGCATATAATGTGTGTGTATGAGTGGATACTATCAGAGACGTTTCTTTTATCTCCTTGATTAAAGTTTACTGTAACATTTACCGTAACTTGTAAAGTAAGTCTTGCCGAGCCACATGGCCCATAGGGCAGTAGCCCATCTCTGTTTCTGTAGCGGAAGGCAGCTCGATGGATGATGCTTGTATGTCGCAGGGTCCAGTCCAAACCTTGATGCCAAGTGCCAAGCTCCCTGCTTAGCAAATTGGGCCCCATTTTTATAGTCTTTGGTATGACCCGACCTCCAAGTCTCAAGGCGGACACTCTAACCACTAGCCCTGTCACAATTATTACATAATTGTGTGATCGTAATTATTCGAGATAATCGCAAGCTTGTAGATTTTCTATTTCAGCTTTTTTTTCCTGATCAGCTATTTCCGCTTAAAAAGTCACTGAATAACTGCCAATACCGATGTCATCAAAAAAGTCAAATAGTGGAGTTATACATCATATTATATCATGTTCAATCTGAACTACCTATCAGAACGTCATCATAAATCAGCCAATCAAATCATCACATTCCGTGCTACAAACACATTTTGTGTTTAAACGGAGATAAACACAAAGCTGTTCATAGATTATGACTGGCGGATTATGTCCGCCAGTTGGACGGACACAGAGTCATAACACCACCATAGGTTTTAAATACTATACTCAGAAACCCTGCCTGTGTACACGTGTTTTATGGGTGGGATTAAAGGGTTGCAAGTGAATGAGGCTCTATATTAGACACTATGAAAGCCCCTCAAGGACACAAAATGACACACACACACACACACACACACACCCTATTGTTTCCTCTAATCGCACAAGAGAGGATGTAGAATTAGCTCATTTGTGCAACACAAGATTGTAATATTGGAAACTACCATCTCAATTTCAACCTCAGCCCCTCAAGAGCATGTGATTTACTTAACCACACAAACACCACACCTACAAGCTCACACCGTTGTGAGTTTGCATCTGCTGTTAATGAGGGAAAATCATGTGAAAAGAACTTGATGTAAAAAGACAAAGGTGGTTTATTTATCCTCTGTTCCACAATACTCATATTCTTGCAAGCTCTGGATATTCAAATTACTGAACCAATCTGCTTATGGATATTCAAAAACTCTGAATCCAATCTGAATCTGCACTCAGGATTTGCCGACTGCCTGCAGCCTGACTCACATCATCATGCTCAAGCCTCTTTTCTGAGAAAATCCCCGACCCATACATTCTATTCCAGCTCTTTCCTGAGAAACAGAATTATGTCCCGAGTTGGCATTTAGACTGAGAGATGAGTATAGGCAGGAGGAATAGAAGGTAGAGGAGGGGTTATCATTAGGCCGTCAGCCTCAAGGGTGACAACCATTTCCTGGAAAAATCCCGTCCGAGATGAAGCTTTCAATGAGGGTCCGCTCCATATTGCACGAGCAACGTTTCATGACCACATCAGTTCATCATTATTTTTCAGCCAATGTGTCCCGATGTTTTTTCTATTTTAACCCATTTTAATTAATTGCATTTTTTTTACCTGAGATCAGATTCTAAAAATGTCTTCTTCTACATCCTGACAGTTTTCTGAAAAAGCTATGTTTCTATGTCAGTCGTTCTTCGATCTTTCAAAAATAGCAGACCTGCTATTTTTCAATAGCTAAAGCATAACATAGTGCTAACACCAAAAGGGGTTCCCGCCCAAAATTGGTTAAGCTTGAGCATTGGCCATTTTTGAAAGATTTTGAAAACCTTTTGAAAAATGTTAGCCCGCTAATGCAGCCTAA
Organism: Protomyctophum bolini; assembly: GCF_963924005.1. Taxonomy (NCBI): domain Eukaryota; kingdom Metazoa; phylum Chordata; class Actinopteri; order Myctophiformes; family Myctophidae; genus Protomyctophum; species Protomyctophum bolini. The sequence continues at coordinate 26,028,274 of NC_137877.1, read as the reverse complement.
AAATGATTGGTATCCAGTGTGAAATTTGCGATTGTAAGTTTCACAATGATATAAAGGTAGTAGGTGAAACCTGACCATTAATCTTATTTTGCCAGCTGTTGCAACTTGCCTTTGTCTGACCACTCGCCAGTAGCCTACAGAATTCTTAATAACCAGGAATATTGTGCATCTCTCCAATCCAAGGACAAATAAAACATCACAATAATTACATAGAGGCTACTATTTGAGTATGACACAGAGAAAGCACAACAAGCAACAAAGTCATTAAAAAACATTTCCCAACTAATTATTAATAAGTTTGAGTAAAATATTCATAAGAATGTTTTGTCATAATCATACAACCCTAGATGACATTCCAGTGACTTCCATGTATTTTCTAAACCTACCCTTAACTAAACCCTAACTGTAAACCTAGCCCTAAACCAATAATAACCCCCCGTTTCAAAGTGTTTCCATCCTTGGGAGGATAAGGGAGCGCTGTTAAAAGAACACACACAGTAAAGTATGTCAACATGCCATTACTCTACCACACACACACACACACACACACACACACACACACACACACACACACAAACACTTAATTGTCTCTGTGTGTTGAGCACACATGTTCACCTTGGAGAGAAACATTTAGTGCCTTCAGCATGTTTCTGTAGACCTGTATCTGACTCAGTGCCAGAGCACAGCAGAGAGAAGAATTGCATACTACTCTGCAATATGCATGCATTGTATTTTCATGGTGTGTGTGTGTGTGTGTGTGTGTGTGTGTGTGTGTGTGTGTGTGTGTGTTCAGAGTCAGACCATGGATGTGGCCAGTACTAATAGAGCTCCATTTTGCTGATGAAAGAGATTCTGCTTGATGCATAATTCAGAAAACTCCGATCTCTAAGGCAAACACGTGTGTGTTCCTTTCTTTCTCTTTGTCCTCCATCACCATCTCCCTTTCGGTCCTTTGACGTTTCTTTCTTTTAGTATGATTTTTTTTTTACATGAACCTCATTTAGGGCGGACTGCACAATGAATCTGTGTTGCCTTTGACAGAACTGTATGTATATTTAAGGGGCGCATTGAAGACGGAAAAGTGAGGAGGCAAATTGGGTGAGCATCGCTTAATGATCGTGCCACGGGGGACACCCGTTGTATATGGCTGGTAGAGAGATGTCAGACATTGTGCAATACTCGAGAGATACAACAGACTCCGAAAATACCCGAGTGGATCCGAGCGGAGCCGAGTTTTATCGTAATCACTCGGGCAGAGTCGGAATCGGCTGTATCCCCCGCGGATCTCTGGTCTGTCAATCATTATGTGTAATGTCCGAGTGGATCCGAGAAGACCCGTAGGCTACTGTGTGTGTGACGTGTGTGTAGTTGTGTACGATCTGTGCTTTTTGTTGTTGTTGTTGCAAATGTTAATAAAATATTCAATCAGTGTGTGATTGTGTGCCAGTCTGACTGTAGAGACTCTTTCTCTCTGTCCGCTGCATGTGCACTCATGCTGCGCAGGAGTAAAAAAAACAGGGGAAAAAAAAGTTCTGTTTAAAGTTTGGGCTGACCTAGGATCAGGTTAGTGTTGCAGCGGCATGAACGGCTGTGTTACTTGTGTGATGATTATGCTGGTTTAGGATGAGCAGCACAAGGCAAGCCCATCCTGGTTTGCCTTGCGCTGATTTGAATGAAAACACCAGCGTGCAATTATACTTATAATATATAATTATACTAGACAACAGTGTTGACCTCAACGCAAAGCTCAAATCAAATTAATATAAGAAGGTTAAAGCAACCATGACAACTCTCCTGTGTGTCCCCACGCGTGGATAAAGAAGAGAGCAAAGTAGGAGCTGTTTATAATGCATTGAGTGTCGTGCCTTGTAAAATTTAATTCAGCCAAGACCGGTACATGCACCTGCTAAAACTCTGATGATTGTATGTAAAAAACAAATTATCCGTTTGGTTAATTTTAAATGCACGCACGGGGTCACACGCTGAGGAGAAGAGAAGAGACAAGTCTCTCCTTAGCCCTCCCACCCTCCACTGCAGCCTGCAGAGAACCTCTCTCTCTCGCTTTAATCATAAAATTGGAATTGGTCAATACGTCCGCTATATTATTTCATAAAGTCCACTCATTCCGCATTTTGGACAAATGTGGTGTCCAAATCGGAAAAAAACGCGGAAGTAGACGGTTCTTCCGGGTGCTTCAAAACGCCACTGAGCAACTTCCACTGAAATGAATAGCGGGGGGGCGGGGCTGTCGCTCCGGTTCAGTCTCTATCCTTTTAATACTCTATGGGACTACTGGACTAGCTTGCACATCGATTATAGATTCAGCTTGCTATTGCATAGCAGCTAGTAATGAGTGAAGAAAAGACGGAAAAGTGAGCACGCAGACTGTGATTGGCCAGAATGAGATGTATGATGATAGGAGCGCCCCTCACTTCACACGGGTGTGAATTGTTTCTGTTACGTCTGACCACTAAACATGTCTAATGTTTGAGTAAATGAAACACCATTTTTTAAATGGTTAATATATGATTGATTGAACATTGGAAGGGAAGGAGAGTGAGTGGAAGGCCAAAAGGATAAACCATGATTCAAGGGGAAGTTGCTTGGCTACAATCCTGATTGATTGGTTGATGGGCAAATGGCTTGGGCACCGTTCAAATACATAATTTTGGTGCCAGTGATTTTCCTGTGGGGTGGCAGTGTAGTGCGATCCTAGAACTATCGATCTATGTGATGCTGTAGGTAGTATAATAATGTCAAACTGTTTTAAATGGACAAAAAAAAGAAAGAATATATTCCAAATACCAAAATTGCTTTATACCCAAAATAAAGGCTTAGTTCAAAATACTTGACAAAAATAGCTTAGAGATCTGTTTTATAATAAATCAACAAGATTTCAATCTACTACACCAGCAATTCATCTATGCAGGTAAACCTTGCATGTGTTCTGTCACTGTGACAAGAGCTGTCAGATCTCAGCCAGGCAGCTGCAGGAGATCAAGCTCTCGGCACAAAGAACATACTGGAGTCTTAAGTGTGATTTTCACGACCTCCTCAGTCTCAGAACAGAACGACGGGATTTAGGTTTGGTGTCTGCAAAGTTGCCCCGGCCCCATAGCCTCACTCTTTTGTCTTTCACAGAGACAAAATTGCCTTGCCGCTCTGCAGTGCAAACCCTATAGTTTCCACCTGTAGTGGAAACTAACAAGTCTGCTGCCGACTCTTTGGGTTGTGGGGAAACAATGAAACACTATGGCAGAGTTAGAGGTGCCGTCACCGTGGGAAACACTCAACGTTCACTTTACCACTGGAGGAAGATAGACCCATTAAGACCTATACATTTTGTCACAGACTCCTATCTGGAGATGTTTGTGGCAGGGACCCCCAGAAGGGAGGATTTGTGTTAAAAAAAAATCTAAATGATTCACGTTCAAGATTTTTCTAAATCTAAGGGGGGTAAATGGAGAGAAAGAGGTGAAGATGGGTGAAACAGTTAGCGGTTGACAAAACAGGAAACTAAGGGCTGTATTTTGTGTGTCTTAAGTACCAGGTCTTATTACCTAACTTGAGTAAACTATAGACCTGGAGGCGTGATCAATGCTCTTTGGCCACTCAGAATAGCCAAATGGCATAGATCACGCCTCAAGGTCTTTAGTTTACTCAAGTTAGGGAATAAGACCTGGTACTTAAGGCACGCAAAATACAGCCCTAATTGTCCTATCTGACTGGTGGATCTCAACCTATACAATGTTTACATGCAGGAGAAAATGAGGTTGAAAAGAAAAATGTTGCTGTGCAAACTGTAGCTATGAATATTAAGTTACTGCATGTGCTAACATGCCAAGTTGCCAACACCATCAGCCTACATAGTACACCTTACTGTAAAGTGGGAGAATCACTTTTCTTTATCCCTTTGCATTGATATGCTTATAATCCAGGGGTTCTCACCGTTAATACCGTGACCCCATATTATGAGGGATTTGTTGGCCATGATTGCACCGAGTCATCTGGTACTCCTTAAACCAGGCTAGTCGCTTTGGTGAATTTCTGATCAGTATTATTATATGTCACAAACAACTACCATGACACTCATAACTGAATTCAGGACATGTGCGCTGTGCCGCGCGGTGCAGTATTAATGTAGACAGACACTAGTTCTGTCCGCCTCGGCAGGTTCTGTGTTTTGTCACTGTCGCTGTCGCTGTTGCCAGCCAGGGTGTTCTTGCTGGTGGTGGTTTCATTGTGAACAAGTAGCCTAAGCAGAGTACAGTACTTTATGCATACCCTACCTGGCAGGTGAAAACAAGCCACCAGATTAGCATTTGAATGCCCGATCTGCATTGTGTACATGTGGACACTGGACAGGCAACACCCCCCACCACCTGGCCAGGACAGAAGAGGTGTTAAAGGTGCTTTCAGACGTGGATGGTTAGAGCGGCGTGATTACATACAAAGTCAATGCAAAGACAAGAATTGCACGAACGGGCGCGGTGCGACCTGGCGCAGTACAAATGGAACTGAGGCGAATATAAAGGTCTAATTCCTCATGGGGGCCGAGGCATAAAGTCTAATTCCTCATGGGGGCCGAGGCATAAGGTCTAATTCCTCATGGGGGCCGTAGCCCCCACAGACTCTACGTCACTGGCTGCGTGCATGCATGTGCATGAGTGGTGCCACTGGTGTGCATATGTAAAAAGTAAATACACTGCAAATTTTACATGTAGCCTAATGTGCATGTGCTAAAACCGCTGGGCCATCACTTGATCAAGTTAAGTTACTGTATGGCATTCAATACAGTACACCCACTGTATACTCGATTCCTCACATGCATAAATCCGTATGCAACATATGAAACTGAACAGACAACATGTTGTTTCATTTACTCAGCAGCCGACACAAATATCCTCCATCTTTTAGCCAAGTGTGTAGTTTCTGCTAGTATCACTTTCTCCCAGTGCAACGGTAAACCCCTGACACAGCAGAGCACTTGTGTGTTGCTTTTTCCCCCCCGGCATGCTGGCACAGCTTTGATGATGCAGAAGACTGTGTGACAATAGAATAGCTTACCAAGCTACAGTCCTCCAACCTGCCTGGCTCACGTCACTGCCCATTGCTGCTGCCTGTTTTTCCTCCCCAACATTTCACCAGTGAAGGGTGGGAGGGGCTGGGGAGGCAATGTCCCTTCCAGGTACCCCCCCCCCCCCACACACACACACACACACACACACACACCACATCTTTTCAGATGGGGGTCTGCGGACAAATACATTATTTATTTTTGTAATTAAAATGTTTGAGGACCACTGTTTTAAACAAATGGGCAACCACACCTTACAAACAAGACCCCAGAACACCTAACCACCAATATTTACAAGCGGCTTTACAGATAAACAAGCCCAAAGACGCTTGTAATATGCAGATATGGCAACACTAGTGCTCTGTGCAAGTGTGCATAAATGTTCCCTTTTCCAGAAGGTGGCAAAAACATGTCCTGTTTCCGGTCAGATTCCTATAGCTTCTTTTGAGCAGAATGGATAAATCACCCATCATGGGCTTCTGCCCAGTAGGCAAGCCTTCCCCTCCCCTACTGGGCGGGGCTTCTTTCTTTTTACAGGAGCTGGGAGTTGTCATATTCGACCTCCCCATCTCAGCACCAGCCACAGTGGCTTGCCTCGATAATCATTAGACTCCCAGTCCCAACCCACACCTCCTGGTATCGAATCCTGCTTGTGCCACTATTTTTCCAACCGCTGGCCGATAAAGTAAACTTCTAGACCGCGACGGATGGGCAGCACCATAGTCCGACATACGTGGGCGGTTAAGACTCACCTGCGGCTTCCGTGTGCGGTTAGGGTTAGGTTAGGATTAGTAATTTCGGATTATACACACCTCTGGCACTCAAAGTGACTACTGGGTTGGTGACTGCTGGATGCAAGGGGTTGGGCTGCCATGTCTGGCAGACATAATTGTGGGCTAATATGTCCTGTGTGCTTCATTTGACTTGGACCGGGGAACAAATAGATGTCACCGTATGTGCATACATAAAGTGAATGGCAGATTGAGTGTCAAAGTTAATTTAATGTTGTTTAAAGTCATTTAATGCAATCAAATAGGACTTTTCTGTTGGGATGTATTTTTTGCCACTCAGTAGCTATTCCCGCATAACTTCCGGGTATGATGATGATGTCACGCGCTCTATAGCATGTGTTTTCGGTTCACTGATCAACTCAGAAAAAACTAAACAAAGCAGACATGAACCGGTCAATAGTTAATTTTTTTGTGTTGGCCGATTAAGATGGAATATGAAATATCGAACAGATCCGTCTTCAACACATGACTATAGAGATAGTGTGTAACGATTTTTGACAGAATCTGGAGGAGTAATCAAATAATTTGTTTTTCAAAAGTCGGCCTCCTGGTGGCACTATAACAGGCCGTTCATCGTTGGCATCCAGGGAGTGTGTGTGCAAAATTTGGCATCGACTGGGTTAACGGTGCTGGAGAACAGACGGACGGACGGACACACACACACACACACACGGACTCTCTCCTCGTGCAAAACATACTCTCTCCTCATGCCTTCGGCCTGTTGTAGACAAAAATGTGTCAGAGGAGACATTTTACTGGATGATGATGCTCGGTTTGCTCGCAATGAATCCACAGAGACAGCAGAACATGTCCCCAAACACTGTGGTAATTTTGTTTGATTCAACAGTTCCACCGAAAAATAGCTTCCAATAGCTTGTTATTTTGCGTCGAGTAGTGCTGTGTGCAGACTACAAACATGATCGTCTCGGGCA
>NC_137877.1:25593974-26018974 GCF_963924005.1 Protomyctophum bolini | reverse complement strand
GGCAATTGGCAACATGTAGTAGACACTTTGGCTGTAAGACACACCGGCTGCATGATTGACCCTCAAAATGATGACAAAAAAAGGGTGAAAAAATGCAGGGCTCCAGGGTGCACTCCTTTTGGTAGCACATGCACCCAGACATCTCCAGAGTGCAAATAGACATTTTCATTGGTAATGGTCACACGAGTGCACCTTACATTTAGCAGGTCTCTCTATGAGTGTGTACTGTATGTATGCGTGTGTGGGGGCACTTAAATTATATGCTAGTGTACTGGTTCTCAAGCACTGGGTCGGGACCCATTTTTGGGTTGTGGACACATTTGTATGGGTCCCTTTATATTTGGTTTCCTACAATTCGTTTTTAATCATTATTTCAAAACATTTTCAAAAAACATTCCCGACAAAGCTAATATTTTCATGAATTAAAGACAAAATTCAGTGTTTTCAGTAATTTCATGAAGAAATAAACTAAAACATCTAAGAAATTACATATATTAGAATTAGAAAACAGATGTTTAAGAAGTAGTGAAAATAGCCGATCTACAGCTTGTAATACAAGCTGTAGATCGGCTATTTTCACTACTTCTATATGTGCTATTTTCATTAGTTTGGGTCCCGGGCAAACATCTAATTTCTCTTTTGGGTCACAGGCTAAAAGGTTTGGGAACCACTGTGCTAGTTCACCTATATGAAAAGGTTAAGCAATAAGCACACAGCCAACTAAAATGTTTGTCTGGCTGATATATCGGCCATATTGGTCTGGCTCTAGTTGAAATACGGCTCCTGGAACAAGACAGGTCTATAGGACCTGAGGCTACCGGAACACACATAGAAACTTTAGGAGAATCAAAGTTTTTTTTAATTGATTTCAAGATTCTCTTTTTTAGCAAAAGGCCTATGCACACCTCAGAAGTCTAGTGACAGGTGCGTAGGGCAATAAAGCATACTTAAAAAGGTTATCTTTGAAAAACAAAGAAGGGTCCCGCACATTGCCAGAAACTTGCCAAAAATGTTGCTCTTTAACACACACACTCTCTCACACACACACACACACACACACACACACACACACACAAACACACCTCTACAAGGTTGTGTGTGCCTGTGCCTTTATACAGGTACACAACCTGCTACGTAAATATGCATGTACGTGTATTTGGAATTGATGATAGGTGTTGGGGGGCTGTTGGTGGGGGGAAGGACAAGCCAAAACATGCACAAAAAGAAAAACACCAACTCAGGATTTAGCACAAGAGTGAGCTCAACCCGCATACCTGAGACGTGTCGAGAAAAGGGCTGGGCTGCAAGATAAACATGGGAGATATAGTAGGTTTGTCTCTTGTGGACGGAAAATGTCCAAATGTAATTCTATGATCAATCTGGTGCCCACTATAGTTTCTTGGAACAGTAACACCATCTCACCATGTTTTGATCCCAGCTTTAGTTGCAGTGCACTCAGAGTCAGAGTGACAGACGATTATTTTTCTGCTAACGTTATTTCATTTTCCCCATTTCCTCCAAACCAGCCAGTGGTGGAAAAAGTACTCACATTTTGAAAGTATCAATTATGCAATGTAGATGTAACTCTGTTACAAGTAAAAGACACGGCCCATTGTGAGCTGGAGGAAATGTATATATATATATATATATATATATATATATATATATATATATATATATATATATATATAGGGCTGAAGTGGACTGTACTGTACATTTTGTAATAGGCCTAATAATCAAGATCTACAAAGTAATTAGTAACTAAAGTTTTCAAATACGTGCACGTAGTGGAGTCAAATTACAATATTTGGATCCGAGATGTAGTGCAGTAGAAGAAAAAGTATTGGAAACTGGACATACTCAAGTACAAATACCTCAAAATTGTATTTATGTACAGTATTTGAGTACTTCCTTCGCTTGTTCAATGTGGATGGATGGGAGAAGAAAGACAGCTTAGAACTCACTGATGTGGCTGATGGAATCTCAAATGCCCATGCAACAGTCAAACATAATCATATCACTCCTGTCATGGGTTGGCCATTAAAACGCCACAGAGGGATGGATTGATAACGCAACAAGGCAGACGTTCAGGACAGAATCAGTCCTGATCAGAGACATGACTCAATTTGTCTAAATAATCAGTCAGACCGCAGAAAACCAGTGTCATAACTGGATGGGCAGATGCCTTACACGCGACCAAGGATTTCCAAGAGTTCAGCAAGTGAATTGCTACATGTTGAGACATGTCGAGACCCATCCCTCATAGTATGTTTTAGGTTTAGAATCGCACATGCATTATGCACTACAGCTATAAAAGGAGCAGTGACGCAACAATGACTAAACTGAACTGAAACACCAGGAATATTTTTTTAGGGTCCATTTGCAAGTACCGGTAAGCTACACAGTTCATTCAGTTTGGCAATGCTGGCATTTTTCACACACTTCATTTGATAACATAATCTACTACCAATATGTGAGGATGTGCAAAAACAAAAACACATTGTCTTGTTTTACGTGTGTCCTCCGGCCCACTCCCCCAAAACCATAAAACCACAGATTAAGCTCCTCACAAATTAGCCTACAGACACAAACTGGGCAACCATGCCAATATTTCTAAACAGAGTCTAGCTATTGACAATGTTCAGTACTACTACTACTGAATTAGTATTAGTTGAAGAGGAGGGCCCATGTTGGTGCTGAACTTGGAACACTGAAATGGTTTGAAATTGTGTGAGAAAACTGTAGTAACGGTTGTAAGCCCTGCAGTTGTGAGGATGTGTTGTCAAGCTTTAATGGGCTACCGGTATTATTTATCACCACAGTTCTTTTGTGAGCCTGGCTTGTCCACACGACTGCACAGAATAGTGGTTATGGGAGCACGATCATGCACTCTGCCGTGTCTCCCCGGCTTTGACTTGATGGCTATCTCACTCTACTGACAGTTGATACCATCCAGTAACTATACTGAACTAGGCTATAAACATGAAATGACGAAGGTCTCACTATACCATGACAATCCTCACTGCTCAAATAATAGCAATATGAATATTAAACACATGAGGAACAACGTACGCGAGGGTGCAGCACAGCTACTGTGTTGTCCATACACTATGCCATTTGAACATTTCCATCACTCCTAATACAACTTCTATCAAAATTGCTGTATTCCAGGAACGGGAACAAAGCAACGTGCAGATCTCGACCAATGACAATAGTTTGGGAACCTCATTAGATACAGTGAGCAAATATTTCCTAGTCGGACGGACATCAACAATCAGCACAACGCGCTGTCATCGGGACATGTCTGCTTGAAACGTTTCCTTTAATGAATCGCTTGCTCGCATCACCGGCAGTGAGGACGGCGTGTTGGTCGAGTAATTCTGTGCAAAGTGGCGGACTACTCTTACCATTTCACTTTACCAAGTAACTTACTCTCTACGTCTACGACATCAAAGAAAGCATTTACTAATCTCTGCACTGTATGAATTTTGGAAAAATTGTGCGAAACGTAGGTCAAGCTATATGAGTAAAGCATTTGTTTCTCTCATAATTTCCTTTAAAAAAAAGGGGGCTACTAGTAAACATCATAACTAAGCCCATTCATCTCTCCCTTCAAATTGCCCCCTGCTTTCCGCCCCCAGTCAAGTGAGCTGTATCTAGTTGACACTATCTCACCGCCCTCACTGTGAAGACACCGGATATTTTAATCTCAGATTATAATCTGGGGTTGGCTTGATGTGAGGTTTTGATCCTAAACTCAACCCTTCACAGCTGAAGAGGAGAACTCAACAAATTCAGTGTTATTCCGTTTGGTTTTATCACTTTGAATTTGAATCTGAACAGTCAATTTTGACAAACATTATTTATAAAAACAAGCATTAAATTATACCTATAATTGAGAGCTAAGGAAATTTAATTGACTTTGCCTCTACTTGGCTTTATGTATGAGTGAAGACAAACTTAGAAGCAACATTTATTCTCATCATACAGAGTGGATTAGATGGATAATCCCCACAAAAGAAACAATGAACAGGAGTCCAAATGGTTGCATTTCCCCCACTATTCTGTGGTAAAGAGAAGAGGATCCAAGACTAGCACAGTCTCTCTCCCATGTGCATGCGCACACACACATACACCTCTTTCACAGATCATTGCATAAACATAAACCATTTCATCTCAATTCTTTCAATTCCCCATGTGGAACTATGTATTAGTCAGGCAGTTAGTCATAGGCCAGTCCCGTCTTCACCCAACAAATCCCATTATAAATCATGATCAGGATATGGTGTGTGTGTGTGTGTGTGTCCGTTTGTCTGCTTACTACTACGTGCATGCATGCATTGTGCATTTGTAAGCATTAGCATGGGTATACTTCATTGTGTGTGTATCCTTCCGTACTTGCCTCTATGCTTGAATCCTTTTTATATGTGTCCAGCTGTTTAGGCCTAATCGTAGTTTTATCAGCCGCAGGTTCATTTCCTAGAGCAGCAGGGGAGGGGGGGGGGGGGGGGTTGAGACCATAGCCCCGACTCTCTTCCGTCCCCTTTGCCCAACACGCTGTTTCAGCTAATCAAACCATTACAACTGGCCACTAACCGAGAACAACATTACCATAATATGCAATTTCATCTGATTAGTTATGCATGATCCACACTTCCAGCGACATTAGACAGAGGCAGAGACAGACCGTCTGTGTGAAGGGGGGTGGGGGAGGGTGACCCCAATCTGACAATATTACACTGACATTCAGTAACAAATATGAGAGCATTTTGGGAGTTTGAGAGGAACTACTACCACTGAGGCAGCGATCCCCCCATTTCCCCAAAATACATTTGCTTAAAGCTACATTACATAGATGGCCCATAACATAACTACATGAGATCACATGACACAGAACACACCAACATAAACTGCTGCACTTCTGAATGTCTCATTATAAATGGTCAGACTTAACACAAAATGTTACCGGTTGCTGTCTATTCTAGTAGGCGAAGGATTAGTCCTTTTCTTCAATACCAGCGATCACAAAGTTCATCTCCTCCCATTTTAAACTGGCTACTCTAGATTTATGCTGCTCAGTTAATGATGAGAATATTTGGTCTGATCTTTCAAGACTAATCAAGACTGAAAAGTACATTGTCAGGTTTCGATCTTGCCTTTTTTTAAACAAAAACAACAACCTTGTATCTTCTTCCTCCCCTCTTAACTGATAATTGGACTTCATGTGCCTCAAAGCAGGACACTTAATTTTCCTTTCAAAATTAATAAATGCTTAATTCATGGTAATTTTTTCTTTTTCTTTCATATACATTAGCCAAAGAACCTTTGGTTTGGCATTGTGAGGGCGTGATAGCAAGCACAGAGTAAACACAGCTGTGTTTAGGGCTCTGGGGGAGATTTTCGCTGAAAAGTTGTGCCATATCCACCCGGCAAGACCACTAACTAGATGGCTGACTTTTAGAGAGCGCTTGCTGCATGGCTGACTGAATGCATGGCTGTTTGATGGCGAAATGCAGACAGACAGAGCAGTAGAAATGTTGCAAATTAAGATAATCATCCGATCGCGCTTCCAACCTGAGGCATTTTTACAATATATGAAAGACTGTCCTCCACCGTCAAAAATGAAATACACAACCACGCTGAATCGCAGACATTGCGTTGTTCTCATTGAGAACATGAACTACATCAAGATCCGGGAGCATAGGCATTGCAGTGCTGTTAACCAATCAAGTCGTGGAAAATGACAGTGTCGTTACGGAATCAGTGCATTTGTGCGTGTTGCTTCGTGTGTAGCGTCTTGTCGCAGATCTGTAAACAAAGCAGTTTTAGAAGAATCTTTACGAATAATCATGCGTCTTAATTATTTTGCAAGGAGTCACCAGTTCCGTGCCATTTCGTTGACAATCTTTGATCTGATTCTGAACTGGCCTTAAGAATCAACTGGCATCGAAGCAAGTTATGTTGTTATGCCCATGCATTCAAAGTTTAGCAACTGTAAACATCAACATTTGGCCAAACTCTGTATATATATGGCTCTGCCTGCAGCACTACCCAACTGAAAATTAGGACTGTGAGCATTCCAATGGGTCATAATGGAATGGGCAGGCAGCTGGTCCTCTTGGTTAAACATGAACAGGCTGCCCTTTGACAGGGCTGTCACTGAGAAGTCGTGAATGGCATTGGGGAGCCTGGCTGGCCTCAGTTAAATAAAATGGATGATCTGATGATTCTTGACAGGGAAATACCCATCAGATTTACAATTCACATGTTTAGCAAGTTATGGTTACTTAAAAGTACATGCACCATAGACACAATGTTATGAGCGGACTGTAGCAAACTTTGCTGTCCATTGGCCAGCAGCACGGGTGAGTCATCTAGCCTTGGGGTCCCACAGTGGGCTGTACTTGTTCCCCTCCTTTTCTCTCCAGACCAAATCTCTTTGTTGAAAGGTGTGACGTGTCGTGAGCATGTATGAATCGTCTATTTTCACAGAGTGTTTTCTTATTACCGGTATGTCTTGCACAGAATAGGACACTAGGTTTCATGTGTTTAAGGGAATTATGTCATGTTAGTCAAAACGACTGATTTACACTAAGATGACGGTAGTAAATCTTCATTGTTGACCAGCCAACCGGAGCTTCCGGCAATGAAATTGATCCTATACATGCAAGCTACAGAAATTTTGGCTTCTTTGAAGCCTAACACCACTGCCCTGCATAGCCCACGCTGTAGTCTTCTTACCAAGACTTGTCAGTTGACACCACTACTAAGAGCTGTCAACACTACAGAGCACCATGCTGAGTACTGGGGGTGTGCCTTTCAACCTCAAGACTAACCAAAGAGGAGCAGTCACAGTGGAGGCCGAGAGGACTGAGGTTGGATAGGTAGGTGGACAGTCAGAAGAAGGGGGACATCGTGAAAGAAGAAGCAGGAAAGCAAGCAAGCAGGAAAGAAAGCAAGAAAGAATTGTGTTGGCAGCGGAAGCTGTGGAATAGAAATATTGCAAGGCATTTTAAATAAATTAGTAGTATTCCTCTCTAAATAGCAGTGCCTGCCCTTATGGCAGCAACAGCCCATTATCTTAAGGGGATAAACACTACAGACTTCGAAATAAGTGGGCTTAAAATTACCATCCTAGCCAAATTCAAGGCTATTGGAAGAAACCCTGTCAGAAAACACTATAGGCTCAAATGTGAGATCTTGGAACCTCATTAGCCTATTTAATGTATTGAGTTTTAATTGGAGCCAGGATGTAGGCACTTTTCGAAATATTCATATAACCAAGCAAATTAAAGGTGAATGAGTTCAATTAGCTAACAATCTAAAGAAAATCACTTTAATTGTTGTCTACAGAATGTGTCTGTACTCTGTAGAGATTAATTGTGGACTAACCGTAAATGTACAAGATATATGCAGTATTATGCACCCAACTCAGGGTCAAATTACACAATTGACCAAATAATTTATGAAACTGTAATAACAACATATTGCTTTTTCAGGATCCAGTCACATCCAATTTATATAATAAATGCAATTAAGCCTATAGCTCCTGCCTCCAACTTCCATTCTGCTCCCCAAGGGATCCCCCTAAATTTGCAGGTGCAGTTTATCCCCAAATTAAGCTATACACTCACATCATAACACTGAGGACTGGTTCATGTGTGTGACCTAGTAAAGTAAGTGTCAGTAAAGGCAGGTCATGACTTCAGGATATTTGAGCAGAGCACGAAAACTGTAAGCCACTGACAAGATTATTTTCAGCTATACAATTAGAATAAATTAAAGCAACCAGGCAGTGTGAAACTATAAATTCAAGGTGTAAAAATAAATAAATAAATCTGGGTACAATACACTAAAACAATACTACCTCATAGCTAAAACCTATTTCAGATTTGTATTAATAAGTCATTAACTCGTGTTTTACCATCAGTAAATTTGGTATCTTTGATTATTGATCATTATATGTAGAAGGTCTAACTCTTCATTGTTTTGTCTTTAAATTGTTGATAATCCCCTTATGTTTGTTTTGTTTAAGATTCAATAATGGCAGGGGAATCAATAGCTTCACCACCTTCTAAATCTAAGTTTCAAGTGTGACATCACACTTGCGGGGAAACAAGTGAACAATAACTGTAATAATTGTTGAAAACAGAGTCACACCTCAATTTGACCACTGTAAATGACTGCATCATGATATTCTACCTTTTACAACCTGCTACTGTATATCTAGAACAGAGAGAGAATCCTATGTCAACAATGAGCAGAAAATGTTTAAGCCATTACAGGTTTGGGAATGTTACAAGCTACTAGCCTGAGGCCAGTCATTTCCAGAGCACAATAATCCTTGCTAGCCTGGATTTAGAATAGCACCTAATGGAAAAGGTTTGGGCAAGATCAACTTTCAAAATATGTAATGTGACAACATTAATTCCAAATACAGGTAGTTATTTGATGCCCTGCAATCAATTAGAATTTAGAAACCTTGCAACTGGAATTCAATGAATTTGACTGATATGAGTCTTACATTTTGGTTTACAGTGATCACCCAGAATTAGAACAGGTTGTAATTCTAATTATAGACTGCTATCAGTTTGGTCGTACTCTCAGACACAGACTCATTTGAGGGCTTATACCTTACCTCTCTATGTGTATAATATTACTGATGTTGCCACGTGTGAGTGGTTACTGTAATTTGAATCTGTATCTGAATTAGTCACTATGCTGTGGCCATTAAAGCATCAGTTCTACTCTCTGGGGACCCCCAGGGGTCGTGGGGACTGGGGACTACCCATAATTCTGACATGCTGTTAGTCTGACTACATGGCCGGTTATAAAATACTCAACCTGTCGCTTCCAGTGCGGTTAGGGTTAGGAGCATGGTTAGTATGGGGCCAGTCTGGGGTTCCATGGGGTCACCAGCAAAACTATATGTTGGCTATTCCACAATGCCAGATCTACAAGATAGCAGCTGCGAGCTTGTTGTACATCTGCTATTTTTGAACTTTTTTTTTTGGAAATGTTTGAATAATTTGTGGGGGGGGGGGGGGGGGGTCACACAAATCTTCAGGGGGTGCCTGGCCTGGAAAAAAAGGCAGTAATGTGGGGTCCCTGGCATGAAAAAGTTTGACAACCACTGACTGCATAAAAGCGCCATTGAAATTTGAAAATGTCATTACGACAGGAAAGAGAACATGCACCATAATCCATATGTATGTTGTCTCAGCAATGACAGCCAATTAGCAAGGATCTGACTGACTGCGACCCAAAAGATGTGGCACGGATGGTGGAGGATTACGTCATCGATAAAAAACAAGAGGACGTTTCGTTAGAGCTGTCCTCACATCCATTCCAATTCCAAAGCACATCATTGATGGGCTGTGGTGGTGGTGGTCAGGTCTGCCATACCTACCTGAGTAAACATCGAATCATTCATTCTAATGATGCATGCTGAGTAAAAGGGGGCTAGCAATAATTGCAATAAAAAGATTTAACAATAGGCCTTCTTCTAGTGAGTGCTGTTTCTACTCTTGTAATAAAGGGTGAATAATATGAACTGAAATTACGTCATATTCTTGCTCTTGCCGAAGAACATGATAGCTGAGCCTGTAGACGTGAATGCGTGTTGGCAATATCTGTGCCACTGGATCGAATGAGACAGTGGGTAACGCAACGCCGAACAATACCTCTGGAACTTGCCAACCCCCTGCTGACTGTCCAAAAATAATAACCATTAACACAATAAGGCTGTTCAAAACGAGCTCAACTAGAGATAGCAACATTGCAGCCAAATCGGACGCCCACCAGCTTGCAACATTCCTGCAGGACTTTAACACACGAATAAATAAGAGCTCTATATCGGGTAGTTTACTGCGAAATAGGAACGTACACGCCAGGTGTCCGTAGAATACGGTTGTAAAATGTATGACATCTGCAAATATGTAATGCATGCCTGTTCTGCAGCCACCACAGAAAGTAAGCTGGGAGACATTGAATGGGCTAAAGTAACAGTTAGCTAACACCAGCAGCCAGCGGCACACAACGCTGGTCATTTTATGAATAGACTTCCAATTTTTTGAACAAATTAACAATTTAAAGCTCACACGTATATTGCAAAGAACAGCATTTGATTTCACGTGACCACAGCCTTGTTGGGCTTCATTATCTAGCTTCGGTTGTGCAAAACAGCAAGTTGGGGGAAAAGTGACAGTGCTAAGCTAGCCTAGCTAGCTAGTTTAGTTGACTGTCTTCTAAAGAAGATCCTTTCATAAGCCATACAAAAATGACGTATAATTTTAAACAGGGAAAAGTGACGTCGCGACCCGTGTAGACACTTTCTCAACAGAAAATACGTATTTTTTTCTTTCTCTCTCCCTCTCTGCCTTGCCCGAAGCTCCACCACGGTCTCGGGACCTCCAGTCCTTACCGTCATCAACTGTTCCAGGGGCGTCCAGTTTTTTTGAAGGAATATGATTTGCTGTAGAAGGAAATGGTTCGTGTCGGGGTGGCACGGAACCTGAACATCCAAGTTCAGTTCACCCGCTGCGCGAACTCTGCTGCCGACCACCGAACCGGAGCAGCATCATCATCATCTTCATCACTACTTCTCCTCCTCCTCCTCTCCGAACACATCCAACAGACCGCCGGGGCCTCCTCCTCCTCTTCTTCCTCCTCCTGGCTCGATCCTCACACGAATAATCCACACGCCAGAAGAAGCCCCCACAGTAACCATTGGCTAGATACAACAACAACCAGTGGGGGGATTTCGGGCTGGAGAAAATGATATATCCCGTAATTCCACGCGCTCGTACGAAAGGCAAACGCGAAAAGACGATGTGGCCGGCATGAAATGTCAGGACAGATGACGATCGGACAACATGATAGACTGATATTGCGTCTCTGACTTTCTCTCCCAGGCCAGCAGCAGATCCCGTCCGTTGTCAGTTGCGCGCGCGTGTGTGTGTGTGTGTGTGTGTGTCTCTCTGCAGCTGCTTGCCTGCCTGTCTTGCAGCACAGAGGGGCTGATCATCAGCATAGCAACGTAATGGCGCAAAGCTCACAGCTAGCGCCACCAGCGCACAGGGGCGGGACCACGGCGCGGGAGGGAGGGCGTTTGTTTTTAAAGCTGTAAACTCCGTAGTACGACGGTGTAGCTTACCCACAACCACAAGAAGAACTGATCTGCAAGGTGACAAGTTGCTTGCAACCAGAGGTGGAACGTGACTTTATATCTACAAGCTCCTGCCACATTACAAGCGTGTAGAGCCGCTATTTAGTAGTAGGCATAGATTTAGATGCTTAGGCATGCTACTACAGTACATTTTTGGTATTGCTACTTTTACTTAAGTAAAATAAATAAATCTAGTAAGCGTGTAATTTCCACCATTGCTGACATCAAGGGAGGGGGGAAACAATGACAGGCGTAGTTAAGAGCCCAATTAAACCTATTTAAAAAGTCCTCATGCAAAGGAGAGAGATATACAGCTGCCAAAACATTTTTATTCAGGTCAAATCTGCTCATGAATGAGACATGTGAGACAACAGGTCTGGTGATATACAGCCTCTCAGTAAGGAAAGCCCACAAACACAAAAGATACTTTATTTTAGTCAAGTGGTGGTTGGGGACTGGGGTGTGTAAACAGAATGACAGAGAAAGCATGGGTGTAATAATAGCCTACAGTTGTTACAGTGTAAGTCATGTTATCTTCTATTATTGCCATATGGGATGACTGAAAGAAGATATCTCAACCTCCACAGTCCACACCATACAATCACGGCCACCACACACAGTGTGCACACACACACACACACACACACACACACACACAGCGTGCACGCACACGCGCACACACACACACACACACACACACACACACACACACACACACCCTGGAGGTAGGAGGCTCCCATGAAAGACAGCATTCCACTCAGAGACAAAAATATAATACAAAATATAGCTGCAAGCAGCGATAAGGCGGGACCAAGAAAGAAGACAATACGCAATAAGAACAATATGCACAAATAAGACTGACGAGCTGTGTTGACAGTACCGGGATTTGAACACACAACCTTGTGGTCCGAAGGCAAGAGCTCTACTGACTGAGCAACACAGAGACAATGAACATTTCATGCAAATTGCTCAAAAAACCAGGTATAAGCGTTTTTTAAACTGCTCAAAGTGGCAGAAGATCTGAAGGAGGAGCTGATCAAAGTGACACATGTGTTCCCCATGAGTCAAGGAACAAGTGGAAACAAGTGCCATGACTTTTGGACAAACGAGGCATGAGTTATGCCTGTTCAAAGGTTTCATATAAAAAAAAATGCCATAGTGCCCCCCTTTGACCTATTGGAGTAAGACTGCTTTCAGTGCTATTTGGCATGACCCTCTACCATACTGTACATACTGTCTGTAATAAGATTTCTTGTCCGTATAGGTCCAAAGTTCACGTGTAGAAGTTTTCGTGCATTTTGATCAAAGACCCTGGGAGGAGATACATTTAAACTGTTTTTCATATAATTCAAAATGGCAGGTGATCTAAAGGTCAGAGAGCAAAAGTTAGAACACGAAAGTTGTTCGGCATGAGGAGACACATGTGTATCAAAGTGTCATTGCCAACGGTCAAACGCCACCATTTGGCCAATCGTCATGGGCGTCGCATAGTCACCGTTTGGCATGGCCCTCTACCAAAATTTTAAGCAGATCCATGCAGCTATAGGTAATAACACGAATCTGCCCGTTATAGCTTAGTGCCACCATGAGGCTGAATTGAAAATGTTTACTTGGTATTTCTTATCAGCCTAGTGGGAATATGCATGCAAATTTTCACGGAAATCACACTTTTTTTAAATATTTGTATATATTATTACAAAAACATGATCATCATGTCCTATGATACTATAGTAGGAGGAAGATTTTGTTCCAAAGTGTTTTTATGTGACCATTAATACGGTTTTCACCGTAGCACCACCCACCTGAATTTAAGCCTCGCCCACAGCTGTGTGTTGTATGATTCATAATAGAGGGATTAAGGGATTGATTAGGACAGGTTATCATGTCACAAAAATTGTGTATTTTCGATTGGGCTCAAAATGCTTTCAGCCTTCAGGAAGAAACCAAAAATCAGACCCTTCAGACGGGTCTGAACAGTACTGTACTGTACAAGCCCTCCTCCCTGGCCTGTGTGTCTGTTAGGCTGTGCAACAGTGACACTTGCATGGTGGTGAACAAACGCTATTTTCGTGCTTGGACACAGCCAGGGACACAGGGACAGACCCAGGGACACAGCCACACACATAGCTGTCTATAGGAGTGGTCTGTGGTTGCACCACTCAAAAATACACAGGGAAGAGTCGGAAGACATACTATGAAGTTTTTCATATATGAAAGTGGTCAAGTGGAATCCACTTCCAGTCCAGAATGTAGGCTATTGTGCAAAACTGTTTCAAAGTCACATGCATTGGCTGAAACTGGTACAGAAAAAGGCTGATATTGTTGTCATCCAAGCTAAAGAGCATAGGCCTACTCGTCACGTGAGACCTACTAAATGTAATGATGTATGTTTGTTGGTATTCTTTTAGTCTTTATGAGAACAATCTGGACTTTGACCTAAAAACATTACACAAAGGTTAAACTGGCTTACATCATTCATGCTGTTCCATCACTGTCTAGTGTCTATTACCTAATTTACCTTGCCTGTAACTCAATTTCAAAGAACTGCAACTGCCATGAAAATCATCTGTCATAAACGGAACCGTATCCCTCATTAGGACAGACCGACGCTAACAAAACTGGCACGCAATATGGGCTGTGCTGCCCCCCTGTGGCTTGGACAAGAAATGTCACTCTTATAGGACAAACAATGGGCCATTGTAACTATGCTATTGGGGGAAGCCAGGGATGTAATGAAGTGCTGAAAACAAGACAATAAGCCCAGTGTTGTTGACATACTTATGCTGAAGTCTACTTTGTAGTCAGGGAAATTGCAGGGTACACTTACAAATTCAGTGAAAGTTGTCAAAAGTGGATATTATTCTTGCACATTAAATAACTTCCATATTCCTTATCTGCATTTTTTAGTGCATATTCCCAGCTTTGCAAAGTGAGAATAAATGAATATCAGTGTTTCAAAGCATTACGCTCTGACCGATTTTTGAAACTTACCCACACTGTAATCTTACCTGCAATCAGTCTGTTGATTTAACTCTAAATGTAAAAATTAAAAATAGAACCTGAAGGAATGCAAATCCAATGGCAACAGCAAATTAATCCTAATAGCCTACATCTTCACTTTCACCTTTTGACTTTCACTTCTCTCCTACAATCTAGGGCCTATAGGCTATACAATAACACTAAATTGTACCTTCAAAGAGGCTTGCAAGGCATTTTGTTGTTAGCACAATCTGCATTCACAGATTACGTATATTGCAAACAAAAAGTTGACCTACAATTTTACTAATCATAATTCATAAAACCATACTACTAAAGGCACCATTTTGCATCAACTTTCTACTTTAATGTCTACTTTAACACTGCAATGCAAAGGCATCAGTGTCTATCTGTAAGTGTTAATTACATGCTTCCATATTTAGTTTCGCCTGCACGGCACGTTTCAGAATCACTGGGTTGGGTGATGGACAAAATCAAATATCACATTTAAAATACCAATATCGATGTTGTGGCGATCATACTGTATTGTGGCAATAATACAATATATCCTTTTCTTCCAAAGTTCTACAAGCTCAAAACATTTTAAAGGCTATTCCGGGTATTCTTTTTTTCTTAACAGAAAAGTGTAAAATAGGGCTCATGTTATTAAAACACTTATGCGATATCACAATGTTAGGATATCCAAAATTCCATACAATATCAATATAATATATATTGCCCATACGTCCACAATGTCCAGTCTCAACCCACAATTCTCATGCTTTCTCCTCCTTCAGCAGATTGAGGATACGATCCCTCCTCGACGTGTAAGGTGCATGTCTCAGCTTGAGGAGGTGAGCAGGGAACAGGTTCCCGCTGGACGCATACATCTCTTCTCCCTTCTGTCCCATCAGTGAGCGGAGCGTCTTGTTCCTAGACAGGATTTTGTCATAGAACTCAACCCCTCCATTGGCGTAGGCACGGGACAATCTAGCCGCGAGCTGGTCTGTGTTGTAGTCCGTCCACTGGCTTATGGAATCCGAGGTGAGGAAGTACGACACGGCACCCAGCCCCAGGGCCGCAACATTCGCAACCGCACGGAGCAGCACGGGTCCAGTGTGGAGCGTAAAGACCTGCTTCAGAAACACGCTGTAGAACCATACTCCACCCAGACAAACGGGTGCCACTGCAGCGGCCACGATGGGCCCTCCGGACTGCAAGCGGGCAACTTCTCGCGCTATAGCAAACTTCTGCGCCTCAGCGGATAAAACCAGCGCTTGCTTCAGGGCAGCACCAGAGTCACTGTCCCATTCCACCACTTTGCCGTTAATAAAAACGGTGCGGTTGGTGATTCCGGCCGAGTCATCGGCTGTGCTGTTGAAGTTGGCGGGGATGCCGATATGAGCCCCTGCCGGAAGCCAGGGGACACCAGCACCAACTGGGTGGAAACCAAAAGAGGCAAACGCAGAGTACTTCTCGGGGGAGCTGACGCCATAGTCCTTCAGCACCTAAGAATTATTAGATTTATGAAATACAAGGTAAGGTAAGAAGGTATCCCAAAACACATTAGTCATTCTGAAGGTTAATTAACAATGTAAGCATTATAATATACTGAAAGAAATCCAAAACATAAGCAATGGGGTATGTAATTACCTCCTGGAAGACCTCATTCAGCTTGTCAGAGAGGCTGGCTGGCTCTCCTTGACGCCAGGCCTGGTAGAGCCGTCTATAGGACTTGTCAGGGAATACATGGTAGAACATGTTGGCCACAAACACCCCACTGCAGCTGGCAATGAGCAGAGGAGTGCGATACCTCTGGAGAAGCACATTATACTTGAGGAATGAAGAGGCCATATTTTATTATAGATAATGTACAGACATCAGATGGAGAAATCTGTGAAGAAAGACAATCACAGTAGTTTGTGAGTTAACCACATACATAAATGACCCTTAAGCCTATAGCCTGTAGACAGGGGTAAAGTATTTTTTGTCAGTTTTGTCAATAGGAAGCTGTTAAGGAAGCATTTTATTTTGTTTTGTTGCTCAAAATACGGACGCAGGGTAAGGTTACTTAATACCATTATAATGGTATTAAGAATTCAACCAAAATCAGACATGCTTATATATAAGCATGTCTGATTTTGGTTGAATTCTTCCCAAGTAATATTTCATAAGTAATGATGGGTGAGTAGTCAGTTCGACTGAATTAATACAGCATCTAACGTTTCACGTACGGCTGCACATGAAGACATCCATTCTACGACTCCCTAACTTTCTTATTCTGAACAGTACAGGACAGTCAATGACAGCAATTCATCGAGGGTGGCCACACTGACAACAACAGATGATAACACGATAATAAATAATAGTTTGAAATCGCTGTGATGTATTTTCCAACAATAAAGGAGACGAGACAATTAACATATTTAGAAGAAAAACTTACATGGTATGTACAGTATGTAGCCTACTTAACTTCATCACAAGGACAGGAGCAAGAGTACATATGAATTACACAGCCGGAAAACAGATGAGTCCTGTTGTTGCGCGACAGTTTTACGACATACGACCATACACAACACAACCATACACACAACTCTTCGTTCGACTTCGAGATCAGTTCGAGATCCATTACATTTATTTTAGCTGCAATAAAATCCATATGAAGTACGTCCATTTACTAGCAGTAAAATATATTTATTGCACAAATTATAGTCTAGGCTAGCCTATGCTTTATAATCATAAACCTAAATTGTCGTTTTGTAGTTTGAGACAAAGGTAGTATAGAGTCGTCCACCAGGGGTCGTATTTCATGCATAAGCCTGGTGACGCGAGGTTAGGGTTTTACAGCAAGCACCATGTAAAATAATAAGGGTAAAACTAAAACAGGATAGGTGGGTACTCCGGTAGCCTACTGCATGGGCATTGGGAACTATAGGACATCTGGGCACCTCGATGTAAAATTTAGAAAGCTACAATAACACTGCAGAGCTAAGTCGACCTGCAGCAGCAGTGCTACGGAGGAAAGCAGAACTGAACAGTCCATAACAGAATACATTACATTAAAACAGCAGCCACAGAATATTGCAACAGATCAGATAAGACTAGACTCAGAGCAGTACAATGCATAGGCTAATACAGAACAGAAGTGATCAGAGAACAGAAGAGAATAGAACAGAGGGCAGGCTATTGGCCATATTCAGACCGCAGCCATCATAGGCCTACCTATCCAAACAGAAAAGTCCTCTGTCTCTAATTATATTAAACAACGTCAAAATCACCAACATTGCAGCTGTAGGGAAAGCTTGCATTATCCTCTTTCAATCTGTAAAGTTTTTGTTTAATAATCCACCGTAGACATGTTATGAGCTACTTGGCGCCTTCAAATCATCAGAACATTTAATGAAATACAATTCTATACAGTACAATGCAAAAGAAAAAACAGTTTAAAAGGAATATGAAAAGTAGTCAGCCAGGGGGGGGGGGGATCACAGTTTCACCATGCAGGTTATGTAAGCCTACAATGCATTTACGTTTTCCCAAAAACTCCACGGTTCTGAGAAGCAATTCTTTGATGGAGCTGGTGACTCAATTTCACAGTCTGAAATAAGGAGATTGATTTTTGTTCTGGGCACCCTACACGTGCGCGTGCGCGCGCACACACACACACACACACACACACACACACACACACACACACACACACACACACACACACACACACACACACACACACAGAATACACACACACACGGATCGAAGAAAGCAAGAATAGAATATGTGTACAGTTGCTGAGAAGCAATGACCTGTGTTCCTTTGAGGTGCTCGATACGTGTCAAAATGCCCGCAAGCCATTATTAAATGTTAATGTGCGGCTGAGACTGGTGGGGCTTATATGCACAGAATGCAAGTGATGCTGGAGTCAGGACAGGTATTCCAGTGGCAAGACAACCAGTATGGTATATGGGCCGGGTTCAATTTACACTCTCAGTGTTACTGACCGGCAGTGGTGGAAAATGTACTCGCAGTAAAAGTAGCAAAGGAATTAGTACAAAAGTAGGCCTATTGGTATAAAAATGTACTTCAAGTAACAAAAGTAGAAAGTAATCATTATGCAGAATGTTACATTTCAATGTGCCTGAGGTCGATTCTAATAACGCCTCTAAATCCTGACCTAAGGTTTCTGAAAAACTTCAAATATTTATATAGCAGCATCAAAGATTTAACATTTTTGAATACTGTGCATACTGTACAGAACCCAAAAATGGGTTCCCGGCCTGAGGGGGTTAAGAGGTTATAAGTAAATGTACTTACTTTCCACCACTGCTGACCAGTTAGGTCTTGTGTAGTGTGTAGTGTATTGGCCCTTCTGGAAAACCCACCGTTGATCAAACCATATTGTCAAAGAAATATAGGCTAAGGAATTTTAATGAAAAACATAAACAATTACAAACAAATATTACTTCTTGGCATGGATGTGTAATGTTGAATTTCTAACATAACTTGATTAGCTCTAAGCCAACAGTCTCTCATTTACTATAGGGTTGTGTACACAACCATCGGTCGGGTTCCAGTAGTATACACTGTACAGGCCAACATGGAGCCCGACCGATGCCAGGTGTTTTGGTCCAATTCTGATTTAGATTTTGGAGAGTCCTAGACCTATAAGCAATGGCTGATATTGAACCACTTGAATGCTACATTTGTCAAAGAAAAGAGTGGGAAACACTACTGTAGGTGTGATATTGCTAAAGTAATTGTGATAATAAGTAGGCTATACCTTTGAGAATGGTCGAGAGGTATAGCCTCAATTCAGATTGCTGAATGATATCATACCTGGAGCATCTAATGGTCATAGCACAATGTTAGTGTGCCAACCTAATTTAGACCTGCAGAACTGGTCCTCATACACAGAGAAAGAGGACAGAGAGAGAGAGAGAGAGAGAGAGACAGAGAGCCAGAGAGCCACAGGCTCTGATCCTGCTAGAGCAAAACAGCTCTGCTGTCTCCATGGTAACAGATAGGAGGCAATGGATGGTGTGTGCGTGCGTGCGTGCGTGCGTGCGTGTGTGTGCGTGTGCGTGTGCGTGTGCGTGTGCGTGTGCGTGTGCGTGTGTGTGTGTGTGTGTGTGTGTGTGTGTGTGTGTGTGTGTGTGACAGACTCTTTGGATAGCTTGAATATGGATCAGCCAGAATCAGGTCATCCTTATAAAATTAGAATCATGGTTCTGTTCTACTCAGTTCTGGTCTACCTGTTTGTTTAGTTCAGTTCCGCTCCATTCCATTGGTATAGGTTTGATATGTTGCTATTAATTACTTGAAGTTATACTGATCTCTTTCGTATTTATTAGTGTGTTTGCTAATAGGCAACCAGCAAAAATACCCAAAAAGTAATATCTCAAATCGACCAGCGTCATTGAGAATCATGCCCATGGCGATATGGTTTTGCTAAACTATATTTTTCATAGTTTAAATTGATTACAAATACAGAAAGGGCCTTTAGTTTTATCCAACTGAAACCTGGGCATCTGGATGGCATATCAAAGGTTTACCAGTCAGCCAAAGGACAAGCTTCCCACCTACTCCTATTCTGGCTTAGCCAATCCAATATTCAGCTCCACTGTAACAAACTGGCTTCCAGCCTGTGTTTGCCAGGAAGCACAAACTCTCCCCCAATTATTGATATGATTTATGTAACGGCTTAAGACAGAGGCGATCAAGGCTCTTAAGCATAAGGATGCAGTCCACGTATATAGCATGTACCAGACAGCAGCAATCTCTTCTACGTCTCCGTCCGTCTGTCCGTCTGTCTGTGTCTCTGACACACTCTCTCTCTTTCTCTCTCTCTCTTCTGGAACTCCTCTTCCCATAAACCCCAGTGTAGGGTCACTAGGCAACAAGCAATCCAAGCACACTGATCAAGGAATGGAGGAGGAGTAATATGTATGCATGCCTGAGTGTGTGTGTGTGTGTGTGTGTGTGTGTGTGTGTGTGTGTGTGTGTGTGTGTGTGTGTGTGTGTGTGTGTGTGTGTGTGTGTGTGTGTGTGTGTGTGTGTGTGTGTGTGTGTGTGTGTGTGCGTGCGTGCGTGCGTGCGTGCATGTGTTTGCGTGCGCCATGCAAGGTTATTATTATAGTTAACTAAAACTAACTATTAAAAACACTAAAACTAAAATTCTAAAAACATTTCCATTAACTGAAAAAAAACTAGAAAGGGAAAAGAAAAATTATAACTGAAATATAGGGCTTTAAGCAACTAGTCGACTATTCAACTAGTCGATTAGTAAATCCACTAGTTGACCTTGCTGGTACTAGTTGACTAGTCAACTAGTAAACATCACTAGAAGTGAAAGCCCTAAACTGAAACTGTATTGTGTTTACAAAACTGATTAAAACTAACTGAAATAATAGACAAAATGCCATTAGTTTTCGTTTTTGTCAATGTATTAAGCTTAAAGTAAGCCTACCACTTCACCACTTTTCAATCTATCTTCATATAATTGGTCCCCATTGGTCATGATAAAATACCACAATTTATTTCTACTCGGTCTGTATCTCATACAGAGGGCTGTGTGCAGTTCATCGTTAGGCTGCAGACTTTTGAGTGGTGCTTACGGAGTTGATGTTGTTGAATTGAATTGAATTGAATTGAATTGAATTGAATTGTGTGCCTGGCTGACTGTATGAGCACGAAAACAGCATGGTTGTTTTTCACCACCTCCTGGGTGTCTGGAGCTTTTATTATTATTATTATTATTATTTTAATATATCGTGAGAACGATGGCTTCCATTATCGCATTGCAACCTTTCAGGAATAGAAAGCCTGCAGTTTCTATTAGCTTGGATTCCCCATCGATTATGTCACTGGTGGACAGGTTTAATAATAATAATAATAATAATATCTCAAACTTATATAGCGCTTTTCTGAGTACCCAAAAACGCTTTACATGGGGGGGCTCTACAGAGGTAACAACAAACCAAAAACAACTTTAATAGAAAAAAAAAAAAAGAAAAAAAAAAAGTTTCTGAACTGACTGCCCACAGCCCTCCTATGAGACACAGACTGAGGAAAATAATTGTGCTATTTTATCATGATTATTAGTGAGGACCAATTCTATGAAGATAGGTTGAAAAGTGGTGAAGTGGTCCTTTAATCTGTATCTGAATATTCTTTTTTTAAATGCTATCTGTTCTTGAGTTTTTATTCCACAATACTTACTCTGGCCTTTTCAATCCTGCATCCAACTTATTAACACTAAAACTAATAATAACTAAACTAAAACTAAGTGATGTTGCAAAAATATGAAATAAAAACTAGTAAACCTACTCTGAAAACAAACTAAAACGAACTGAATAAGAAAAAATACGTCAAAACTAACAAAAACTAAAGTATAATGAAGAATCCAAAACTACTCTAACCTTACTGTGCACGTGCATGCTGTGCGTGTTGGTGCATCATTGCCATTTTGTCAGACCGGTGCTCAACGATCCATGGTGTTGAATGGATTAGACTTCCAGAGGAGGACATGATAAGAGCTGTAACCTTTTGACTCTCTTCCAGGGGAAATCCACAGTAAAACAGAATACCAGACAGCTACACAGTTTCATGAACATATATGACCAAATGCATAAGCATACATTATATTGGTTACTGTTTAGGCCTGAGCTTGATTAGTCGAATGGCCTATTTTTTGTGCAGGATTAGACTGAGAGATTGGCCTAATTTGTTATATTAATCAATTAATAGATTCTTCTATGCAATGGTAGACTCTGTTCTTCTAAATGGCAGTGAATGCTGGACCCTGACGCCAACCCTGCAGAAGTCTCTAGACGGGTGCTACATCAGAATGTTGCGTGCACTGCCGTGCAGTAACATCAGCAAGAGTGCACAATTGCACATGTTACCAACAAGATCCTGAACCAACACCAACACATTGGGCATTGATCAAGAGGACGTCCCACATTAACATACATGGCCAGCTGTACTCAAGAAAGACGCAGGAGCTCAAAGTACCAACGAACTGGCCAGATGTATGGAGAACCGTGAAGACTGGAACTCCGCTCTGAACTCGGTAGAATATGCACCTGGCTCGCTGATGAAAAACTATCTTTACATCTAGGAAAAACTGAATCCATTCTCTTTGGATCAAATAGCAATCTCAGCAAGGCAGATCCGGCTTCCAGCGTAATCAAAAAAGTCAACCAAAGAACAAGATTCCTGTACAGGATCTCCTCACTGGTCAACAAAAATTCCTTGAAGACCCTAACAAGAGCCCTAAGGTTTCTTTGACTATGCATGCAAGTCTTGGTAACACAGCACCTCAAAGGCCCTTAAAACAAGGCTCCAGACTTCCCAAAACAAACTCAGGCTACTCAGTCAGGCTACTACTAGGCCCCACTCCCCGGAACCACCTCACCCCTGCCCCTTTAGGCTGGAATTGCTTAGGGCTGACGACAGAGTACAGCATCTTGCAATGGGTCTGGTCTACAAGATTTTCTACAACACCATGTACCTGTCTAAATACTTCCTTAATGTCAACAAAGTCCACACTCACAACACCAGATGGAGTTCAACAAACCATGTGCAACCCAGATTAGACTCAAACAAGGGATTAAATTAATTCCACTCCTATGCCACTAAATTGTGGAACGCCCTACTGTCCTAGAAATTTAGCACTGTCCCGTCTGCAGTGGCAATGGTTTAGTCCTCAGTGTGACTGTCATTAGGCCTACCTTTGTTTTCTTTGCATTGAGCTGGAGGCTAATCTTCCTGCACTCCTTTTCTACTGCCAGTAGTAGCTCCCTTCCTTTCTCGACTGTATCCGAGATTAGGGCGATGTTGTCTCCATAGTCGTCAGTGACCATGATGGGGTGTACTCGCCTTGACTTCCTCGGGACCAGAGTGAACCCCAGAGCCTCCTCTCTGCCATTGATTGCAAGTCTCAGTGCATGCTCCAACAACGAACAGGGTTGTCGCAGGTCACAGGTTTGGACCTTGACTGGAGTCTGGCTGTAGCTTGACTCTATCATCTGGACCAACTTTTCTGGAACTCCGTAGGCACGTAGAATACTCATGAGTTTCCCCCGGTGGATGGTATCGAAAGCCTTTTGGAAGTCAATGAAGGCGATAACCACTGACAGGTTGTACCTTACCCCTTCCAATATCCTCCTCAGTGCCAGTATCTGCTCAACTGTTGTTCGTTCTGTGAGTTTCTCAGTAGGGGGTCTTGGTGACTTGTGAGCTCAGGCTGATGCCACGGTATAGTTGTCCGTACAGTACAGTACAGTACAGTACAGTACAGTACAGTACAGTACAGTACAGTACAGTACAGTACAGTACAAGTACATCATCGTACAGTAGTCTGATACAGTATGTTTGTTTGTTTATATAACACTTTAACAATTTAATTAGAAACTAACCATATATAGTGTTCCTATATAGATTTTATTTTCTTCACACAAAATTTATAGCAAAAAAATGTATAAACCAAATATACAAGCTCACAATGCGTCGCATATACCAACGCATCGCGTTGTGAGCTTGTCAATCAGCTAAAGCTTTCCCCACAATAGCAAGAAACTGAAAATACACTAGCCCTGAGGGACTCCGCTCAACCACATGGGTTTTAACTTAAGTGGTTAAGTGTTTAAGAAAATGTCCAACCCCCTCTCTGTTTTTTTTTTCCTTTTTCTTTTAACGAATCGAACGCTGGACATGGGGAATCAATATTCAAATTAAGTTCCCATCATCACGCCAATCAGTCAAGCAGAGTGAATCAATGATTCACTCAATCAGTTCAGCGCCTCTTGATTGTTTCTGAGAAGTCCTCCAATCAATGGAGCAGCTCTCCTCCTCACCCCAAACATCACATGCTGCTGCCTCTCTCCCTGATACTGTAGAATCCTGTAACTCAGTGGTTTTCAACCCATTTCATATCAAGGCCCATTGTTTATTCAGCATTTGAGCCACGGATCACCATTTGTTGAGATTTAGCCTCGCAGACCCAAAACGAAAGAATATTTTGTTATCGTTTGATAATATTTTGTCCACAATTCCATGCTGTATTGATGTGGTATACTAAGGACCATAGGAGATATAACGGGCAAACGATCCAAACTATCCTTCTACTATCCTTGTTCTGTGTTTAACAATCATTTTACTCTTGAGAGTGTAAAGTGAAACCAAATGGACCCATAAGGGTCCATCTGGTTTCATCTTACACTCTTAAGAGTTAAAAATGTATGGGTCCATTTAGCTGGGGACCACCCATGGAAGGACCCTGGTTGATTGCACTGCTGTAAGTGATGAATCAGATTCCAATATCTGGAAAAAGTTATTAGTAACGTTGATGTATAGGCCTACTTTTTACTTTCTGGAGATGGCGATAATACTACAGTATTTGTGTGACCTTGATCAAATTTTAACAGGTTATCTCAAATATACCCGCCAATTATACGGTCATTGCTACAGAGCATTTGAAGTATGGGGATCCTCTGGAAATCCTTCCTTCCATCCATCCATCCATCCATCCCTCCCTCCCTTATAGGCGCTGTCCTTCCTTCCTTCCTTCATGTCTTTCCTTCTGTCTTTTCAGCCATATGCTGCTGATCATTAAATTAATCTATTGATACATGACTATATTGACCTTATTACTGTATGTGCACAGCAGCATTCAAGGGAAATTATGTTGGATTGTAACACTGCTAATGCACAATGTGTGGAAAAAATGTATACAGTGTGCGTGCGTGCGACCGTGCGTGCGTGCGTGCGTGTGTGTGTGTGTGTGTGTGTGTGTGTGTGTGTGTGTGTGTGTGTGTGTGTGTGTGTGTGTGTGTGTGTGTGTGTGTGTGTGTGTGTGTGTGTGTGTGTGCGTGCGTGCGCGAGAGAGACTGTCTGTCAGTCTGTCTATCTGTCTGTGTTTGTGCTTTTAAATACTGAATGACCATCAATAGTGTTTCCTGGAAATGCTGCATGGTGTGGGTGGGGGAGAGAGAGAAATGCCCATTTCATTTCATGGCCATTAGTCACTATAATGTGAGTTGTAAAAGCAGCATCTAATGCCTGTGGCTTATAAAGACAAAGGCTCATATTGAGCTCTGTTTCCTTGCTTCAATCAAATTACATACATTTCTCTCTCTCTCTCTCTCTCACACACACACACACACACACACACACACACACACACACGCGCGCGCGAACACACACACACACACACGCGAACACACACACACACACACACACACACACACACACACACACACACACACACACACACACACACACACACACACACACACACACACACACACACACACACACACACTTGAATCATATTCCTAAAGTGCTCTATTTTACAGGTGATTTCTAGTCTTATAGGCCTACTATTGATTTGCTGCCCGACATTCCTGAGGTGTCAGTGTTGACATGTCATTACAGTTTCAGGACCATGTAGGACAGGTTATGTACAATGCATTACCTTTTCCCAAAAACTCCACGATTCTGATGAGAAGCAATTCTTTGATGGAGCTGGTGACTTAATATCACAGTCATATATAAGGAGATAGATCTTTGCTCTGGGCACCCTACACTGTAAAATCCTAAGTGTTCATTTAGAGTAGCCCATGGCTAATAAGTCAGACTCATATCACACGCCGAAGGATATATATATTTTGCCAAGGCAGATTTGTGTCTGGCTTATTAGCCAGGCTACATTTAGAGTGCACATGGTATATGGAACCGGGGCTCTATATCTTGTGCCACCACTTACACCTTATCGCTAAACATTTTACTATTTTGAAAAACCTTTTAAAATAGTTCAAATAGCACCGATCTACAGGCTCACAGCGTGTCGATGTAAGGGGTAAGAGGTAGTGTAACACATAGGGTATAGACCATGGGCCCGTAAAGGTCCACTTTCAGAGCTAAATGAACACTCAGGATTTTATTTGAACATAAGTTTGACTCCTTCGCTCCAGATGCACTTTACATGCAAAGGATGAAAAGAACAAAAGATCAAAAAGGTCAAACACACACCTCATTCCGTTCTCTAGTCTAGATTGATCAGAATCTTATCTATCTCCCTGACCTCCAGTTTAAATCAACAAAGGCCTCATTGGAGTCTCCCAGGGTTCTTCAAAATGCTTAACCTGCTGCTTTATCGCAAGAAATCTATGAACAAAACACCATAATATGGTTAATTGGTTATTATACTGTATTTGAACTATAAAATAGACCTATATTGGATAAAAAACCTGTATGTAATGTCTAATTTAAATGTTAGGACCACTGATTAAAAACAAAACAAAAAATATAAAATGAAAAGGATATTTTCTCCATTTGAAAATGTAATTAAATCCACTGGAAGAGGGATTGGCAATCATGGTCCACCATGATAAATAATACCTACAAATTCGACCTTTCATCATCATCATCATCATCAATGACCATGCGGATGTTGTCCCAAGATGACTAATTGCTAATTTGACGGGAGTATCCCTTTAAACAACTCGCCAGCCGCGACATAACGGAACAGTCCATTCTAGACGAAAAGGGAGACCCATATGTCCCACGAGTCAGCTTTCTAACGGCTCTCAAGACTGCACGCGAAATGTTTGCTTTTTAATCTAGGTGAATATTTTACATGCACATTTCCCCCTAAATCAATAATACCATATTCCGTGAAATCGAGTCATTTGTCAATATAGATTCCTTAAAAAAACGAGGGACACCCCTTCAGGGCTATTCTATTTTTAGTATCAGCTGTTGCAATATAAAGATTTGCTACACAACGTATTGTTTTGCGGATGTGCGAAGCACACTCCCGACTGTGGAAGCAGGGCTGAGGGCGGTGGGATAGAGAACACAAATACACACAGATCGAGATGTGGAATATGACAACGTGAAGCAATTTCTTTCTACACGATAGCGACGCTATATCGGTAAGTGGCTCTTTTTTCCCTATTTTTTTTAATTTTTTGCTGAGAGTGAAAGGGTCGTGAATATGGACAGAGGGGAGCTAAGACAAATCTAAAATCCCGTATAGGCTGCAGAGCAGCAGCACCTCATGAAATCATCAACTTAGCATACTGTATTTTGAGGCTTTACATTAACCTGATGATTCCACGGCAAACGCGCAGTTCAAGATTGTTTGATTCAAGAAGATACTATGATATATGGACGCCAATATTACATTTGCGGAAATTGCTTATTGCTGCAAACTTCTGAGAAAGATGAAGCAACCGAAATCCGTTATTCAGGGGCGGTAGCTATCTTTTTCGCCCCATACTGTCGCACACATAGAAACACGTAGCCTACGGGCCTTGCCTTTATAATAGGCTATGCCCAAACTAAGACATGTGTTTTTTTCCAGAGGGCTGTGCACACTCGTCTTTCTTAACCTGGTATGTTATTATGGTGTTATTCGTCAATCAAAGTGATCGACAATTGTGTATTTGACTCGCTGTGTGTGTGTGTGTGTGTGTGTGTGTGTGTGTGTGTGTGCGTGTGACACTGTGTGTGTGTGTGTGTGTGTGTGTGTGTGTGTGTGTGTGTGTGTGTGTGTGTGTGTGTGTGTGTGTGTGTGTGTGTGTGCGCGTGTGTGTGCACGCGTGCATACATACGACATGCATACAAACCGACACACGCACAAACACACATACATACATACATACATAGGCTACATACTATACATACATACATACATATACATACATATACGACGCCTCTGCCTTGCATAGTCCCCAGTGAATAGGCATTTTGCCCTTCACTGGTAACCCTATTTTGGAGTAGTTTTAAATATATGAAGGTATGGTGGGCTGGGCTCTTTACAAAAAAGCCCCCCTTTTAAATACTACACACATACATATCTAGCAGTATATTTAGCAGTTTTTAAGGACCCACTTTTAGGCCAGTGCACCAGAGCAAACTCTTGCCTTTTTTTAAACCCTACCCATTTTAACCAAATACATACATACATATGTAATACATGTATTGTTGTTGAAGAAATTCTGTGGAGATTCTTCATGTATCAGATCATAGGATGAGATCATTCAGAAGCACCAGGCAGTCCACACACACACACACACACACACACACACACACACACACACACACACACACACACACACACACACACACACACACACACACACACACACACACACACACACACACACACACACACACACACACACACACACAGAGGCATATTCATCACTATTAATAGCATAGTGAAATCACCAGATAATTTGGCTATTAGGGGGCATGAGGAGTCACAGACCCCCTCTAAGACTCTCATCGCAGCTTCAAGTAAATGTAAGACCTCGTCAAACCCAGCTGAGGATGATAAAGTTTCAGAAGACAACGACACTGTTCTGACTTGTGAAACGTCAACTGAATGAATAATTCCGTTATTAGGGAGTTTGGTCAGCCTACCGTAGCACAGCCTGAAACCTGGTAAACCTATGTGCTTTGCAGCAGAGGAGGAATTCCCCATAGAATGACTGGTAGGCACTAGGCAGTGATGGAAAAAGTACTCTCAATACTGCAGTGTAGAAATAGCCTATACTCTGTTACAATTAAAAGTTCAGAATTCAAGTAAGTAAAAGTACTCATTATGCAGAATGTTCCATTTCAAGTTTTCAAATGTATAAAAATATTTTGAAAATAGCAGATGTGTCGCATCGCTACGCATTGTGAGCTTGTAGATCGGCTATTTTCAAATGGTCAAAATGTATAAAGGGGCTGAAGAGGTTAATTTATTTATTTTGAATATTAATCAAAATCTACAAAGTAACTAGGCCTAAAGTTTTCAAATAAAAATTTGTGGATTAAATGTAATTGGAAATGCTCCAACAAAGCACAAAATCCCTCAAACTTGTACAGAGTATTACACGAAGGAGCTCTGAAAGAATGTCTGTAAAATGGCACAGCTCCTTTAAGTAGGCCTATGTAGTTATGGATACAAGCAGGCATGGTAATTGGGCTACATATTTTAATAGCTGGAGTGAAGTGATGGGAAACGGGCCAATGCCCTATACAAGTGGTTCCCAAACTTTTTCATGTCAAGGACGGTCAAGGACCCCCAAATTGACACTTATTAGGCCGCGGACCCCCATTTAAAAACATATGCGAGGGACCCCCATCTAGCAGTGATTCTCAACCCGTTTAATTTCAAGGCTAAAATTATCTTACTGTAGCACATGCCGTTTTCTCTTTACTGACTAATAATGTAGGCTATTCAATCAATCAAAAAGATTAACGACTTGAAGTAGCATTTAATCCTGAATTAACTCATTTCCAATATGAGTTCACCATCCTTATATCTATAGGCTAATACTCTTTTTACTGATTGGATTCCATTGATTTCTTGTAGTATAGATGTCATAAAACATTTACATTTTTGATTTTCAAAATGGACCCATGCTGAATAGTGAATACTATCACTTGCCAAATGGGAGCTCACCAGCAAAAGAGATGTGATTCAATTTGAGGAACCCACATAGTTTGAGTAAACATGGTTGTGGGGTTTCACAGCATTGCACCAGTGGTTCTTACAGTAGGGTCCAGGACCGTCATGATTCCTTTTGTACACTCTCAGAGTTATGGAGGTGTTTGAGATTTAGAAGTTTGAGGACCACTGGTCTGTACCATAATTGCCTGTATTTCAGTGGCATTGTGAGGCTATAGCCTACTGGGAAGTGGATGTTATATAATGGTGTACGTCTGCATCACATCTTGTGCTACAGTATGCTGCCCGATATCTTCACACACAATAACCTTTTATTTTGATTTTTATATATTTTTATTGGGTGTTTTCCATTTTAGACATATGACCACAAACAATCACTTTTTTTAACACTAAGTATTTGACATTGCAATATTCTGAATAAAACTCTCATTATATAATTTCACTTCTGGAAATTATGTTTGTTTGTTTAATATTTCAGAATATATTGTAATCAGTCATATAGTAGAAACAAAGCGCTTGACCCATATACGTGCCAATAGGAACCCTTAGATCATCTGACAACGGTCTCCTCACTAGGGATAAACTGTAAATTAGGTTGTGGTGCTTTCAGTCGCTATGGTCCCACTCTGTGGAAGTCTATACCAGTTGATCTAAGGTTTGTTATAACATTAATTAATTATTGCATATGTAATTGTGTTAAAAGAACAACTTCAGCATTGTCAACTACTGGCTGTATAGTATCTTCATATAATTGGTCCTCACTAATGCGAATTGTAATTATGGTAGTAATTTTGTGCCTTTACTCATCTCTAAGGAGCCTGGGCATGACCTAAAGCAGAGGGGATATAAGAGCAGGACTTTTGTCGTCTGTATTTCCCACAGAAACTATATTTTTTGACCAATCACAACACTCGTTTCATTCACAGAGAATGTAAACAGATTTGTATAAAGCCTCAACATCATTTCCTTGGGCGGTATTTCCGTTTCGACACTGAACCAGCTAGGTCTTGCTTGTTTTCTACTTGGTCTTTATCTCAGAGGATGGCTGTGGACAGTTCAGAAACCCATACACCAGTGACATCATCGATGGGGAATCCAAACGAATAGAAACAGCAGGCCTGAATAGTTAGCATGATAGAAACCATTGTTCTTGCATACTATACATCCCCCCCCCCAACAAAAGAAAATAATAATAATAATCTTGAGTGCCAAACCTGCCTACCAACACTGTGTGTGTGTGTGTGTGTGTGTGTGTGTGTGTGTGTGTGTGTGTGTGTGTGTGCGTGTGCGTGTGTGTGTGTGTGTGTGTGTGTACGCGCGTGTGCATGAGAGACACTAGAGAGAATTAAACTGATTATCCAATCAATTTCTACTTTGTAAGAAGGTGATATAAAGGACAGTGAGGGACAGCTAGCTCAATTACCCTGGACAGCCACGTTATTCTTTAGATCAAAAGACAACAGCAGCATGTTGGAACTTGGAAGTATAGCTAAATTCACTGCATGAAGTCTTTTATCAGGACAGAGCAGATCAGAGACGTTATGTTATACAGCCTACAGGAACAGTGTTGATTTCAAGCCGCGACACCCCCAAAATAATCATATTTGAACTGGGACCCTGACCAGCACTTTGAATTATAGGAGTTGAGGCTTTTTTCTTTTTTTCTGTTTCCCAGATAAATATTGTGTAAATATAACCCCCCTTGGGGCCCCGACCCACAGTTTGAGGTATGTCACATTATATGTGAACATTTTCTGGTAGAACAGTTTGAACTCATTGAACTCATTGTACTAGCACAGCACAGGCTAGGGTGTGCTCTGTGTTCCCCATGAGTCCCTGTTACATGAGCAAAAAAAACTGCTCTGTTCCCATGTGAACAGGCCAGGGAAGATGCATATCCTTCCCTGTGATCAGCCAGTAGTCAACAGCAGATTTAAACTGGTACTTTGTGGGTCCACAGTAGAGCCACACTGATATATTGGGCATTATTTGACAACATCGGTATCAGGAATAATGCAGAAAGATTTTAGCCATTTTCAGCCTGGATACAAATTTGGGGCATGTCATTATAGGCAATTTTTTTGAAAAGTTTTCAAACATTTTCAAAAACGTTTTGTTTACATGCACAAAATATTGGTTAAAACATCAGTAATCGGTTTTCTAGGTATAGGACTATCCAAAATCGGGACTGGCATGATCAGCTAACAAAATGTATTCGGCTACATAAACTAAATGGAAGTCTTGAGTGGGTTATTTGACAACTAGTCCAGCTGATATGAATCAACTCTCTTGGCAACTAGATGCACAGCGACATGAAGAATGAATAAGCTGTAGCTGGTCCTGTTTGGCTTTCATGAGGAAACCCCATATCCTTTCCCAGGTCGATAAGGCTACAGGGCCAGAAGCACGATGACTGATCAGCTGGCTGGAGGATGTCGGATGGATACATGCAAAACAAATCTGCATCCATGCTGTCTTCATATAATTGGTCCTCACGATAAAATTGTACCATTTTTGTCTACTCACGCCGTGTCTCACATAGAGTAGGGCTGTGGACGCTTAAGAAACCTGCCTACCAGTGACATCATTGTAGGATTTTTTTCCAGCTGCTTGAAAAGCAGCTGGACAACTTGTTCACTTACCTCTACTACCCCTGGATTTTCCCCTAGGCCTACACCAAAGAATTAGCCAATTAGTATTGGTGCAACCACTCCCCTTATGTGTGTGGGTGGGTGCCTGGCTGGCTGGCTGGGTAGGTATGAGTGTCTGTGCCTAACACACACACAAACACACACGCACATATTAACTGTATATATGATGATTCCGGGTGTGCCAGTACAGTACAGTGACAGCCTACAGTAGAGGGACCGGCACACAGTAACTCTGTCATTTCTCAAACTTTTCGGACACGGGGCGGCACGTCGGAACCGGCCCGGCCCCCTGGGTGCGTTCCTGGGGGTCTGGAGCTCCCCCCTCCCACCACCCCCGGGGACCCCCACATGGTAACTCTGTCATTTCTCTACCGTTTTGGACGCGGGGCGGCTCGCCGCAACCGTGCCGGCACCCTGGGTGCGTTCCCGTTGGTCTGGAACTCCCCCCCGGGAACCCCCACACGGAGTTGCACCACTCACTTCATACGGGTGTCATTTTTAAAGTTTATCCGAATAGGGTACATAGGGTAAATTGCCGATCACAGATAGGGTAAATTACCGATCAGAGTGAATATCGGTGACCGATTATCGGAGCATCTAAAAAAAATACCGTATATTCCCTTCCTTATATTTCTGTGTGATGTGAACAGCTTGACCAGGTCCTCTAATTCTGCAGTGATTTAACTGAGTTGTCTTTTTCCATCATGAAGTTACACTATTACTGTGTTTACCCGACATTGTTCTAATCATTAATTTGTGATCAGTCACGCTGTGACACACTGTGTCCAGTCTTTGTTATGAGGTACACTGCCCCTAAGTGGTGGTTTGTATTAGCAGCAGGAGCAGAGCTTAAATGCGACCAAGCGCCTCCTAAATGTTTGTATTGAGAGTGCTGCGCGGCGTGTCTTTAAACGAGAGTCGATGGGGTACAGATCCATGCGCACGAACATATTTACGTTCCTGGCTTGCTCATTTAAAATAAAATATAAGCTGGTGACTTATATTTACTTATACTTATATTTATATTTATATATATTTTATATATTTATAGGCTTAATTTGTATTCAGGTCAGTGGGATGGTAGTGTGGCGCACCAGCGCCCCCTATGGACGAGCTGACACTGCTCTACTAGCGACCGTAGTAGCGACCTAGTGGAAACTTTTTCGTCATTGGTTGCCTGCCTCTAGGTTGCCTCTAAGCCAATGGTAGACTTTCCCATAAAACCCATACCTGAACGGCATGAAAACCATACTCACCATACTGAACGTCACAACATGAAGCCATATTCTTGGCTGCATACTCTGAATGCCGCAATGTGAAGCCGTGAGCTGAGGCAGACTGTGGCACACACACGAGAGCCTGCTGTTTTAAAAAAATATTTATTTTATTTTTATTTCGCAATAACAATGGCTTCCATTATAGCATGCTAACTTTCCAGGAGCCTGCAGTCTCTATTAGCTTGGATTCCCCATAAATTATGTCACTGGTAGTCGGGTTTCTGAACTGTCTACAGACCTTCTCTGACACTTATATGAAGATAGGTTTTTAATCTAAAAATGAGTGGAGAACTGGAGAACTTTGCTGTTGCAACCAGTTTGTGTCGAGTTTGGTTGTCACTTTAAGATGTGCTCTCCACCAAGACGAGGTTAAGAATGAAAGACTAATGGTTATTGGTTACTACAGCATTTTAACTAAACTTGGCCCCAATTAGACAATCCCAACCAAAGTACAAGCTAATCTAAAAGATTTCCTATTTTTGGAAAAAGTTAGATAATTTTGGAATACTTTTGAAATAAATAGTGGTGCCAGTTTGAAAGTGGTAAAAAAAATCAGAACAGATCTGCATAATTTCCAATGGGTCAAATTAAAGGACTATAATTGCCATTGCAAATTACTGTTGAAAAGCAGGACTGGTGAGATAATCTCAGTTCGGAGAATCTCAGTTCACGCCACGGTGCTGTTCAAGAGTAGTTTCTTTCTACTGTCATAATGACTTACTGTGATCAACTGGCTGACTATGAGCGAATGGGTGTCTGGCTGTAAACAAGTGACAGCTTGGACTTGGAGTAATAAAATAGTCGGTTGGCTGAGTCGCAACTAGCTGCATGCCATGTACACTGTACAGTATGAAAGGAAGCCCGATGGGCGAACTCCAAGCACACTCCCGACGAGCAAGGACAGTTTAACCACTTAAACCTTATATGGTATATCTTCGCTAAAAAATGCTGATCTACACGAGCTTGTAGAGCTCATTAACATTAAAACATTAAAACTGCCAAAAGGATGCTGAAAGACACAAGTGACTTCCTCAGGACGTGGCTAAAGAGCTGCATCATGTGACAGACTGACTGACTGACTGACACGCTGACTTTTCCCCTGATGAAAGTAAAGACTATTTGGATAGAGATATTTGGCGTTTTACATCATCACAATATATTTCGTGGGCTGTTGGTTGGTAGGTTGACTGGCACTGACTGACTGGTTGACTAGCTGGTTGGCTATAGAGGGAAGGAAGATGCTTCCTTCCCTCTATTGTGCAGGGCAGGAAGGGGCAGACTGTAGCCAGCTGACAGCTGTTTCCTGATGGATGAAGGAGGGATGTGGGAGTGGTGCTACTGGGCCCAGTTTGACAGTCCTTTCTTCTCTCTCTAGTTGTGTCTACTCTACTGCTGCTGCTGTTGTTGTCAAACTGTGTGTGTGTGTGTGTGTGTGTGTGTGTGTGTGTGTGTGTGTGTGTGTGTGTGTGTGTGTGTGTGTGTGTGTGTGTGTGTGTGTGTGTGTGTGTGTGCGCGCGAGCACACGCAATTTTTTACATTACCCCTCTCCTTCTTGTCAAATAGGCCTAAAGTGCTTTTTAACTAATTTACTGATAAATTAGTTGAGCCAGTAGCTACTGTAGCTACTAGCTACTGTATGGAAGCATAAAGCTGCCAAAATTCTAATGAAATTGCAAAAAACGAAAATTCAAAATTCGTTCTCTCGTAGCCTGTGATGAGAATAGAATTGACCTGTGAGATAACAAAGGTATACAGGTCTAGTCTCTGGAAAGTGCACTCCCGTTCATATTTTAGAAATCAGGGAAACTACGCCACATCATGGCTTTTATTGGGAAGGTATTATTCTTCCGGCCTGATGACTACAAAACAATGACTACAACATGGCGTAACAATATCATCCGATTCTGACCAGATCATGAACCTGAAAAGGAATGCTGCCCAGGCTAGGATTTGACTGCATTGCTGAATTCCTACAATGAACATAATGCTTTGCTGCACTGTTCCTCTTTGTGGAGAAGGGGAGGGCTGTCTTACTGAGACAATATGTAGTCCAGGAAGCATAGATGCCTCATTGGCCGCTGCAGTTTGTTGGAGCCA
This sequence comes from Protomyctophum bolini, assembly GCF_963924005.1. Lineage (NCBI taxonomy): Eukaryota > Metazoa > Chordata > Actinopteri > Myctophiformes > Myctophidae > Protomyctophum > Protomyctophum bolini. The sequence continues at coordinate 25,983,340 of NC_137877.1, read as the reverse complement.
AGGGGGCGGAAGTGCGCAGGAAGAGTGCTGAAGGCTGCGACGCCCAAGTGACGTCACTCATGCGACTCCTCCATGTCTCTCACTGCCACTCAAGTGAGTCCGCAACTCGCTGTGATTGGCCAGTAGTGGCCAATCACAGCGTTACGTTACGTTATGCTTGCGGAAGTTTGCTTCGTGAGGAATCTCGGGAAAATTTTGCCCCCTCTCAAGAACACATTTCTTGGGAAGCCATGCTTTCATTTGTTGTATCGTACATGATTCTATTGATATCCAGTCAAATGACAAGCACAATCATAACTTTGGATCGGACGATGTTTGCCACATTACGCACGGAAAGACAGCCCTATACTCAGTACGCAGTTCCATTCCATTCCATTTCCATCCAATCTCAAAGGCTTGTGCACCGCATTCTTTTAGCTGCTTTTCCATAGAAACAAATGAAGAGAGTATGTGCGTGTATGCAATCTCTTCCTCCATGTCGGGATGCTTCCTCACTCTTAATTCTCAACAATGTTTGATGTGGTAATAATTTTAGTGTTACATGAATCAGAAAAGTGAAAAATAAATAAAAGCTTTGCGCAACCGCCACGCTGATTGGGTTGATGGAGGTGCCGCTCAATGACTAATTCAGGGCCGTTTTACGCACAGCGCCATGGCACAAATTACCGCACCCATAATAGAAAAATGGCATTGCATGGTCACGCCTCCTCTTAAATTAAGACATATAACCTGGCGGTAAATTTGACGTTCAAAATAGAGACCTGTGAGTGGGAATACACAATTAATTAAAAGACTGTGAATGTGATACACAATTTATTAAAAAACAGCTAATTTGAGGGAGATAAGAGGAACAGAGTATAATATGAATTACCGGTAGTTTGATAGAAATTAAGCTACCGAGGATATTTTGTGCCAACAATAGTTTATTATTAATTAATAATTTATTATGTAAATTGTAATTGATTTTGGGGCAAAAGTTTGTCCTTTTTCTTTTAGTGCATGTAGATCTGCTATTCTCGCTATTTTTGTGCGACACTGTTGTCTAACGAAGCACTGTATAAAAGGGCTAAAGAGTTAATCAGACTATTTGATTTAGTCTATTACAAACCATATTGACTCATAATGTAAAAAAAAGAATTATATAAAATATTTGTTGGTTATGTAACAATCAAAACAGTAATAATAATATCACTACGAAAATTGTCGATAGTTACAGCCCTGATTGTTGGCCATAAAGAGCTCACAATATTATACATTCAGCTTAATCTCTCCCATCATGTCTGCCAATTGCCTCATCACCACCATGCTTGTGTCTGTTGTTAACTTCAAGCCTTTGTCCTCACTTGCCCCTTCTCCTTCACCCTTCTCTCCTTCTGCAAACCTCTCTCTGTGGTGAGAATGAAAACCCTTTGCCATAATAGCAGCACGGTATCCCGTGAAAATGGGCGAGGATCCACAACACAAGGAACAAAAGCTCTTGGCTTAGTCATGCTCCCTGGGAGATGTGATGACCATGTTGTATTTCTCAAGCTTTCCCATAACACAAGGACTTTCCCCTTCAGTCATATAGGTGTAGAACAAACACTGAAGGTGGATATTTATCAATAGACATTCAGTTTTCAGCATGACAAGCAAATCCCTGACTCCAGTCGGTTTTCAACATCTACAATAACCACTCATACCGTACCAATGTAGACACTTTTATTTTTGTTTTTAAAAAGCCATAATTACAAACTAGCGTAACCCATTTGTCTGAACTCCGAACCATCACATTTCTCCACCGATTCTGTGGTTGTGTGGTGGACTAAACGAGGAGACAGGGAGGAGTCCCTGGCCTGGTTTCCTCTGTGGGGACAAAACAGGGCTATTGCCAGGGCATATTCATTAGCCTGGGTTCCAATACTGGGACTAATTGAACTATAAACTGGGCTTAGCTATTCATGTGGTTTCCAATAGGGCTGCAACTATTGATTATAGTCTCAGCAATTATTCTATTGATTACTTAATGCAGTGGTTCTCAACCGTTTTCAGGCAGCAACCCCGCAATATAAACATATTTGAACTGGGGACCCACACCAAAATAGCCATAACGTCATGCAAGTTTGTAGATCTGCTATTCTCAAAATGTTCGCCTCTCTCTTAGATTATTTGACAATTTGGCCAATGTTTGACCAGTTTTTATAGTATAGTTTGTTGGTTTGTTTTAGATATTTTAGATTGTAGCAGTGAGCACAGTGTCTCTGATGTCATGGACACTGGTTACACTAACTTCCTGGACTACAATTCCCATATTTTTATGGTGCACTGCTCCTCCTTGTGGATAGGGGGAGGGCTGTCTTACTGAGACAACATGTAGTCCAGGAAGTAAGTGAGCCCAGTGACACCGGGCTCACTGCTACAATCTAAAATATCTAAAACCACATATTACACACATAAAGACCCCCAGGAAAGTGTTCTAAAGCTTCTAAACGTCATTAACATATATCTTTTTGCAAAAAGGGTGAAGTGTCCCTTTAAGTACAGTACTTAAGTAAATGTATTTAGTTACTTTCCACCACTGCAAAGAAAGACCGATATCATGTGCATATCTGAAATCTTAGACATTAATTTGCGTATAAGGTTCTGTGTCTGAAGGATGGTGTTGATGATGTGTTGTTTTGTGTGGTGCTATCCAAGAGGGTCATGAGCCCTCTCTCTTTTCTGTTTCTACCTGTCTCTGTCTTTATCTGTTTCTCTCTCTCTCTCTGGTTCAGCTAGGGTGTCCATAGTGATGAATAAGCAGCAGCAACAACAACCATAACACCTGTCTTTCTTTCTGCTTTTCTCTCCCTCTCTATCTATCGCTCCATCCATTCTTCATTCTTCCTTCTTCAAACTCCCCCCCACCCCCACTCCTACCCCCGTCTCTCTCTCTAGCCTTCCCTACAGGTGCGTCTCTCTAGCCACCTACTAGCCTGTGTGCCCACACACCTTTTATCACGGTTGTGGCGGTAGGTAGGTAGGTAGCCATGGCAACCAGCGCAGTGCCTAGCGACAACCTGCCGACATACAAGCTGGTGGTGGTGGGAGACGGTGGTGTGGGGAAGAGCGCGCTCACCATCCAGTTCTTTCAGAAGATCTTCGTGCCAGACTATGACCCCACCATAGAGGACTCCTACCTGAAACACACCGAGATAGACGGACAGTGGGCCATACTGGACGGTAGGGTGTGTGTGTGTGTATGTGTGTGTGTGTGTGTGTGTGTGTGTGTGTGTGTGTGTGTGTGTGTGTGTGTGTGTGTGTGTGTGTGTGTGTGTGTGTGTGTGTGACTGCATTAAGACAAGGCTGTGTGCTACAGCTCCAGTCCTATTCTATATACTACATCTGTCTATTCTGCATACTGTAAGAGGTTGGAGATGCAGGCTGGAGTCACCTTTGACTTTATTCAGGCTTGAAGGTAAGCTATTTAACATCAGGAAGTTACCAGCAACCACTAAGTTGACCTATGACAATATGATCGAGCTACAGTATGCTGATGATTGTGCGCTGGCATAGCTCCACACACACACCAGAGGCCCCAGAAAACACTCCCAGCAGCTGTAACTTCCATTCAATTCAATTTTAGACAAGTTGTCTCAAGACTCTTTACATGTAGAGCAAAGACCCGACAGAGATCCCACCCTGAGCAAGCAACCACAACCACTACACACCACACATTGGGATTGACGTCAACACAGAGAAAACCCAAGCTATCTGTCAGTTGAGCGCCGACTGCCGACCTAACTCCAGCAACATTCACAGCATAGAAGGGAAACCGCTGAACACTGTTCCTACCTTCAAATATTTGACACCTGCACTTAAACAAGCCTTAAACAAGCCTCAACATAATGTTGTCTATAAGGAGAAAGGTTTTTGAGGCTACCTCAGTACCTCTGACCGTTGTTTGTAGCACACGCTGCCGTTTAATCAACGCAATCGTGGATGTGGATTGTGATAATTTCCCTGTTGGAGCGCGGTTGCTCGTATCCCCTGTCCCAGTCCTCGTTGCGGCAGGTAATGCCGGTTTAAGACAGCGGAGTCAACACTTTGTGGATCATCCCTGAGAGTTTTATGATCAACAATCAGTGTGAAGATTCACAGCGCCTTGACCATGAGTGACTGACTTGACGTTTTGACTGACTGTTTATTTTATGGCGGAGGACGGAGGTGAACCTTTAAACATTTGTTTTGATTCTTACTATTCTGTTGCGTTGCCTGTGAACATTAATTGCGTGCGTGGGGTATTGACTGAACATTGGTTGACCACTCCAACCAATGTGAGATTTGGGGAATTGACTCTATTGGTGTGAACATTGAACTATTGCATGTTGGGAGTTTGGTTTCACTATATCCATCTAATACTCTGTTGGCAAACAGAGTATTACAAGGACAAGGACTTTCAAACTAGGAAGGGTATGACATGCATAAGATCTGGTCATCCGAGCTTAGTAAGATGTTAAAAGTAAAAGTATTTAGGACGACCGTTGAGCCGATTCTACTCTATGGCTCCGAGACATGGACACTTTCAAAGAAACTAGGGTGGCACTTACACCCACCTTCTAATGAGAGCGCAAAATCTGTCTTGGAAGAGCCACCCATCGACTAATCTAATATACGGCAACCTTCCCCGTGTTTCTTCACTAGTCCGATCCAGAAGAACACAGTTTGCAGGCCACTGCTACAGAGCTGACAATGAGGTTATATCTTCCCTTCTTCTCTGGAGTCCTGCCTCAAAGCAGACCAGAGAAAACTGTCGACCGGAATGTCTGGCGTGGCATTGTGAAATCCATGATCTCGATCGCGGTCGAAAAATGATGATGATGATGATGTGTGTGTGCATGTGTGTGCGTGCGTGTGTTTTCTTTATGATTTTATGAGGTATATTGTGTTTGTTTAATTCAGGTTTGATATAATCTCATCGGTCCCTTGTATGGTTGTTGGTGGTATTTATTTAAACATTTTTGTCAGACTGAGACTGACAATGGCAATTACCCCAGCAAACCGCTACAACTTTAACTATATTAGCTACTTTGTAGATTTTGATTATTACACACATTAGCACATACATTCCCCACTTCAGTCCTACTGTACATAGGTACATTTGGGCCCATTTACAAGCTCACGGCTGGTAGATCTTATATAAAAGATTTGTATACAATATATTTCATACATTTCAAAACCTCTGAAATGGGACATAATAAGTACATAATGAGTACTTTCTACTTTTGGGACTTTAAGTAGGCTACATTTTTAAACCAATACTATTTTTTTCTACACTTCTACATTTTCCACAATATTGATACTTTTATGTAAGTAAAAAAATAACCTTTTCCTACCACTGATGTTCCAGTGCTGGACACGGCCGGTCAGGAGGAGTTCAGTGCCATGAGGGAACAGTACATGAGGACAGGTGACGGCTTCCTCATCGTCTTCTCGGTGACGGACAAGGCCAGCTTCGAGCACGTTGATCGATTCCACCAACTCATACTACGGGTCAAAGACAGGTTAGAGGACAGTTAAGGCCTGACCTCGAAATAAAATAAAATCTTCTAAATCGTTCAGTTTTCAGAAATAAATATTTTCACGATTTAAAGAAAATGGCAGACCTACAAGGTCGTAGCGTGCCACTCGGTGGCGCGCTATGAGCTTGTAGATCTGCTATTTTTAAATAGCTACATTATAACATAATGTTTAAAACATGTTCCCGCCCAAAATTAACAATTTAAAAATTGTTAATTGTTAATTAACAATTAGGTTGAGAACAATAATAGCTTGTGAACATTTTATTTATGAAATGTAAATGCAAGTGTGAATATTATCTTTGATCTTGGCGTTCAGGCTCTGTTTATACATTTCTCCCTGCTCAGCAGACAACCATTTAAGAGCAGGGAGATATAAATCTATTAAAAATATGGTGCATGATGTAGCCTACTATATGTGACGTGTCAGGCAGGTGACCAAATTGGTGGTTTACTTCATTTTTATTTACTTTATTGCATGCGTCAAGTAAGTACTACTGAGATCGGAGATCTGTTTCCATCTTCCTCTCCCTCGTGTTACAAAATATTGTGCAGAAGTGTTTAATCGCCTGAATGTTCTTACTTTTGGCACTTTTAAGTACATGTGAAGTTGCCCGAACGGCCAAGGCTCCAAGAACAGTCAGGAATGGTAGTTAAGGGCTTTTATTTTCCCCAAACTCCTCCACCAAAAGTCCATACAATTGTTCAGTGCAATAATTCTCAATAGCAAACTATACTACAGGCAACAAAATAAAGAAAGGACAAAAAGATAAATAAATACTTGGGCAACACTCCTTAACAAAACCCAAACAGGATGAGAGCTCTCTTCAGGCTGCGCCTTGATCACACAAGGCCCTGTAGCTCTCCCTCAGGGATGTTATTTGTGTCAATGCCCACATCCAACTAACTAGCCTGTCCCTGCAGCCTCCTTTAAATAGGAGTGGGTCCTACCACTGGGCACAGACTCAATTAGCACATTTCTTCTCAAATACTACACTAATAAATAAATACTTCCAACCACCTTGAATAAACAGTAACCTAAACATTCTAAATAATGTGTTACAATTAAACAAGTATAAAACAGAATGAACACTCAATGACAATTACTCAAAGAATAAGGAGAAACACCCCTCTCCTGCATAGCACTTGGCCCTTTCCTCATCAAGGGAGATGCCACCAGCAGTGCAGGAGAGACAACTAACCAATCAGTGATTACCATTCAAATAAAGTTTAAAACAACAGTCCTTGCATGTTATAGGAAACAGTTTCATGTGTCTTTGTATATAGGGCACGGGTTGCCCCGTGACAGTACATTTTGAGGCCCATACTGTACTTTTACTCAAGTAATTTTGAATTCCGGATTTTATTTCTATATTGCCGTTTCTAGGCGTTTCTAGGCGTCTCTAGTGAAGCGTCAGAGATCACCCCCTCCTCTCGGCCTCCCACCCACAAATGTGGGCTATTGTGTTCGTTGGAGTGCCCAGCTAAGCTGGAGACACTGTGGGGGAATTAAATCCCAGCCTTCACAGTGTTTGGCAGGAGCCAGAAGCGTTACCCCTGTCTGTGCCACACAGATGCCTGCTGAGCACATTTTAGTTTTGATGGGAAATTGTGTGTGTGTGTGTGTGTGTGTGTGTGTGTGTGTGTGTGTGTGTGTGTGTGTGTGTGCTCTACCTTTCAGAGAGGCGTTCCCCATGGTGCTTGTGGCCAACAAAGTGGACCTAGTCCACCTGAGAAAAATCACCAGTGAGCAGGGCCAGGAGATGGCTGCCAAACACAATGTAAGTAGTAGGTGTGTGTGTGTTGCTACCAGGGGGGCAGTCAGACAGATAAGGAAATCGGGACTTCCTGGAAGTTCATATAATGGCCTGTTGTGGCGCTGTCATTGTCACCCATATCTCCATAGAGGTCCATGTATTTGGGCCCAACTTCACCTAGACTGTATTACCTTAATAAACATGGCCATGGATACTTTCTGCTTCCAGTCACTAGTTTAAAGTCTCATTTCTCATGTCATAATATTCTTTTTGGAAAATTATGGTCCCATTTATTAAAGAAATTACCATAAAGTCTGAGGGGTGAGGCTACCGTTACAGTCTATGACCGGGAGCCACCCCCCTTTCGAGTCAAAATAAAAAACGAAGAAGAAGGGGGGAAGTCCCGCCTCGTTGTCTGGGCCAGCCAATGGCCAGCTGGGCCCAAACGGATCTAGAAAAATGGCGATTTACAATTCAAGGACTGACAGGCTTCATTTTACGTCCATATCAGACCCGGAGAAGGCTTTGTACATATCTTTTTACAGTCTGGTTGCTACACAATGAAAATAGCAGATCTACAAGCTCACAAAGCATCATGATGAGATGCGTTGTGAGCTTGTAGATTGTCAAAGTAAAGTACAAGTTGGGTTTTACTATTAATAAAAAGCAACAATCGCACAATAACAGGACAATATTCAGCAGCTGAGTCAGATAGGCTCAAGCAGACAATAGCCAACTTTCTGCCTGTCAATAACTCTTTGTTTTTCCCATGAAATATGGATGCATATTTTTGTCTTTCCAGATAACATATATTGAAACTAGTGCCAAGGACCCTCCCATGAACGTTGACAAAGCCTTTCACGAGCTGGTCCGTGTTATAAGGTAACTCAACCATAATTAATTCTATCGTTTTTTGTAATAATTATTGTAATGATTGTTTTCCCCTTGGGGCAAATTATTGGGGCTTTAAATAATGTGTCTTTTTTAAATCATTATTTTCATGAAATTATCTCAGTACACAGATACTGCACAGTAAAATCCTTGTTCATTTAACTGTGCAACGGGAACCAATTGGACCCAGAAGGGTCCATTTAGTCCCATTCATGAGAGAGAGAGAGAGAGAGAGAGAGAGAGAGAGAGAGAGAGAGAGAGAGAGAGAGAGAGAGAGAGAGAGAGAGAGAGAAAGAGAGAGAGAGAGAGGGCTCATGTTACTCTTCCATTGTGGAATCTTCGAGAAACAGATTTGAATGCATCAAATTCACTATGAATGTGAAGTAAAATAATGGCTACTGCTCTTACAGGTTGAGTGCAGGGAATTTTCTATTTTTTCAAAGTGAAAGGGAGAGGATGAGGAGAGAAAAAAGAGTTATTTCCTGTCTGACAGACGTGTAATTTCTGAAGAATTTGGTTTGTGTTGATGTTTCACTGTGTGGTCATATCCTGTCTGAAGTCCCATTACTGCTACTGGAGTGCAAGGGTTAGGGGAAGAACAAAACATGGAGTGGAGCTAGAGTAGTTTTGAGGCGGTTTCTCATAACCTAGTCCTCTTGTCTGGAGTCTGGAAATGACTCTGCTAGCTACATTGTGTGAGACTGAGGAGAGAAGATCAGTGGATACACATTGCCCCCTTGTGGCCATATTTATGAATCTCTCTCTCTCTCTCTCTCTCTCTCTCTCTCTCCCCCCCCCCCCCCCCCCGGCATCCACCCATCCATCACCACAGGCAACAGGTGCCAGAGCGAAGCCTAAAGAAGAAGAAGAAGATGAAGTGGCGAGGGGAACGCTCCACTGGGTCTCACAGGTTCCACTGTGTTATATTGTGACTGTCCTGTTCTTCTGTGTCCCTCAATAACTTAAACCCACAGACACGCACACGCGCACACACACACACACACACACACACACACACACACACACACACACACACACACACACACACACACACACACACACACACACACACACACACACACACACACACACACACACGTACGTCAGGGAACACTGCAGCCCCTGCAGGCAACAACTACTGGAGCACAAATGTAAGGGAGGGACGCATTGGAAACACGGATGTACGGGATGGATGCACTGAAGGATAGATGGATGGATGGATGGAAGAACGGAAGAACGGAAGGAGAGCTAAATCTGTTTCCTACCTTGGAACGACCGCCATGTTTTCCTTTCCTCAATGTGCTGGAGCCCTCACCCCCATCCCCACTGCAGGGAACTCCTCAATGTGCTGGAGCCCTCACCCCCGTCCCCACTGCAGGGAACTCCTCAATGGGCTGGAGCCCTCACCCCCGTCCCCACTGCAGGGAACCGGAGCCACAAGTGTTTTCCGTTTCTCTGACGAGTCTTTCGTCTCAGAAGCATATTGGCGAGGAGCCCAAGACCGCAGACTGTCTTACCAGAGAAAAGAGATCACGAACGTACCGTTCTGTTGGAAACAGTCTTTGGGGTGGGGGAAGAGAGTGAATGGCGAGGGGGCAGCAGGAGGTTGGCGGAGGTGCCGTATTTTCAGGGATGTGTCCGTTCCACCGTCCCTGCTGTACCTCCTTAACTTTGTATCATTTTGGGTGTGGAGAAGGGGTAAAATGGAAAAGAAAAGCACACCTGTGTCAAATTTCTCAATTGTCAAATTTTTGATCCAATGTGTTGAGATTGCACTTATTCCGCATAGGGGACATTTGAAGTGCAGGGATGTACCGACGGACGGACGGACGGACATGATGATGTCGTTCCGGGGACCCTTGAAAATGAATGTTTTGCCATTGTCAGTGGGTGACCTGTGAGTTTTGTGAGTGTAAATTGTACATTATGGTCGTTGTGGTATTGAAACAAGGCAAGTTACACATGATGGGGAAAGGGCAAATGAAGGAAAGTTGCTTGATGCTGGTCAAAACGGGTGAGAAATAACAATCATATTGACCAATGTTGTTGATTAATTAATGGAGAAATGTGTAAATGGCATTCGTCATTGACTGTGTGTGTGTGTGTGTGTGTGTGTGTGTGTGTGTGTGTGTGTGTGTGTGTGTGTGTGTGTGTGTGTGTGTGTGTGTGTGTGTCTTCAGGCCTTTATGTAAATCTAACAGGGCTACATGGGCTGCGTTGTATTGGACATATCAGCAGCTTGTCTGTTTACACAATAGTAGGATTGGATCTTTCCCTCCATATGTGATACAAATCAGAGCCCACTTGTAGTGCACAGAAATATGAATGATGGAGAGCAGCCTGTCCTTTCATTGAGAATTTAGCAGTAATCCGTACTACTTCTGCACTGTATGAAACGGGCCCTGATCTTTTATTTCCAATGTTGTCTAAGCAGATAAACCTTTTTGTATGTAACAGATAAATATTCAATGTGACTTTTGTTCTATACAGATTGTATCTGTATCAATGTAGGTCAGAAGAAAGCTATTCCAAGAAAGGTTGAATTTAAGTTACATTCTTACGCAACAAACTAGGGGAAATGAGGGCTACATGAATCAGACTGGAGAAGCTGTTGATTTGCACTGGTCACTCGCCAAATGTGATTCATTCATAGCAGGGCTGCACGAAAGAAGTCAGTGTTCTGTTATTGGTGAAATACTTAAAAAGTGCTGTTCACAATAGTGTTGTTAGCCCATGATTAATGATAACTATGGGCCAACCATAATTGTGAGGCAATGCTATCGCAAGGCTAACTTAGCCCCACTTTCACACTGCACCAGTCCATGACTGTCCTGAAATCAGGAATACTGCTCTATAGCTGGACTTTCTATCCCTGGGCTAAAGTAGGACTTATGCCACTTTGGAATGTGCCATTCTGAATATTCTGGTAGCCCAGGCTATCAGAAAATACTGTATGTATTCAATGTAAGTTTGTTTTTTAAGGGGACCACAAACTAAGCAACAAGACATTCAGTATGTATGTAGTCAGACAGGTGAATGGGAAGGTTAATGTAATAATAGCCTATGGAACAATGTAATAACCTATGAAACCTATGAAATGGCTTGTACTGTTAACACACTAAAATATTTTGGGGCTTTTGTCTGGACGCATATTGTCACTTGAAGGAAGGAAGCTTTTGCACTTTTAATAGATTTTCTGACTTTCATATTGGCATGTTATTTTCTTTACCAATCTGCAAATGAAAGGGATGGCATTTAGAAAGTATTCTGAATGTAAGAAAGAAAGAAAAGGAATAAAAAAAATCAGTAATAGCTAAATAAGCAAATAGAGTTAACTTGTAGCCCTATCTGCCTGTGCGTGCCTGTTGCCGTAGGGTGGGAGGGTAGGGGGGCTGTGGGCTTAACGGGATTGTGACATTTATTAATTTTTTAGGTTTTCTGAGCTCAATTTGCACCCAAAGAAACTTTTAACATTCAGTAGATTTTCTGTGGTGTGGGGTTTTCTGGCTCAAACAGGTGCTCTGAGTTTCCTGCTGTTTGTGATGTAAGAGACAGAAAATCCCATATGTCAATGGGATTTGCCAGCAGATGTCACTGTTTTCACTGTTTTGCCCGTTTTCATTGCAGCTCAGAAAGACTTCCAAACCCCAGACCACAGAAAATCCACTGAATGTTCGAAGTTCAGGTTTTTTGGATGTAATTGAGGTCATAAAACCTAAAAGAAAAACGAAAAATAAAGATGAATGAAAATGAATGTCATGAAACCTTTAAGAGAAGTATAAAGTTCAAAAATGTGAAGTTGTGATTTTATATTTGAAATGCACGATTGAAATTCAATGTGGAAAAATGTTATGTGGAAGAAAACCCATTTGAAAAATTGTAAAGAAAACCGCAGCTCCTTTCTGGAAAGTGAATAATTGATTTCAACAGAGGAATACACACAGTATGGAAAAAGGGACTTTTAAACGATCAGAAGTTTGAATGAGACCGAATCAAACAAAGTGCCGCTTGTTTGGCTGCGAACCAACTGACTCTGGGGATATGGTGGGGTGGGTGGGAGAAAAATGTGATCAAGAAAATGTTATATCACATCATGTATGTTTGATACTTTTTTGTATTATTGATATGATTCTTGCAAAGTGTTTTTTAAACGACTGAATAATTTATTACTGTCCATGTTACCTCAGTGTGTCCCAGACCTGGTAAAAAAACACAACAACTCTGTTTTGAGCAGCTCCTGGTGTGAGTGTGAGTCAAGTCTTGAGTTAGAATTATTTGCAAGCTTGTGTTGCAGCGAAAATATCAGATCTGCAATCTCAAAACACACAAGTTTGTAGATCTGATATTTTTGGTGCGCAACACCATCAAGCCAATGGCCAAAGTACAAGTCAGGCTTTACAGCAGTCAACAATGGTTCTTAAATTATCGATCAGGACTCAAAATGGGGTTGCAAGACCTCAATCCCCACATGCCAAGTGAGTTATACTAAGCTTTAATGAGCCATGGGGCTTGGTTGAAGAAATCAAATCACTCAGTTTTGTTTCCCTTTTGTTAATAATTTTGAGAATCTATGATTGAGCACTTCAGTCCCCAGGATGAAAACCACATCTATAAACTTACCTGGCTTAAATCAATGTCCATACAGAGTAAGAGGAGCATCAGTGTTAATGTAACTTAAAGTTAAACTCAGAATTAATGAACACTGAGAATGTAGCTGTGTACCATGAACGGGCAGATGACCCCTATGAGGCTTTATAAAGAAAAAACATTGTACGCACCAATTTGCCACAGTCTATAATGATATATAACCTGCCTATTTAGAGAGCTATTTCAGGTATCTTGACTAAAGTATAAAATGGTATTTTGAATTTGGCTCTGCTAAGATCTTAATTGGTGAAATGTTTCCCCGCTCTTCTTTGCACTTCTGACAGACAAAAGCGAATGCTACATTGAATCATCTAGTATCAATAATTTGAACCAAGTTGCCAGTGTGCTTACTCTAGCTAGCATCCCTATTCAAGGGTTAACGTGTAGCAAAAAATAGCAGATCTACAAGCTCATCAAAACATGTCTTGACTTGACTCGACTTGTGAGATTGTAGATGGACTATTTTCTGGCAAAGCAATTTAGTGTAGAGCAGAATCAGGAGGCTACAGAGCCCTTGTGAATCCAGTTTAGGATTTACGCGATTTACATTTTAATTTAGTGTATGGTATGTAAATTTTACCCCCTTAACTCATTCAGGCCGATTACAAATATCTTCTAAATCGTTTTATGAAAAAACTTGTTTCAATATCACTGGTGCTGGTGCTCAAACCTTTTTCATGTAAAAATGTATATGTATTTGTATTTATATGTATTTGTTCCAGAGACCCCCCCCCCCCCCCCAGAGGCAAAGATTTGACTTAAAAATGTTCACTTTATAAATATATTTATTCAAAGATTTGCAAAGATTTTCCTAAAATAGCATATCAACAAGCTCATCAAGACTTCGTGCTATGCTATTAGCTTGTATATCTACTATTTTTGAATAGCCAAAGTATAAAATAAAATAAAATGAGAAGTGTCCAAGTAAAAAGTCTGATTGAAACCATCTGTCATATCTCCAAAAGGTTATTCATAGAAATATCAAAAGGCTCTTTTTAGATAGTCACATGGGCAATATAATATAATTAATCATATAAGCCAGACTTCTTAAGCATAAACAGGATAGATAGATATATACATCCATTTACAATTTAGGCATTTAGCAGATGCTCTTAATTCGATTTACAGTAAGCAAGAACACCACATGGTAATACATCAAATACATAGAAGGATCCTAAGCAAGATACATCAGCTCACAAGGACTGTGTAAACTTTACGATTGGATTTAAAAAGCAAAGCCAAGCGGTTTTCATGACAGTGGTGAGATGTTTTTGTCCAGGTCTGTTGTGTTCTAACTGGCTGTGTCAGACTGAAGAGCTAGATGAGGCGCAAACAACTAAATTATGGCCTTTCTATCTAGCCTCAGGGGTCGATTATATTTCAATAAAGAAATACAAGTATTGTGATTTCATATTTTTGGCTGTGTTTGTCTTGTATTAACTCTCTTGTTCATATTGAATATGACATTACATGGGTGAATGGATGGTTATTATACATTATTGTAAAGTTCATATCTGGTAAATGCTTGCATGTTTGACCTTTCGCACAGAAGTGTTCTGATTGCTTGTTCAGCAGAATCTCCCTCCATTAATCAGTGCAGCTTTCAAGGTCCATTGGTTTCCACACTGTTGGAGTGATGAGAACTCAATGTGGCTATGTTGATCTCCATCCCAGTCCTGAAGTTAAGTCACACACGATAAAGGCCTGCTAACATTGATTCATTTTCGATCAAATTGACATTGATACGCAGTGGTGCAATTATTTTTTGAAAGCTTGTGAAATGGGACGTTCTGCGCAATGAGTACTTTTACTTTTGGTAGTTAAAGTATATTTTGATGCCAATACAGTACCTTTATACTTTTACTCAAGTACTTTTTGAATACAGACTTTGACTTTGTTGATTACTACTTCTTGATTGATACTTTTACTAGGACTGTTAGTACTGTATGTCGGACCAAACACATGCACCCGAAATAAGGGTCCTCCACCAGATCCAATCTCTGCTGTGCCTTCACTGAGTCAGCCAGTCACCAAGGCCCCATTTAAGCCCTCTGCCTTACTGCAGAGCGCACACACACACACACACACACACACACACACACACACACACACACACACACACACACACACACACACACACACACACACACACACACACGCGTGCGGATGCACACTGGCTACTTCCAAAAACGAATTTCTCAATATCTCGCCTCCTAGATCATGGCATAAAATCAAGATTGCAGTGGTTAAATTTACATTTTTGGGGGCAAGGGTTTGGAGCTGATTACATTCTAAACAAGGCATGTATGGGTGCAGGGTATTTCGCATTTACATGATATATCATGTAAAAATGCTAATTACCCACCTTGGGTAACCCCTTTTTTAGATTTCTGCATTTGCCCTGCTATAAAAGATTGGCCACCAGAAATAATATCTATGACCCATTAGGAACACAACCTATATGGACAACCCGGTCAACTTGCTGCTGGAAATCCAATATGGCCACCTCAATATCGGCCCCTATCAGAAAGTAGCTTCCATAGTGTTTTCATGCAGGCGCTGGCTGCCAGGGCACGTCTCCACTTTATTTTGATTATTATGTTGCCATTGTTAGTGATGATGGATCCCAGGTAGGTGAAGGAAGTCACGAACTCAACTTCCTCTCCACTGTTCTGCATTTCATATCTTCTCCATGGTTAAATTGTCCCAGTGTGTTCATGACATGGCTCAGGTGTCCAGTTAGGCCACATGCTGAGAACTCGGGCTGGAACTCGAGCTGGACGACAAGCACTGCATAAAATGTGGAATTTCCAATCCAACCCACAGGCTTTGTTATATATTATTTTGATATTGCAGGTTATCTTTCTCATTTGGCTTGCTGTGAAAGGAAGGTGGACTGCCAAAATGCCTCTGCCTGGGCTCTGGACAGGGCTCCTGCCCAGGCTCCATATGGAGCTGGCCTGTTCTGACATCACTACACTCCATATTTGGGCATGCCTGACACAGAACTCCATATATAGGAATAAAGGGACACAGAGAGACAGATACAGAAATATCCATACATGGGCATAAAAGGGACCCTTTTATGCCCATGTCTGACAGCAATGGGGAGTGTATTCCACACTGGTGCTGAAAAGTGACTAGCTTTTGTATCACATCATTCTGAAATGCTCAACTGCTCAACCCTGCATGAAATGTAACCCCAAGGCAGATGTGTTTGCGGTTTGAGGTATTGCTCTGGGATTTGAGGTATTGCTCTGGGATTCAAAATGTGGGTACTTGAAGAGGAGAGTCTAACTTCTTGGTGAGGAGAGGTGAAGTGAGGACAGCTCGACAACAATAAACTGTGCAGTGCGTCAGGGCACTGCATGCCATGCATACAGCCTGTTGTATGCTGGCTGACTGAACATTGTGAGACAAAAAGGAAGTGCAACCAACGTTACAGAAGAATCTAAATATCAGATGAATATCTTTCCATCTGATTTCAAATGTGTGTCTATGTTTGTCTTGTTCAACATATAATAGGCATGTATGTTGATTGTTTGTTTTGTCGTATGGTATTTTAATTAGAGAAGTTGATATTCATCCTGATGGGGATGAATATGCCTATGGGGGATTTGGAAAATGAATAGTAATATTTACCAGAATATAATTGGTAGATGTTCCTTCATCAGTCGAAAGGGATCCCGTTTGCCACTCCCGTACGCTTAAGTGTAATCCGTCCTAAGATTAGATAAAGGTGTTATTGTCATTCAAATAAATTTGTGAATGGGGAAAAAAGTCAACGCAGGTATTTTGCCAAGACTTTGGAATGTATCTATTGTTATGTAGATGACTCTGTTTTTTGACGTATATGTGTTGGAAGTTGATCTGTGAACCAGCTGCGTGTGTGGGATAAAAGGCGATACGGTTATCGTTCATTGGGTTGAAACTAGTGGGGTTGAATCTGATGTTGTCTGATGTTTTTCCCCAGCCTTGGAAATATGGAGTGTTGAAATAATGTATGGATAATTTCTGCATGTCCTAAAAGAAAACTAAACAAAGAATTGATCAATAGTATTGGATGATTATAGCTATAATTTAGTCATGACATTAACTGAAGCTAAGTGCTTTAGATGTCACGATTGAAAGGTTATATATATAACACACATTGATCTACGATTGGGGTGCTTCTGAATAAAAGCAAAGGGGTTGGAGAAGCGACAATGTATTGTGATTTAGTGTCAGATATGTGCACTAATCATTTATGCCATTTTTCATAATGTAATTGTTGAAAGTGATATGGATTATACTACAGCGAAGTTATTGGGGTGTAAACGATTTTTACTGTGGTTTTTGTGTTAAAATGTATGAAGTAAACACAGAGAGAATCAAGCACGCTGATGATGATGATGATGTAAATTTAATGAAGATCACTGGTGATGATTTTATGTAATTTGAATGCCGGAACTTTTTTTTAGGGTATTTTTTGATTCTATGGTAATTGTGTGACTTTTTTGAATTTCTTGATGTTCCGGTTAGTCATGCATCAACCAGAGAGAGGACCTTTGATGTGGTTCCTTCCGCATAATTTTGTGGCAAACATTGATTTTGTTGGCCAGAGAGAGGATAATTTATGTTGTGTGTTGCGCAAACCCATACATAAACTTGGATTTCAGAGAGAGAGAGACAGAGACAGGGAGGCAGAGGTCAAGATCGGGCACTGCGGGACAAGACTGCTGGTGTGAGGTTCAGCTCGGCAGGATGACTTGCACTGCTGGAGTGGCCTGAACATGAATTTGGTAACTAAGCTTTTGTCTTTAATAAAGTTATACAGAAAAAATTACTTGCGCAAGCAGAGCGCGCAAGTACTAGTTTCGTCCAGGACGATATTCGATGCGTATGCACCATCCCAGCATATTCGATGCATATGCACCGTCCCAGCATATGACGTCAGGTTATAACTGCTATAACTAGCTCTTAATGATGACGTAATAAAGATGTGGATTAAAGGACCCAATGCCAGAGTGTAATTGGTTTTCGATGGTGACGTAATGACGATATGTTTTAGTGTCGGGAGGATTAAAGGTAATGTATACATGTATGTAATCTGGCACCACTGCCGTATCAGGCACAAGTAGTCATTACGTCATTTGCTGGGACGGTGCATACTCATCGTATATGCTGGGACGGTGCATACGCATTGAAAATGCTGGGACAGTGCATACGGCGCAAAGTAACCACAGTATACCGCTAATCAACTTACAAATTACATATACATAGAGGCAGTTCCTTTAATCCACCCGGCACTGGTATAACTAACTGGTATAACTAGCTCTCAATGATGACTTAATAAAGATGTGGATTAAAGGACCAAAGGACCATGGACCCAATGCCAGAGTGTAATTGGTTTTCGATGGTGACGTAACTCAGATTCCCAACTCGAAATGTTGGATCTAATAGCTTTTACTGAAACACACTTAAAGAAACATAATAACCTTACTTTTAAATTAAGAACAATGAACATGAATTACAATACATTCAGGAATGACAGAGAATATGATATAGGTGGGGGAGTGATGTTTGTTATAAAAGAAGATATTTCCATTAAAATAATTCAAAAATGAAATCAGAATATTAGAAAGAGTAGAACACGTATGCATGTACAGATCACCTAAAACAGACCTTTCGAAATTAAAAACATTTCTCGAAAACTTGATAAAGTATCTATCCTCTTCGACTTCTTCCATTATGATACTAGGAGATTTAAATGATGACCAGTATAGTGAGAAAAATGGAAGTATAAATTCATGTCCAGATTAGGCTTTAAACAATTAATCACAAATCCAACTACAGATTACAGAAGTATTTTAGATCATGTATATTTTAACAAATGTGATTTGTATTATTATTATTATTTTTTTATATATTTTTTTTTATCCCACGATTTTGTAACCCTCTTTTCACCCCTGTGTCAATCATCTAATGTGATCCTGGGCTCTACACACCCTCCACCAACCTAGTCCCCATATATGGAGGACAAGGGGAGAGCAACGGACTTGAACTCATGCCTGAGTGTCCAAGTTGCTCCTTTACACCTGACAGGGGGGAGTTTCCCTGGTTGGACGTAGCGCGTGGAAGGAACACGTTATTCCAACCAATTATTTGTATTATTACAGAAATTGAAGTTAGAGACACCTATTACTCTGATCATGATTTAGTATTAATATCACTATAGTCCAAGATTAAGTAAATTTAAACAAGTGACAATTTACAATAAATAATTAAATAATTATACTGTATACGTGATAACATATTTTATTTCAGTTTATATACCGGATATCAGATATCAATGATTTATTTTTCTTTGAGAAACTAAAAAGGGATCCAGAATAGTTCTAAATCGATAAAACTCTTTTATAGATAGAAACTTGTACCATACTTAATAATACTACTTTTTGACATGCATAAAGTAGGTAGGTAGCAAATAGTTAAACCTAATAATTCAACAATTCAAACGTTCCTTCACAGAGAAACTGAGATTTGACAGTTTGTAGCGGTCGAAAGTACTTGCGCGCTCTGCTTGCACACGTGTGCAACAAGTGAGTATGCACTCGACAGAGTGCAGTTCTACTTATTTCTGTGCTTAGTTGCTTAGTTAGTGCATACGGCGCAAAGTAACCACAGTGGTATGCTGCAAGGTCAAAGGGCTCATACAGTAGAACACTCAATAGGCTACAAGGTCAAGGTCAACTTTATTGTCCACAAGGGAAATTTGTCTTGGGCCCCAGCTACAGCCACACACGGTCTACTTTTTGGATTCAAATGTGGGCCGATTGGAATCAGAAAAGAATTATAAAAGCTTTGGGCAAGAGAGATTGTTGTTGATTATGTTCTTCGTATGTCAGTTGATACTATCAACTTGCTGATGATTGCTGATGACATTGTGCTTATCAGTCAATCATTGGAATACACTCAGGCTCCCCTTCAGTCTCTTGAGCAGGCCTCTAACTGTGTTGGTCTTTATCTCAACGAGCCGAAAACTGAATATGTAAATATATGCAAATCCAACAATAAGTATTTGGGTTCATATATATCTTCTTCCCAAAAGGATTTTCAAACTAGGAAGGGTATGGCCTGGTCAGCCTGCAATGACATGCATAAGATCTGGTCATCCCAGCTTAGTAAGATGTTAAAAGTAGAATTATTATGGACGACCGTTGAGCCGATTAGACATGGACACTTTCAAAGAAATTAGAGAAACGGTTGGATGGCACTTACACCCGCATTCTAATGAGAGCGCAAAATATGTCCTGGAAGAGCCACCCATCGACTAATCTAATGTTTCTTCACTAGTCCGATCCAGAAAAACACAGTTTGCCGGCCACTGCAGAGCTGACAATGAGGTTATATCTTTCCTTCTTCTCTGGAGTCCTGCCTCAAAGCAGACCAGAGGTAGAAAACTGTCGTTCCCTGATGTCATCACTAGGGACACATGCATCAGTAAGCAGGAACTGGGGGTGGCAATGAAGGACCGGAAAGTCTGGCGTGGCATTGTGAAATCCATGATCTCGAACCGCTGTCGAAAAATGATGATCATGAAGAGAGATAAGAAGCCTGAAATCGTTTATATTGGACCCAATCTGGGAAACCATTTTGTAAAAAATAGGGGAAAAAATGAGGTGGTGAGGTGAGAACTGGTATCCTGCTTCTTGCTATTGAGATAGGACCGTAAGTCAGTTCTCAGCGGTACCAGATTAGAATAGGATATACTAGTATGTGACCTCAATGATGTTGAAAATTTATTTAATTTGATGTTTTATTGATGATTTGAGGGTACCATTATTTGAGGTAATGGATCAACAATAACCTGAGCTATTCTGGGAAGATGATGGTCAGACGTTGGATTTAGTTCATGGAATCATGAAGTATTTAAGACTCTTCAAGTAGGTCCATGTCCAGTCTCCTGTTACAGGCCCATTTGGTCATTGTTAGTGAACTGTCATGTCGGTTTATTGTCATTATTTATGTAAAATGTAAGTAAAAGTGTCCTTTAAGTCCATATGGGCTTGGAAGCATGACACTTAAATAAATAAAAATGTAATCCATCAATCAATCAATCAATCAACACTTGTACTTCTTTCACATTCATATTGTGTTGTTCTTAAGGCTCTTGTACAATGACATATATTGAGTCCAACTAGTTGGATACAATATATTATAAACAACTGGAACATGTCATTGTCAATAATGACATTTGTCTTGTGCTGTGTCTCTCTCCATGTTAACACTCTCTGGTACTTCCTGTTAGCATGAAATGTAACCCCTAACCTATAACTGATGAATAAACAATCTTGATTCACACAAAACCAAAGATTTTGCATCATAATTATACAAATCCATATCCATACCCATTTTTTTCATTTTTTTCACTGCATGATGTGTGCTCTAAAAGTGTGCTTTAATTCGTAACAGCAGCAGCGGCAGCATGCAGGTATAAACTATTGTGCTTAAAGTTTAAGGCAGAGGTTTATATTGCGCACACTGAAAGGGTAGAGTGTGGACTGTCTCATTGCACTCTCACTACGAACAACAGGTGAACTTTTTTTTTTTTACTTTGCTAAACGTGTATGTAGTGTGGCGCAACCCGACCGCATCCAAAGAGGTTGATAGGTTGTGTGGCGTTACATCTGTGCGCGCGCACACGACTCGCACAACGCACACGATCCAAATAAAGCTCAGCGTCGTTGACGTTGAGTGCTTCAAATCGACCGTGTCCAGGCACAGAGTTATTGGCCGCTGCAAAGCAATACACTTCTGTTCTGACAGACAGGTTAACCAGAGAGAATCTGCAGACGCGTGGCTGGAGAAACAGTGGATGGAATTCAATGTATTAATGAGGACTGCACTTCTAATCGACCTTAGAGTTTAGTAGCACTTTAGAGCCGGCAGGTGAAAGCCAGCACAGCACTTTCCCCTGCTCACTGTAGCCTACAGTCTGTGCAGGGGAGATAGCCAACCTGTGGAATGTGTGTGGCTGTGGCACATGACGACTTTTCTGTTTGGGACACGTACAGCTTTCAACAGCATGTTCGAGCTGTAAAAATGCATGCGACACTGGTAATTTGCGCACACATAGAAGTGATAGAACGGTGATCTGGGAACACGCGGTAAACGTCTTTTGGAAGAGCAATTAAAGTGGGACATTATTTATTTCAATGCACAGCTCCCAATTGCCGATGAACAAGAGGATCGTTGTGGACGGAATGAATAGCTCCTTGTGGAAACTGGCCAAGTTATTCATGTACTGGACTTTAGTTGAGGCACAGGTAAGGAAACAACCCGACATTGTAAGCTCATAGCAACAAGAGCACATTTCCAGTATATTCATTATAGGCTATAAAGGCTATATACTCACAACACTTAATGCATGCATAACAAAAAATAAGTATTGCAACAGTGCATGGCTATTGGCTACTAAGCTATATATATATAAATATATATACACTGCAGATTAAAAGGTGATTTAATTAGCGAGAGACACCCCTATTACAATTTTTACAGCCTAATTCCACGAACTGTAGACATCGCTAGAGGGCAACAGATAGTCAGTTATTGCTTGAAATGCCCTTTTTCTGACACTTGATTAAAAAAAAGCAAACTCCCGAGAGTCAAGTTGAACACTGCCTTATTGGACCACATCGAGTCATAAACCCTTCTGCAGGTATTATTATATTCTGGCATATATCTTGGCTTCTTAATATATGTTTTACATGCGGCTGGTAATGACAGATCGTATTGATTGATTGATTGATTGAAATCTTTATTAACAGTTTGCAGAATTACAGTACATTTCAAGCACAAACTCAATACAAAGACTGTTAACTGTGAGTGGACGACCCAATTAAGCCTTACACTTGTTTACAACAGGGTCCACATTGTTCAATTCATCAAAACATTTAGAGACAAACAAATAGACACTTCTATGTAGTTAAAGAACAGAACAGGAATTCATCATATAGGAAGCGAAAAGGGAATAAAATATATATATACAGTGAGGGGAACAGGGGGATAAAAGAAAACGAAAGACAGAGTGTAGGGCGCCTGCACACAACACCATGCGTTGATGCCATGTGTGCATATGTGCAGGCACCCAACACCACGTCCATACAAAAACATAGTACAATCCAGATAAAAATTCAGCTTTTACAGAGGCCAGTTTCGAATTGCAGCCATCCGTAGGTGCCCTTTGAGAGCAGTTTTGAAGGAGCCAAGGGATTCACATGTCTTAATGACTGTTGGTAGGGCGTTCCACATTTTGGTCGCATAGGAGCGAAAATAATTTAGTCCCTTGTTTGTGCCGAATCTGGGTTGTACATGGTTTGTCCTACCCCCCCGACCAATGGTCGGGGGGGTAGGACCAAGGGATTTGGGATTTGTTTATAAACATTTTGGTATTTGTTTATAAACATTTGTGATTTGTTTATAAACATTTGTGATTTATTTATAAACATTTTGGGATTTGTTTATAAACATTTGGGATTTGTTTACAAACATTTGGGATTTGTTTATAAACATTTGGGATTTGTAAGTCTCATGGGGGGGGGGGGGGTAGGACCACTACCAGTTGACCTGTAGTAAGTCTCATGGTCGGGGGGGTAGGACCAAGGGATTTGGGATTTGTTTATAAACATTTTGGTATTTGTTTATAAACATTTGTGATTTGTTTATAAACATTTTGGGATTTGTTTATAAACATTTGGGATTTGTTTATAAACATTTGGGATTTGTTTACAAACATTTGGGATTTGTTTATAAACATTTGGGATTTGTAAGTCTCATGGGGGGGGTAGGACCACTACCAGTTTACCTGTAGTAAGTCTCATGGTCGGGGGGGTAGGACCAAGGGATTTGGGATTTGTTTATAAACATTTTGGTATTTGTTTATAAACATTTGTGATTTGTTTATAAACATTTGTGATTTGTTTATAAACATTTGTGATTTGTTTATAAACATTTTGGGCTCTGTATAATATGTTGCCTAGGGCCTCAAAAGGCCTAGAACCGGCATTGATTCAGTCACCTCATCAGCCCAGAGCCATCTAATAGAAGAGTTGCGATATAGAGCGCCGCAGTCCCTCCCCCTTTCAGAAAAACGAGTGGCCCAGGAAATGAAATGCAATGCATTTCTCCCATAGGATTTATAGTAGTATTTATTTAAAGACGGTTACGCCGCGGACAAAGCCAACTCGGATCGTGACAAATCATGACAATGAACACAATGTTTTGGGCCGATCAAATAATTTATAAAAGAAAAACTAAACAAATAGTGTTGTCTCCTGCCTTTATTTTCTTCTTCCTACCTAAATGACTGCCTGCCTAAATATGTCCCAAACCGCCCCCTAAGGTCTTCCACTGCTGGCCTGCTCGCGCTGCCGAAAAAAATGGCAACTAAAAAATACGGGGAAGCAGCTTTTTGCTTCTATGGGCCGTCGGCATGGAACAAACTCCCACTGTACCTTCGTCAGGCAGCCTCTGTAGACATTTTTAAAGCTCAGCTCAAGACCCACTTCTACAACATTGCTTTTAATTGAGTTTTAATTTGCACGTTCCCACCCTGCCCTGACTGATTTGCTGCATGTGGTGTTTTTATTATTATTTTATTTGTTTTTATTTGTTTTTATTTATTTTATGTTCTTATATTCAATTTTGTTCTTTGCCATTGTTTTATCATTTTAACTACTTATTTTTATTGTATTCTATTTTTGCCCTGTGAAGCACTTTGCGCTACATTTATGTATGAAAGGTGCTATACAAATAAAGTTTATTATTATTATTATTATTAATGATTTGTTCGGCCCAAAATATTGTGTTCATTGTCATGATTTGTCACGATCCGAGTTGGCTTTGTCCGCGGCGTAACCGTCTTTAAATAAATACTACTATAAATCCTATTGGAGAAATGCATTGCATTTCATTTCCTGGGCCACTTGTCGTTCTGAAAGGGGGAGGGACTGCGACGCTCTATTGAGGGGGCAGAAAACAGCCCGGTCACGTGGTTCATGTACTCGCGCGAGCCCATAGACTCCAATACATTCCGTAAACTTCCGGGTGTTCCTATTTGAAGCCTTCAAATGGGGACAAACCTTAGAGTATATATGAATAGAGACAGCACCGGATTCCTCCTCCCATCCACTTGCATTAAGTTGCTCAAAAGCGCATGAGGCGATTTCACTCCTCCTTCCGTGTAGGAACAGAGTGCATTCTGGGATGGATTTGCCCCAAACACATGAACGCGCTGCCGTTGACTATCATTGTGCCGTTTGTGCGCGTTCACGTATGAAACATTCGTTCACGTGTCATGGCCCCAATAACATGAACGTGCGCAATGATAGTCAACGGACCAGCGCTGGCTCGAGCTGCAATACCAAATTCAGCCACTATGTCCATTTTGCCTCAGGGTTTCCTCCGGGTGCCGTCTCTATTCATATATACTCTAAGGGACAAACCAAGTCTAGAAGAGCAGCCATTGGACTGGCCCCATGAAGTGAACGGAGTCTTACTCTATGGCTCTGCACCAGCCATAGTGGTGCACAAACATGGTTATTCCTGCCATATACCTTTCAGAAGGAGACATTTGTCATTAGTGAATGCTAGGTTCATTGCACTTTACCATTATTGTTGATACAAAAACATTTATGGAGCTGCTTTTGAATATATTTAAAAGCAGCTCCATTAATTCATTTTAATTAAAGGTGATATAGGCAAGTTTCCAGTGTTTGTACACAGAATTGATCGAGTGTTTCCAAACAAATTAAAATCTAGCTCCACCCCCCTCCCCCCGTCATTCTATTGGCTGAGCCAGGTCACTTCAGGCTATGGGGTTGTTGTTGCTGCTGGGAGGGACGCTATGGATATTGCGCTCGTATGGCTAAATATGACATTAAAAAATTATGAATTTCTATCGATATCATAGTTACAACAATGACATTGAGTTGACATGTTTTTTTAAGGGTAACTGTAGCGTAATCACAATATCACAAAACTGACACGACGAGTCCCGCAAATGAGGAAGTAGGAAGTAGTGGAGCAGACTCACTGGCTCTGAATTCAATTATCTTTCATTTGTAATCGTGCATATAAAACATATTGCCCCTCAAATGCCCCAGCCACTACAGCATCGTTCATGTGAACTACTTTGTCCACGGTTATTCATCGCTATGATGATCAGCGACGGCTTGTCACCGTTGGCGAGCACGGGTTGAATGCAAGCTTCAAGCCGGCCGGACCACCAAACCATGCGCTATACATAGCGATTCTCATAATTTCAACAGGCTTACATATTACATCATAAACATACTATTTCACATGAACAATGGTGAAACTAAGATATGGGGATAATATTATACTTGCAAATTGCAAGCGTTTTCATTATAATACTGCTGGGTCGAACACACAGTCACAGTCTCGCGCTGCAATTGGCTAAGACTCCGCGTCACCCCCCACACAGACCCTCCTCCCAACACGACGCTTCCGTCCCGCGACATAAACAACAGTGGATATAAACAGATACAAACACATAGAGGGAGACAAAGGGAGAGTGTATGTCTACAGGGCAGCAGCTCAGCATCAAAATATAGGGGAAGATAGAGGGAGGCCACAAATATAGATAGATAAATATGTTGATTTTTGGCTGAAAACTTGCCTATATCACCTTTAAAGCACTGTAAAATACAAGTACAATTTATTATGCATTGAATGTAG
Organism: Protomyctophum bolini; assembly: GCF_963924005.1. Lineage (NCBI taxonomy): Eukaryota > Metazoa > Chordata > Actinopteri > Myctophiformes > Myctophidae > Protomyctophum > Protomyctophum bolini. The sequence continues at coordinate 25,956,765 of NC_137877.1, read as the reverse complement.
ACATGACAGTATTATGAACTGTGGGTTAATTGTATTTGACTGTTGCGCAACAAAGAATAATTCATTCAACATGTAAACCTCAAGAAGATTCTCCACCTGCTTCATACCTAATTACTTGATAGAAGATGCGACCACAGTAAACCTCAATGCCTGTTGCTAAGTAATAAATATTGATGATATTCTCACCATGTAAATCACATGCTCACCGAGTGCGTGTAGCATTACATATGCGGCTAATTGGGATGAACCTGATCAACTTATATATTTTTTCCTGCACTCTACAGATGGGGTCTGACGGGGCACTGTCAGCTCAGGAGCAGATGTATATCCTTTATGATGTCAAACTGCAATGCCACCAAAACCTCTCCAATAGAGACCCGGTCACCACAGGTACAATACAGCACTAAAGCAAAATTGGTTATATGCTCACTCTCATGACACGCACGCGCGCCAAGGTGTTTTATTGCCGTCTTGAGTTTTGTATTGCGTGATGCATTCAACAAGCCTGCACTTATACAACACTTCATAATATAAAGGCTATTTTGCTTGGCAGCCTTTGCCAGCTCATGTCCAGACACTCTAGCCTTTATTTGCCTTTCAATAAAACCATATATATATATATATATATATATATATATATATATATATATATATCACCTACTGATTATATAGAATGTTATATTGTAATCCGTTAATTATTTAATGCACAATGAATTAATGAAACTGAACTGACCGAATTGTATCCACACGATGCACAGCATAAATATTGCCTTCTTTTAGATAGATTATAATTTTATAAAAACACAATTGATACAAGGTATTGACACTCCCCCGACCCACAGGGTGGGAATCGTTGTTCTAGAGATATTGGGATGCGCGCACTTATCCGACACACCAAAAGTCTGACATGCGCAAATCACCCGTTGCTCTCGACATTAGGTTAGGGTTTGGGGTAGGGTGTCGGACAAATGACTGTCAGACTTAGTATGTTGTAACTTATGCCTACAATTGGAATACTTAAAAAATAAAAACATTTATCATGAAACATGCGTAAGCTAAGAAAGTAACAGTGGAATATCTATATAATGAAACTATACATATAAACTATACATATATACTGCTATGCTATACATGTACTATGGCGTGCTATGACTACATACAATGCAATTATAGTGCTGTCTACATAACATGCTATAAGTCTGTATCAAATTCTATCTAAGTCTACAGAAATGCTATCTAAGGGGGTAGGGACGGGTAAGTGCTATGGGCCATGATGGAGGGTACTTCCAGCTTCCCTGCGTTGGCTGATCTGAGTGCGCAGGAGGGTTTGTAGGGTTCAATCATACTTGCAAGATATGGGGGAGCCATACCTTTGGTTGCTTTGAATGCCAGCATCAGAGTTTTGTATTCTGTGCGGGCAGCGACCTGGGAGCCAGTGGAGGGAGCGGAGCAGGGGGGATGGTTGAAGACCAAGCGAGCTGCGGCATTTTGGATCAGCTGGAGAGGCTTAAGTGCACATGCTGGTAGCCCAGTAAGGAGGGAGTTACAATAGTCGAGTTTTGACAAGACTGTTGTCTGGAGTAGGAGCTGGGCTGATTCCTGGGTGAGGAACGGTCTAATTCGTCGTATGTTATAGCGTGTGAACCTACAGGATCGAGTGACAGCTGTGATGTGAGTTTTGAACGAGAGCTGACTGTCCAGGACAACACCAAGATTCCTGGCTGTTGGGACAGACGTTACCAGGGCGTTGTCTACGGAAATAGTTAGCTCCCGCATAGGGCAGGACTTAGCTGGGAAGAAGAGAAGCTCAGTCTTGTCTGGGTTCAGCTTGAGGTGGTTGGAGGACATCCACTGTGAGATGTCAGCCAGGCATGCAGTGATGCGCTCTTCCACCTGAGTGGCAGAGGGGACAAGTGGCCCAGGGGGGAAGGATAGAAACAGTGTTTCATCTGCGTAGCAGTGATAGGATATATTGTGAGCAGAGATGATAGTGCCAAGGGATTTAGTGTACAGTGAGAAAAGGAGGGGACCAAGTACAGATCCCTGTGGGACCCCCACTATGCCTGTACCCAAGATAGAGCCTTAGTGGGGCAAAAGAAGAAAAAAAACTTAACAAATGCAAATAATAGATCTTAATTTCTCCTACAGATGAGCTGTGCCCTCCGGGTTGGGATGGTCTCATCTGCTGGCCTCAAGGCTCCCTCGGCACAATTACAAAAGTTCCCTGCCCTTCCTACATCTATGATTTCAACCATAAAGGTAAGATGCTACAACAGGGGACGCTAAACCTTTCAGCTCAAGTAGGCTACTGTATAGCATCTACAGGACGAGAACTTTAGAAGTTGAAGAACCTGTTTCCTACGCCAGTGGTTCTCAAACATTTTCAAGGAACCCAAATTAATAAAGCAATACACCACGAGGTCTCAGGTTACCGGGTATTTTATAATGGCTGAGAGGCGAAGTGAGACATGACGCGTAGCGGAGTGTCTCCGACCCACTCAGACATAAAATACACGGTAACCTGAGACCTCGAGTGTCTTATTGCTTTCTAAAACGGTTACAAACATATAGTAATATTAACCTCATAAAACTATTCCTAATTCACAAAAGTAGCTACACTTTGTGCAGCTTTGCGCCCACCAGAGCGAGCCACGCCACGGCGGCCATGGCCGTCGTTGCCCCTCTCTTTGGCCGTGTGCCCCTTGAAAAATTAAATGCCCAGACGGCCACAGTGCGACCGGTGCCCACAGCATTTTACCGTATTTCCTCTGTGCAATGTTCTAGTCATTACGGTAACCTTCCCCAAATGTCTCACGCAGACTTGTATTGTCTGTATTGTAGTTGTGTTGCAATTTGTGGTTTGATTCTTTTGCCTCCTCCCTCCTCCTCCGCTCCATGCACACATGCACGCACTGACAGCTCTCACTGACACTCGGCTGACACTGACACTTCAGGATTATTATCACACAGAGCCCGTGTGTTAAGACCAACGTGGTCTTCATGGATATAAACCATAGACTGTAAATAATATGGACAAAGCGTTCTCCGGGTCTAACATGAACGTAAAATTAAGCCTGTCAGTCCTTGTATTGTAAGTCGTCATCTTTCTAGATCCGTTTTGGCCCAGCTGGCCATTGGCTGGCCCAGACAACGAGGCGGGACTTCCCCCCTTCTTCTCCGTTGGTTTTTATTTTGACTCGAGTGGGAGGGGAATCCCGATCATAGACTGTAACGGTAGTCACGCCCCTCAGAATATACGTGACTTCATGGTCATTTTTTAAATAAATGGGACCATAATTAGAAATGAGACTTTAAACTAGTGACTGAAGCAGAAAGTATTCATGACCATGTTTATTAAGGTAATACAGTCTAGGTGAAGTTGGGCCCAAATATGGACTTCTATGGGGCTATGGGTTTTTCTGGGTCCAATGACAGCGCCACAACAGGCCATTATATGAACTTTCAGGAAATCCCGATTTCCTCAGTGGCTTCACAAAATATCTGTCTGACTGCCCCCCTGATATAAACTCACAAAACAACACCACCGTTTAATTCACTGATCCTCAGCCATTTTAATTTCAATGACCCCCAAATTAAATGTATATGAATTAGCCTATAGGGTGACAGGGTCCTAGGCCATTTCATTATGATTTTCATCTCTGCACTTGGACCCCATGTTACAGACATGTTTACAATATTTTACAACAGTAGCTACTTATATTTTGTTATTTAAAGCTGTGATTATTTATTTAAGAAGCACTGTTCTGAACCAATGTTCGCCTTTAAAAAAAAAAAAATCATCATCCTTAACCTTTAAGCTAAAATAATGACCAGATTTGTCTTATTATATTGAAAAATATTCAATATATGTATCGCATTTCATGATTTATCGAAAATAGCAGATCTGATAATCTCACGTGTGACACATAAGAATGGCTATTTTCAAATTGTATATAGATTTAAAGTGGTTGAACTAATTTTTCATGATATTTTGGGCAATATCTTATATATATATATTGCACAAAATATCAGAAATCAGTTCAAACTCCGGAAAGAACTATCTACTAACTTTTAAACCACTGTCCTACATGACAATCAGAACATAACATGCTGTTTGCGTTTGTAGGTCATGCCTATAGGAAATGTGACATGAATGGTTCGTGGGTGGTGGTGGAGAGCTGGAACAGGACATGGGCCAACTACACTGAGTGCATACACTTCCTCCAGCCTACTAACAAAGTAGAAAAAGTAAGTATTGGTTGACTGATCCATTAGCATTATTTTGGCGGATGCACACCGACCAGTGGTGTAAAGTACATTTACTCAAATACTTAAGTATCGTTGTGAGGTACTTTTACTTTACCCGATCAATATAGGCCTATGTCAATTTTTCGATAATTTAGATTTCTACTCCTCCGTGTTGTTCTACACAACACAGAGGCAAATATTGCACTTTTTAGTCCACTATAATTATTTTAAATTGTAATTACTAGTTCATTTTCAGATTTGGAATTGGTCTTACAAAACGTACATTAATCACATTAAGCTGTTACCATTTTCCTACTAGTTTTGAATAACTTAAAAGTAATAACATGCCTAAAATAGAACCAAATGCCTAAAATGGAACTAAAATGGACCCTCACCTCACCCTCATTTGGCTCCATTTGTACACTGTCAAGAGTATGAGGGTTTGAAAACCACTGTACACTAAATGGAACAGAGCCTTAATTAATATAATCAGTAACACCTGTGTAGTTAGTAGGGAAGCGGCTGGCAGTAGGAGCACATGATTCTTACACAGTGGGCCAATAGCAGTTATTCTCAACCTTTTCCATTTGAAGGACCCCCAGGCCAGTTTGATATGCGTTAGGCCACGTACTGACCCCCAATTGATTTGATTTGATTTTGAATCTCCAAATCTACACTGTGATATCCTCAGTGTTCATTTAACTCTGCACGTGTAGAAATGACGGGTCTTTTATTTTAATGGCCCAAAGAGAACTAGAAATGTTTATTCAAGAGAATGATAATGACTAGAAAATTCGCAATTTTGAAAAATTGCAAATTGTGGTTGCCGCAGTCGCTTACTCCCACTCCCTCTCACTAATTTTTCCAGCCAATTACAATGTCACGTCACCCCTGTGATCATGCATAACTAAATTATGCTAGAAAGCCTCTTTTCACAAAAGCGAGTCTTGGCTACATACAGCGCCGATAATGATCTCCCCGCATCATTCACTGCATGAGACCAGTGGGTGTTAATACAGAACATTATTTCCATTCTTGCCACATTTGAAGAGATGATGAGGGCCATTAGAAAATATGACGCCTCGGTCGCAGACGTTTTTGATTGATTGGTTGAAATATTTACAGTTTGCAGAATTACAGTACATTTCAAGCAACTAAATACAAAAGAATGTTGGGACGACCCAATAAAGCATTACACTCGTTTACAAGAGGGTCCACCTTGTTCAATTCATCAAAACATTTAGAGACGTACAAATAGACACTTCTATATAGCCAAAGAACAGAACAGAACAGGAATTCATCATAAAGGAGGTAAAAAGGGAAAAGAAACATATACAGTGAGGGGGAAAACAAAGGGGGGGGATTCCGATTTTACGGGGGCCAGTTTCGAATTGCAGCCGTCCGTAGGTGCCCTTTTTAGAGCGGTTTCGAAGGAGTCAAGGGATTCACATGTCTGAATGACTGTTGGTAGGGCGTTCCCCTTTTTGGTGGCATAGTCCCTTGTTTGTGCCGAATCTGGGTTGTACATGGTTTGTTGCACTCCCTCTGGTGTTGTGGGTGTGGACTTCGTTAACATTAAGGAAGTATTTAGACAGGTACATGGGTATCTTGGTGGTGTATTGAATCTTGTGGACCAGACCCATTGCAAAATGCTGTACTCTGTCGTCGACCCCAAGCCATTCCAGCCTGTCAAAGTGGGGTGAGGCCAAGTAGGAGCCTGACCAGTTTGTTTTGGGAGGTCTGGAGCCTTTCTTGGAGATTCTCTAAAGTGCTTTCTCCATCAAGAAGGAGACCCCACCTGGAGAGCAGCCTATAGTACAGAGCAGCCTAGTACAGAGCAGCCTGCTGCGCGCATCACAGGAGGTCAAGGCGGCCACGAACAGCACAGAAAGAAGAATTAATTCCAGCTGCTGCCGTATATCTCCAGAAGTGTGCTATGAAATGTAAATATCTGTGTCTATCTGTGTGTGGAAACAACAACAGGATATGTCCAGAGAGAGAGATCGTGTGATTTCCACAGCAAAGCATCGGGACATTACATTCTCCTCAGACATATTCATATATCTTGGTAAAGAGTGTATAAAGAAACAGAAACTGAGCCATCTACAAGGCTCAAATTTCATGTGAAAAAATACAATTAGTTCTCGTGGTGGAAGATAGCAACAAGTTGCTATAGAGACGTCCTCGCTCGTGCCAGTCCAGAGTCACAACAACAGGTGTCCGTGAAATTTCTCTCTGTGCATGCCTGAATGCACAGACTGCTATGAATGACGGTGACAAAAATGTATTTATTTATATGTGGACTGAACTGAATATTTAAGTCAGAGAGACGTTATTTGCAAAGACCGTAGGGCGTAGGAGGAGGGACTGTCGGAAGAGGGGGGGGGGTGATTTATACGAGGAAAAAGGAACACGGGCTGCGAGCAGGTTAGGAATTCCCTTCACAATCATATAATATAAAAGTTTGCGCATCCTGGCGCTTATTCACTATTTCAGGAATAAATAGCCTTGCACATGTTACCATACACATTGGCCTTGGTTACATGCACAAAATGATGAGTCTATTCTTCTGTAGACTGTACGGCTCTGGGTTCGGAGTTCCAGCTGTGTGACACAGACACTGTATTGTTCCACCACTTTTGCTTTGGCAATGTAAACATATGTTTTCCCATGCCAATAAAGCCCTTTGAATTGAAGTGATACACATCATAAGTGATCGTGGAATGTGCCGTCGCTTTGAAATGACAGCGTAGTCTGATTCTAGAGGCAAATCCACTCCACCACTCTGTCTAAGCATCGAATCCTCTCCTTCTCGCTGGGGGCGGAGCTAAGGAGAGAGTGGAGGACGCGAGGGGAGTGAGCGATTGTGAAAGTTGCGGTATTGGAATTTGGCTTAGGGTGTCGTTCTCTGGGTCATTCTCTGGGTCCCAAATTTCATACCTATTCTACTGTATGACCGTTTAACAGTTGGATGACTATCTCTCTGAAAAGACCATCGCCGCCGTAGTAGAGGACGTGCAAGTGGATCCTCTTGGATACTGGAGAGAAGGAAAAAAAACGCTTTACTGACCTGGCCAAGTGTTGTGTGTCCCGTGCACAAGCACTGACAGTGAGAGACTGTTCAGTGCGACAGCTCATGTGCTTGAGAAGCTACTGTTCATTAAAAAGAACATGCCACTGTTCCTTAATAAGAAGTAGGCAACACTGACTTTTAATTAGCCTTAACATAGGCTCATGAGCTCATTCTCATTGTGAGCTATAACTCACTCAAGGTTATCATTAGGGGGAAAACCTAATTGCTTCAGTCTGATAATCAGGCTAGGGAAAACCAGCACCACGGTACAGAGTTCAATTATTGTACTTTACTACTTTTGGTGTCTACATGATACAATGTTTACTTTGCTCATGAGGACAGACCACCTTTTTTCAGATTCTTGATATTTAATTTAATAATGGAATCATTGTGATTTAGTTTTTACTTTATGTATACTGTATCTACTCCAGTTTGTACTTTATGTATTAAATTATACAATGTTTACTACTTGCTTATGAGGACAGACTGCCTTATTTGAACATATTTCATTTGCAAATAGTTACAGATACATTCATTAGTTTGAATATTTGTATGCACACTTGCATAGCATGTTGTATATGTGCATTCATTTGTTGTTGAAGGCCTGGCTGTTGCATCGCATAGCATGTTGTATACTGGACGGTAGGCTATGTGCATTAATTTGTTGTTGTGTGGTTGTTGAAGGCCTGGCTGTTACAGTCTTTGTTTGCACTATTTTGTTGTAGGCCTAGACAACTCTTTATGCCGTTTTATAGCAACATTGTTCTGAATGCAGTGCACTTTGTTACAAAAAGTGCATTTTCTATACAAGAGGAAGTGAAAACAACGTTCTGGTGCCACCCACTTTCAAAACAAACATGGGTAAATGGGTAATTAAGACCGCAAGGAGATAGTGATCCCTTTGGATGCGTGTTTGAATGTACCCTGTACTGATTACATTTCTGCCAATAAAGTATTCAATCAATCAATCACGCACGTACGCACGCACACTGAAACTAAACATTGCACTGCAGGCAATCCACCCTGACAAAATGATACTGTAAACGTCAACATATTTTGTGTTAATCCCAGTGGTTCCCAACCTTTTATGGTTGGAGACCCCATCTGACAAAAGCAGACACACAACACATACAAACATTCTCTGATACGTTTAACCGATTAAAACATAATCGTATAGAAAGCTTTTTATTAAACTAAGCCTAAGAGGGGGTGCCTGGGGGCATAGTTAGGATCTTGGCCTATTGGTATGCCAACCAAACCATGGGAGTCAAGTGGGGCAATAGTAAATCAGGCCCATTTGGGGTCACCAATGGGGTCAGACAGGGAAGAATTTATTTATATATGCTGGGTAATGGTAATTAATCTTGTCAATCATTTGATGTATGCAAATTATTTAGTCATACTGAGCCCAAGTAGCACTGGACTACAGCAGCTGCTCGACATATGTACTGAGTATGGCATTGAAAATGATCAAATAAAAAGCTATTACAAGTATTGTATCCGTATCTGTCTACACAGCAGGACTTCTTTGACAGGCTCTATGTCATGTATACCATTGGCTACGCTGTGTCCTTCAGTTCTCTACTAGTGGCCATCGTCATCATCGGATACTTCAGGTGAGCAAAACACTGAAGCAACATTGTTCAAATAAGCTTCAGGACTCATCCCTCCCCGTTTTATGCTCTTGTTGCTCTTTCATTTCAACCTCACTCTCTCTCTGTCTCTCTAACGAGGTATATGTCTTCTATGTATCTGTACAAGCCACACCACTCAATTATTATCTGATATCTCAACCGTTTCATGTCATGTCATCCCCAAAATTGTTATTCTTCTGTCGTGGTGTATCACCTCTCCTCTCCTTCCATGTTTAGTTACACTAAACACCACTTCCCTTGATCTTATAGGCTACCTGGGATGCCTCAAGCTTTTCAACCATGTCCACGATTAGTTTCTCTCTCTCCCCTGTAGTTTGAGGTTAAGCTCGTTTATGTGGCCAAATATATCAGATAAGAATGCTACATTAGACATAAACTGTACGTCTCCCAGAAGGGCACGGTGGTCAGCTGAGGCTTTATTCTTGCTCAATGAAAGGAACGCATTGACCTGTCCTATTAGTTCACAGAAGCGCTCCAATGCCTTTCCTTTGCTCAACCAGCGCACGTCATTGTGAAGCAGCAGATCATCATGGGCAGCATCTTCTGACTCAGGCCCAATCCCAATTGCCTCCCTCAAGCCCTGAGCCCTGGACCCTCATTGACTTTAATGACGTCAGCTGTAAGTGCTTGAGGGTGACAGGCTGCAAGGGCTCCAAATTGTTGTGAAAGAAATGGGACAGCACTTTGAAGATGAGTCCGCCATTCATGACACTTTGCATCACTTTATAAAAACTGTCCTTATTCACAGACAGTGCCTACCTACATGCTTGGTCTATATATACATGTCTATCACGTGACGTCTATTTTAGTATTTAAGCTGATCGTTTTATTATTAGTTTAATAAATACACTTTCCTGTGTGATATGGGTTGTAATATTCATATATAATAATATTCATTATACATTTCATTTCCATATTATTTTACTTTGATCATTAGTCATTTCTCATCATGTTTCCCTTATTATTATTATTATTATTGTTATTGTTATTAAATATATAGCCTATATCCTTCCATTCCGTCTCCTTTTGAGAACAGTGAGAAAGCACTATTGTGTTTGTTGACATTCTAACCGCGATGCATAACTAATTTGCATACTTAAATGATTGACGTTCGGAGGGTCCCCCTCATTCCCTTGGTAACGCTATGAACTGTGGGTAATTTCTTTGCTAAAGTCAGCCAAAGTCAGCATCGATGCAGACTTTGGCAAAGGGCACATAAAGGGGCGGGGCTGAGCCCTCACTGACTTACCGATTTCAAATGGGACATCCCTCAAGCCCTCGCAGACTTCACATGAACGCGCAGCTAAGTCAGTGAGGGCTCATTGAGTCAGCAAGGGAGTGGATTGGGATTGGGCCTCAGACACAAGTTGTCGGAATAGCCGATGCTGGGTGCTTGACGTAGCCCTGACAAAATTAATTACTTTCATTTTCACTTTATCCATAACACTCTACAGCTCGCCACTGAGCCTGGCGCAGAGAACACTTGAATGAGACAATGCAGGCCGTTCATTTGGGGGGCGTGTTCTTTCAACCTGCTAACTAGACCCCTGTTCTTCCCAATCATAGCAGGAGCCCCGTCTGTCACGACTAGGTTAACCCTCTCAAATGACAGAATGCAGCTTAAATAACTCTTCCATTTTCCTAAATATAACGTCTGCAGTGGTGTGCCCTTCTAATGGGATAAGAGAAAGCAGCTCTTCCTCGAAATCTTTTCCATCAAAATATCGAACATAAACGCACAACTGCGCTACATCTGTGTTATCAGTGGCCATGGAAAAGGAATTTGCATGACGGAGGCTGTCGATAATTACGCCCTGCACCTCCACGCGGCGGGTAGCAGACCTTGCAGAGAGGGATATCCGTTTGACTGACACAATGATATTATCATTAGACTTGTCTGAGGCAAGTTCCTCCAAAACTGTCACCATCATCTCCTTAGGAAGCTGACAAAAGGCCAAATTTGGGGGTCTGGCCCTCCCATAAAAAGTCCTGGTCAGATATTGGCCCCAGGCAAAACTTAATTGCCTATACAATGTCTTACATCTTCAGCTTGCTAATAATAATAATAAGTCTACATACTGTACATTTGGACTGTAAATAAGTTTGTTTTTGGCATATTTATACAATCCTATTTTCTTTCACTACAGGCGTCTTCACTGTACAAGGAACTACATCCATATGCATCTGTTTGTCTCCTTCATGTTACGGGCAATCATCATCTTTGTGAAGGACAACGTTGTTGATACTACCGCTGGCTTGCAGGAGTTTGATTCAGCTCTGATGGACAACTTTAAAACTGTTACACTGGCCCCACTGGACAACTCTAAGTATGTGAGTAATGCTTGCACCCTTTCAACTGACCTATAACACTGTGTTCACTCTGATTTGGCTGCTGTGATCAACAATTTACAATCTGAGCATTTAGCAGATTTTCAGCCTCATCTGTGACAATGATGAGATGAGATATACTGTATTCGCAATAACAGGAGACAGATGTGTCATTAATACATGCATAGCCTATATATAGAGATATATGCCATATGCATTGCATACCCACTTACTGTATACTTTCTTCTCACCAACACCAACCACGCTATTTGACCATGAAATGGAGAGCAAAATACAGCACGAGAATATAGTTTCACATGGCTATGCAGTATGCACACAGACTTGTTGATGGTGTACTGCTCAATGGCATTTGGCCTCGGTCCTTTATTGGTAGGTTAATATCCACAGTTTATCTGTATAGCGAACCGCAATTAATCTATTGTTCAAGCTTCACACTCAGCACCAATACAAATTAAATCGCCAGTCCGCACTGGACTAGTAGGCTGATATATTTATTATTGGAGGATGTAGCAGAGCAGAGCCTTTGCTCGCGCTGCAGACAGTGCAATTGATGCAACATATGTTTTAAAGTTAACATATATATATAAACATATATAAACATGAACAATCTGAGATATCCGTCCGTGTAGTTTCTATGCAGGCATGCTGCATTTCTCACCTGATTATAGTAAAAATTATATGCGCTAATAAGCGGTGACATCATAATTTCTCAAAAGCTCCGTTTCGCATGACTACACAGCTCCACTGATCCGGATATTTTCGAAAATCTTCACTTATTTATCAGTTTCCAAAAACCTCCGTTTGAGTGTCCGAAAACGCCGTTTGCGTGTGGCTGGCCCAAACGCACAAAGAACTGTGCGTTTAGCAAAAGGTTTTCTGCATTGCTGTCCGTTATTAATATTGATGTTGTCATTGCCAGACTTTTATTAGTGACATGTACTGCCTTTATTTAATTTGGGCAATTGCTTTGCTATTTTTGCACCTGAACCGGACATTACTGTGAACTGTCAACAGCGCTCCTGCACTTTAAAGTTTACATTCTGCACTGCACTTTATTGTGCTAAAAGGGGAAACTGCAAATATGTCAGATGTCATGAAGTCTGTGAGCAATGGTGCAGAACTACCGGAAAAAAGGAACCTAAAGTTAACGGAAAAGGGCATGGCTTTGTATAAGGAAAACTCAAAACACTGAAGACAAAAAAGCACACACACACTGGCCAGTGCATTGATAAAGTCAGAGGGCTTATGAATTCTACTGAGAATGCCACAACAATGCAATCTGAAATGAACACTTTGAAAACATGCATTTTCGAGGTTGCCTCAAGGAGGAAGTTAATGAGCAAAGAGAGACGAAAAAGGAGAAAGTACTGTGGATGTAAAAAGGTGGCTTTCAGAGGCCGTCAATGATCACAAACCCTTGCTGCTAGTCATGTGACAGAAATTGAGGATGACGACAGTGTTTCCAAAGTCCCACTCCAAGTCCCAAACCTCACGCACTTAATCAACAACATCATCTGCACTTACAGTATCAAAGCTCAAGCTGAAAAGACAGATGTTTTAGAGGAAAATGCATCAAGAACGGCTCTAGAGCATCAAATGGGATGCAAAGGGTTTCTACTTCATCAAAGACACTCGGCAAAGCCGATGCCAGGGCATGTTTCTCAAGCCCCAGTGCTGTATGATAACAGCCAGAATCATCACAGTATTTGACAGTCAAAATAATGCAAAAACAGTATGAAATAACCTCTTTATTAGTTCAACAGAATCTCGTGTGGAATATGGGAATCCATAATTCTATACTATATCTCATGTTCGTGAACAAAATGTACAGTACAGTAGGTCTGAAGCAAGTCAGTTCGACTCTAAGGCCTGTTATACTTTGTTATAAGTCAGGGTGTCGTTGGCCTGTTTATATACATGCCTTTTGTTTTAGTTCAGATCCTGGGTCACACCTAAGGATTTTACATGCTAGAAGATGAACAATGGATCAAAGCTACAGTGATCTACCTTCCAGGGAGTGGCCAAATGCCAGTCTGGCTCAATGTGTATCGTGACTCTGTTTAAAGGAGTTCGATTTCAATGTAAACGGGGTCATTCTCCCCGACGGCGAAGGCCGTCGGAGGTGAGCCTATGCTGTATGCTGCTGTGTACTCTGAATAAACCTCATCTCGTCTGCCGTCTCAAATTTCTCTCCTGTATGGTATTTTAATATACTACACTCTCATCTGCTCTTCCAGTGAGACACATTCCTGTGTTTGATGGCGACCCTCTTGAATACTTTGCTTTTATGCGAGCTTTTGAAAATGTTGTTGAAATGAAAACGAACTATTTTGGTGATTGCCTGCACTTCCTTGAACAATACACCATGAGATGGTGCACAGCTGTCAGCACCTGCCTCCTCAACAGGGATATGAAAGGGCAAAAAGTATTTTGAGCACAAAAAAACACTTCTGCATATATGGAGAAAGCTTTTAGTTGGGCACCCATTAAAACTGAAGATGTCATGGCATGTGTATATGAGAGAATTGGACATGCCATGTAACATAAGGAACATTGTTTTAAAGTTGCCATATAAGTTTCAAGAAAAATTGAGAAGCACTGCTTGTGACCTACAGGAGTGACGAGGTCATAGGCCAGGGCCATGTTTAATGATCTGGTTCAATTAATTGAAAAGCAGGTCAGAATTGTTTGCGATCCATTGTTTGGCAACATCCAGGACACGCCATTCGCCTCTTCAAACAGAGGTGCAGCTCCTACAGGCCAGATGAAGGGTCTGAAGGAGCACAGAGGAGGCATCTATTCTGCAAATGCAGTTGTAATGGAAGGAGAAGTAAAATCTGGAGGGATGGAGAGGGATACACATTCCTCCATTCATCAACACGTGTGTTTATACTGCAACAGGAGCAGTCACTCATTGGACGAGTGAACACAGTTTGAAGGACAATTACACCAGGAAAAGATCATCTTCATTAAGGAGAAGGGGATCTGTTTTGGCTGCCTAATAAAGGAAGGCCACATGAGCAAAACATGTGACAAAAGATTGACTTGCAATGTGTGTAGCCAAAAACACCCCAGCCTTCTCTACATGGAAAGGGAGGACAAAGGAAACTTCCCTGAACAAAGTGAGCCATCCGAGGAGTCAGCAGCTGACAATCTACCTGCTGCAGCGGTCATATTGGGGCCGGAAACGATGACTGTACTTTTTCAATTGTGCCAGCCTGACAGCCTGGCTCAAAGATTGAATGTCGGAAAAAAAGGACTAACATTACGCTGCGAACGACAGTCAAAGACTATACTTCTACCCATGCAGTGTATGGCTTGAGGTGTCTGCACTGGACAATAATACTTTTGTTGATTTCACCCACAGCAGCATGCATGTGAGTGAGAGCAACATCCCCAGGCAAGAGGATGTGGATCAATGGCCATATTTGAGTGGCATCAAACTACACAAAATTGATTCTGACATATATCTGCTCATTGGAACCAACGCTCCCAAGGTCATAGAACCATGGGAAGTCATTAACGGTCCCTATATGCAGTAAGGACCAAAGTGGGATGGGTTCTTAATTGGTTAACCCGCAGACCCGCTGTATTGAAAAGTGGTCATTATTCCTTCAAAATACCTTTCAGGAACGAAAAGGCCAACTTGCTAAACGACAACGAGCAGCGTCTTGGGAGCCGGAAAGGAATGTTTGGAGGCTGTGTAGAGTGGTAAGAGCCATTCAATGGAAAAGGACACCCTTCCCCATCACAAAAGGCCAGTGGTGGGAAAAGTAAATGAGACCACACAGGAAACATCACCATTACCAAGGTGGCAAGGGGGAGGGGGAATCATGCACCTATGTGGAGGTAGTAGCACAGGAGAATGTTCATGTTGTATTTATGCACCCTTTTTGAAGTAAAAGCAAAGCAAAACGAATGCAACTTTGTGGACATTGGACTTCTTCATGCCTGCGTAATCCTACATTCATATACTGGGTGCATCATGGCTTTGTCAAATTGTTTTACTTGAAAGCCGACAAACACCATTACAACGTCTACTGACCTACCGCAACCGCATCCAGCACGAAACGTTATATTGTCATGGAGAAATTCAGTAGGTTGCATTCTTTTTTTAAATATATATATATATTTGTTATTTTTTTTTGGCTTTTTGCCTCACATTGATACTGTGAAGACAGGCATGAAAGAGGGAGAGAGAGAAGGAGAGCGATATGCAGCAAAGGTCGTCATGAACGGGACTCAGGCTAGAGCCTATGTGGCATGTGCCTGGACCACTTGGCCAGCAGGCGCAGTAGGCTGCATTGATCAAGTAGCAGTAATTACTGACATTGTTTAGAGAGTTTTCTGGAGAAGAATATTATATAGTGGTCCAAGAGGCCCGTTAAGGAATTATATGTTTTAGTGATTCTTTCTACTTTATTTGAAAAGAGTAAATCTATCTGGTTTGCTGAATGGCTAGTGATTCTAGTGGGCTGCTCTATTAATTGGATTAAATTGTAGTGGTCTGTTAAGATTTTTTCTTTCCAGCCTAGACTGTAGACAGTCTGCTAATGTCTGCCTGTGTGAACATTGTGTGCACTTCATTCACATTCCTTGCACGTTCCGTGCATGAGGCCTACGCAACACGTTAGCATTCCATACATATTCTGTTTTTATGTGGATAGTTGGTGTTATGTATTTTTAAGGGATATATAAGCCCTAATTATGAATATTAATATCCCAACACTTTAATGTCTATCTCCAGAGAAAGGGAGAATTGGAAGAAGTGGGAGTGGCCAGGGCTGACATGGTCTGTGGAGAGACAGACCTTGACAGAGGACACTGATTTTACAAGCCTCAGCTCCTCAGGTAGGGCATTCCACAGAGTGGGTGCCCGAACTGCAAACGCCCCGATCGCCCCGTGAAACGAGGCGAGACGGGTGGACTTTCAGGAGGGCCTTTTCCGTGGATCTAAGGCAGCGCCCTGGTTCGTAGGGGGACAGCAAGGCTTTAATGTAGCTGGGAGACAATCCCTGCCGGGCTTTAAAAGTTATCAATAAAAATTTAAAATCTATTCTAAAAGTAACGCGTATAAATGTAGTGCATCTAGGATAGGTGTAATGTGATCTCGTTTCTTAGTGTTAGTTAGTAATCTTGTAGCTGAATTCTGAACTATTTGGAGGCAGGAAATTGATGTTTTGCAGAGGACAGAGTATACGCTATTACAGAAGTCTAAACGAGATGAAATGAAAGCTTGAATTACCATTTCCAGGTCTGCTATTGATAAAAAGGATTTGATTCTGGCTATATTCCGAAGCTGATAATAGCATGTCTGAACAACGTGTGACTTGGGGAATAAATGAGAGATCTGAATCAAAGATGACACCCAGGTTGCGTGCTGTGTGGGTGACATTAGAAGACAGGGGACTGAGCTCTGACTGGAATGAAGGTATTAGTAATGCAGATGTTTAACAGCAACAATATGTGGGAACTTTAAAAAAAATGTGTGATTTTTCTTAACCCTATGGTATTGCTTCTCAAAGTGGGTTTCGGGTAACCTGACGCTGCCAGATGAGGGCGGTATTGCGGAAACATATTCCCCAACACAACACTCATCTGGGATCTCTGACGGAGTTGAGCCCTGAGTCAGATCTGCTTCGTACCGAACCAATCAGCGTGAGCTAAAGGCGGGATGCGGATGTGACGGTATATAGACACGTCGATATGATTGGTTGTGTTTGCACGCCCACACGGTGATAGACAGACGCTCCCATCCAATCATCTACCATGTATCTTGAGAAAAAGGAACAGCCCCGTCATCGAATTTGCTTCCGCGATCCCAGATCCAAATAAGCTGTGAAACAAATTTGTGTAGCAAGCTTTTTGGATCTGGCAGCGTCAGGTTAGGTTTCGGGACCCCCAGCAGTCTTTGAGGGGAGTACAGGGGGTCCCCAGCAACATTTATTAACAATATATTTAACCACTTTAATCATACAGTAGCCTACAAACACACTTACTAATGGCGCAACATATTCTTTCAGATGGGGGTCCACAGTTAAATACATATTAATACATTAATATTATTATTAATACATATTAATACATATTCTTTCAGATGGGGGTCCACAGTTAAATACATATTCATTTAGGGGTCCACAGTTAAATACATATTCATCATGACATCATAATTTAGTCTGCCAAACGGACTGAGTAAGGAGGTGCAACTCAGTCCAAACATTAACCACTTTAGGAGGTCATATAAAATGATCATATTTAGGAGGTACGAGGAGGGGCGGTGTTGATGCATTGAGTCAACACAACTCTGGCTGTCTGTCCTAGCACCTTTGTGGCAATCCAGCCCGTTGTGGGCCTTTGGATGTTTTTTGTTTGTTAAAGTACCGGTTTTACCAGTTGTATTGATTTTATTTCTGTTATTGCCAAGATTGTTTTTATTTGCTCTATTTTCATGTCTTCCTTTAACTTAAGCAATGATGAATTGGGTTGTTAAATATATGTGTGTATACAGTACATGTATTTATTGGTTGTCCCAGACAACAGGACAAGCCTTAATGTCAAGCCCTGCTTTAAGTACATTTTGATGGCAATACTTTTGTTTTACTCAGGTAAATTTGGAAGTATATCTACACGGCACTATTGATACTTTTACTTAAGTACAAAATGTGAGTACTTTTTCTGGTTACGTACACAGTCCTGTTCCACAGACACACCACATTGTTTTGCCTGAAGGAATTCTTTGAAGGGTCTGTACTTGTAGTGATGGGCCTCAGATCTGACGCAAGATTGGGCTTTGATCTCCGAGGTTTTGCTCGCTGTGTGTGAAAGGAGCTGCGAGAAGATCCAGCGCTGATAAAAGCGATCGGTCGGTCCGTCTGTCTGGATAGATGATTGATCAGATGATAAGATATATAACCTTCATTCTGTCTGGATAGATGATTGATCAGATGATAAGATATATAACCTTCATTCTGTCTGGATAGATGATTGATCAGATGATAAGATATATAACCTTCATTCTGTCTGGATAGATGATTGATCAGATGATAAGATATATAACCTTCATTCTGTCTGGATAGATGATTGATCAGATGATAAGATATATAACCTTCATTCTGTCTGGATAGATGATTGATCAGATGATAAGATATATAACCTTCATTCTGTCTGGATAGATGATTGATCAGATGATAAGATATATAACCTTCATTCTGTCGGTAAATCCCTGTGTCCTACATATTGGTATATTAGCCCAATATTGCCGTTACGCATTTCAGTTGAATAATGTTGATAAAACCGCATTGCCGCTGTGTGTTTTTTTGTGCGTGCGTGCGTGTGTGCGTGTGCGTGTGTGTGTGTGGCGTGCATGCAGAGAGAGAGAGAGAGAGATGCGCCCTGTGTGGGTCTCGTACTTGTATCACGGCATCCTGCACGTGCTTGAGATGTCAAAATGAATTAGAATAAAAAACAAATGATGTACCTACTGTATATGTATCGGGTCTGGATCACATCTTGGTATGGTGTAACTCCCTCCGAGCACAGACAGACACAAATGGTTTCCTCTACTGATTTATTTGAAGGCGATCTTCAATCCTCCAAACACACCGTGAAAACTATAAAGTATAAACAATACAATAAAACAAGCACGTTACAATTAACATAAAACGACACCATGGCATGCACAGCATTAGCCCCTCTCGGAACCCCCTGGGTCAGCCCAATCCGAACCGAACCGGGCTGACCCGTAGGGTCCCTGTGCGTTACTTTGTTTTCGTATTGAAATGAATTGAGGTACACTAACAGGTACATATACGGACATTGCTGGTTGTAGGAGTGGTTGCACCACTCAAAAATACTTAATGGCTTCCGCGCCACAGGAGATATTCGCAGCGGTATTTATAGGTACTTAAAGTTCACACATTCAGAAGCCCTCAAACGAAAAAAAGTCCTCAAAGAGCGCAGAAGGACGTATCCGAAGGTGTTTGCGTTTATTTATGTGTGCGTACCCGGTGGCAGGGTGGAGGTGGAATAGGACCCCATGCTCTGGGTCTCAAAAATGTCAGAAACTTCAATAGCATTGGGTTCTGCTTGTAGGGCTAGCACAGCATGTAGATGCAAACATTTCACATAAGTAAAATACAGACAAACAAACAACAAATACCTCGTTGGCTGCGTGCATAAACAAGGAAGGAAATCTCTTCAGTCTTAGGTCCTTATAACCTTTCTTTCAACAGTCTCTTGTAACTTTAAAGTGTCTTTGTGTGACCAGTGCAAACGGAGCTGCTGCACCTTGCTGCTTCTGTTGCTTGTAGCTTGATTGCATATACAAAACTTCTGTGTACCAATTGACATGAGATGATGAGAGCAGACCAAACGAGACACAGAATGTGGCATTGACCCTTCAAAATAAAAGCATTACAACTTGACAAGAAAAAGACATGAAATAATGTTTTAACATGACTGTAACTTAATTATGAACTTCTTCATTATGAACTTAGACCTTTTAGAAATAAACAAATTATATGACTTGTAGTGGCAACAGTTACATATGGTATCACCAGCTGGTTTGGAAACCTAACTGTAAAATACAAATCTGAGATCCTTAGATTAACCAAAATGACAGGGAAGATCATGGGTATGTCTACACCTCTGATCACCCCCCAGGTCATCTTTGAGCAGGCCACCATTGGACAGGTTAAGAAAATTATGTCTGACCCCTCCTATGTACTATACCCTGTAACCCTGAGTATCGGCTAATGCCATCAGGTAGGAGGTAAGAGGTCCATGTGTGCAAATACAATAGGTACAAGCATTCCTTTGTCCCTCTGTCAATCACACTCCTTAACATTGTCCTTGCAGAGGGCAGACATGGTAGGGGTCGAAGGTTATGAGGTGATGTTATTCCTCTTTTGCACTAGGTATGTTGGTGTGTGGTTTTTTTAATGTTTTATGGGTCACTTTGTCGCCTTTGTTGTCTTGTATTGTATTGTTTTGTATTGTATTGTATTGTATTGTATTGTATTGTATTGTATTGTATCTGTATGCTGCAGGGCGGGTCCTTGGGGTCCAAGACAAATTTCTCCCTTGGGAGACAAAATAAAGAAACATTGACCTTGATCTTGGTGAACTCTTGCAGTGTGTGATCCCTAGTCGGCGATCAATCGTTTAGTGTGAAAGCCACAAAGATAATATGATTTAAAAAAAGAAGACTCCTGTAGTGTGAAATACATAGCGATCTGATGACTCACCGACAACTTTAAAACTCCTACAGTGAGTAGGGGCCATTAGTGTGAAAGCCACAAAGATAATATGACAGCCGATTTAAAAAAAAAAAGACTCCTGTAGTGTGAAATACATAACGATCTGATGACTCGCAGACAACTTTAAAACTCCTACAGTGTGTAGGGGCCATTAGGCATGTATTAGAATCTCAATAATGTATTTAAAACACATACATCTCCATACATCATGTCATCAAGCAGGTTGTGTGTGTTATGTTTCTTCGCTAGATTGGCTGCAAGGTGGCAGTGCTGCTTTTCATCTATTTCCTTTCCACCAACTATTACTGGATCCTGGTGGAAGGTCTCTATCTCCATAGCCTTATCTTCATGGCCTTCCTCTCAGACAGCAAATACCTGTGGGGATTCACACTCATTGGGTGGGGTGAGTAGAAAAACTCTCAGTACATCACATTAGACTAGAGAGAGAGAGAGAGAGAGAGGCAGCGCACAGATATGCAGGACAGTGTATAATATAGCGCTTTGGAGAAAAGCGCTATATGTCTATACACTAGCATGTCTGAACTCAACTCACCTACTACTCTGACGGCTGAATGGTCAGGATGACCGTGTTTTTCTAATGATCTTCACACCTCTCCCACCCGCCGACGACTTGCCATTGTCTTCTAAATGTTACATTCCAACTAATTAAAGGCAGCGGGCACCATTTCAACTCAACAGGACAACTCAACCTTTTCTTTTTCTTTTCAGTTTACCAAACCCACAAGTTCGTGATGTTGAGAGCATTCTAGTGAATAGCCTATACCCTTGCGCAGCGCGAGGTAATTAACGCCAGCTAATTATTTGGTCTTTGATTAACGGATTATATAAAAAATCATTTTGGGCCAAAATAAAGGAAGAAAAAAAAGAGAGCGGATTTGACATCATTTCTCAAGTTGAGCGTCTTTTTCCTGAGATCCCATTCACTGACACAACAAAACAGACAACATTTAGAGGTGGGCACTGGGTCTGGGTTGAAGTAGCCTAATTTACAACACTGTCCGACTTAGTTTTGAGCCAATAAAATACCACGCCAGAGCCAGGCCCATTGATCAGAGTCCGACGAAATACGAGTTATATATTTAAGCAATAAGCCACGAGAGGTCTCAGGTTACCGGGTATTTTACACTGGCTGGGGGCGTAGGCAGACCCGAGGCGCAGCCGAGGGTCTTCTACTCTATTTTATTCTAAATAGAGTAGAATAGCCTGTATTCTAAATAGAGTCAAAATCAGACAGATGTGAGCTGAATGTCCACCATTTGGAATTGCCCAAAATAATGGACAGTACATCTCAGAGGCAAATATGGTCACGTTGCGACACATTGTGAGCTTGTAGAATTGTAATATGTTTGAAAAAACCACTTACTACTACAGATCCACCAGGACAGGTAAACGCTTCTTACTGTCTTTTGTCATTACAGGGTTTCCAGCTCTCTTTGTGGCTGCGTGGGCTGTTGTCAGGGCGACACTGGCAGATGCAAGGTTAGTTAACAATTAAGTCCTAATTAGATAATTTTAGATTTTAACTATATACAAAGCAATAATAGTTTTTTCGGAAAGCTCATAGGATTTTCAACGGTGGTTTAGAACAATGTTTTACATGTTTTAATGGGTTAAAAAATGTGAATGAATGCAATTGTTGTAATGTTGAGAGTCCATGGTGTTCACAGAAAAGGTTAAAATATTCTGTTTTGTTTTCTAATGCAATTTTGGGTCATCATTTTAAAATGGAAACTTGGAGCACACTGATCTTCATTGAAATACGACAGCTCTGTGTGCACATTCTGTTCCAAAATAGAAGCATTGTGGGGTGGTGGATGGTGATGACTGAAAGTCACACACCTGGACTGAGTCAAAATAATTAGACTCTAATTGGGATTGGGAGTGATAACGAATGTTAAGCATCAACACAGCATAAATCAGCCAAAACACAGCCAGCTGTGTTGTTATCTTTTGGCACTATACTGTACAAGAGTTTGAATGGAAGCCCTGCTGATGTCTGTCTTCTGTATGCTACTATTGTTACCATAGTACGATAGTTTCAAGCACTTCGAGCACTTTTAACCTTTATTTAACCAGTAAAAACACACTCCTTTTCAAGTGGGAACTGGCCAACCATGCTACATCATACATCATAAAACAGACAACAATAGTACATCTATGTTACCTAAAAATACATACAAAATCTCCAAAGTGATACACTTTAAATGACGGAAAAAGAGGCCGAAAGTCCTACATACAGTAAGTATCACCCAGGGTGTAGTAGTATATCCCCCTTTCACAATGCGCTAGACCCCTGGGAGATGGATTGCTGGGGTGGAGCGCCATCAGCTCCCAGTACTTACCACACCACTTCAAGCCGTGCTTCTCATACACTGAGTTGGCAGTGCCCGGGATTGAATCCATGACATTGCGGTTGAAAGACGAGTGCTCTACCGACTGAGGCTGAGCTACCCGGACACTGTACAATATAGAAAAATCAGACCAGTCTGAAGTGAGTGGTGCTGTACTGTACTCGTGCTGTAGTACTGGGGACCTGTACAAGCCCTCCTCCCTGGCCTGTGTGTGTGTGTGTGTGTGTGTACGTGTGTGTGTCTATATGTGTGTGTCTGTGTGAGTGTGTGTGCGTGCGTGCGTGTTTGTGTGAGCAAACATTTCAAAAATACTTAAGAAAAGAAAGAGGACAAGGTCGATGGCCTAATATTATTGATAATGATAACATGGTCATGGAGTCTGAGCCGGCTGAGGGGATGGAGGAAGAACAAGCTGGGGAAGAGGAAGAGCATGCTGGAGATGAGGCAGAGGAGGACGAGGAGGACAACTTTGACAAGGACATGCCGC
Organism: Protomyctophum bolini; assembly: GCF_963924005.1. Taxonomy (NCBI): domain Eukaryota; kingdom Metazoa; phylum Chordata; class Actinopteri; order Myctophiformes; family Myctophidae; genus Protomyctophum; species Protomyctophum bolini. Next base: position 25,933,324 of record NC_137877.1, on the reverse strand, counting down.
TGGAGCCCACTGACTTTGGATATTTCCCTGATAATGTTGACTCAAATGTCAAACGTTATATATATTGTGTTATTCAACCAAGCTAGATGTAGCCTAATGTGAGACATGTTGGCTCTTTGCTGATCGCTCATTACTAGGTGCATGGGGAGAAGACATGGCGAACAAGTAATTGGCAGAATCTATCCCACAAAATGCATGTGGCGTTTGCATGGAGCGATCGACGAGGACATGGAGAGAGAAATCTGACTGGAGAGCAGCTTTTGGACCGCCGAGCTGGTCTGAACACAATGTTCCCACTGTAGAAATCAGACTGGAGACCAGCTTTTGGACTGTCAAGCTGGTATGAACACAATGTTCCCACTGCTCCATGGCTGTGTTCTGCTCTCCTGAGCCTCCCCCCCCCCCCCCCCCCCCATGGAGCAGAGCTGCTCTATGAAACCCAGTGACTCCCATTGAAAATGAATTGCGAGCTGCTCTGCCCCCCTCTCCCCCCGGAACAGAGAGAGCGATTTCGTTTCGATCTCGATTTCGTGTACGAGGCCTCAGGTGTGAACGGCGCCTACTAAAACAGACCTTTTTCCATGGCAAGGTTCTGTATCTTTGTCCAGATGTCATGAGGTTAAAGAAGATACAGGTGTGTTACAGGTGTTATAGTGCTTGCCGTGTGATGGCCTTATTGTTCATTTCAGAAAGTGTGGGTGTAGGAAGTCCGATATAGAAGTAATACAGGTAATACTGAAAAGTTTGTTTCTGTTAGGCATGGACAGTTTGGTGTAGAAACATGCAGAACAGTACAACAGAACAGGTTGAATAATGCTTTTGTACTCCTTCACATGGTTGTCTCCTCTCCTCTCTCCTCTATGTATTTCGTCCTAACCACAGGTGTTGGGAGCTAAGTGCAGGCAACATTAAGTGGATCTATCAGGTGCCCATCCTGACAGCCATTGGGGTAAGTGTTTATTTGAATATGAGTGCACAGTAATGGCTCGTACACACTGCTGATATTTGCTCCGATTATGCTGTCGGGGAGCATTTTTGGTGCTCGCCGACAAAACCCCCGATCTGACGTAAAATCGGGCTTTGATCGGTGAGGTTTTGCTCGCTGTGTGTGAAAGGAGCTGCGAGAAGATCCAGCGCCGATAAAAGCGCTCGCCGACGCCTCCCCGACCATTTCTGAACATCTAGCACGTTTGATATTTGACGTGCCGACTGGATATCATACAGTATGAACTGGGTTAACTTGCGACTGCGCCCCGATAAGGCCTGTATTACAGCCAATGGTCCTCATTCACAAAGGAGAAATACGCCACAGTGTAAATGATGCGGAAACAGATGCGTATTGATATCGTATTAATCCGTCCTCTCAACCTACGATTAGGTCCCGTGTTATTCAGAGAACCTGGTGTAATCACTTAATTTGTGCGGATCGCCGAGTGTATCCTTTCCGCATTTTTCCCAAGCGATTCGCCTGATGTCGCCTAACATCCATGCCCATTCCACACCATAAGGCAACAGGAAATATCGAAAAATGTCATCATAGCCTGCACAGAGGATTCCCAAGCTTTAAATGATGTACAACAGCCGCGATGAGCTTGTAGAGCAGTTAATTTTGACAGGCGGGTCTCTGCAGGACAGATCTTCAAGCAAACAGCGCGATATATATAATTATAAACGAAACTTGCCAACTTGGTACGCATTGCTTCACTCCTTGTTAAATGTCAGAAGTTAACTGATGTTAGTTGCTTTCAGTTTCACATATAGAAAGAAGTTAATTTACAGTTCACCACACCAAATGCTTAAAACTCTACAATGATAAAAGGCCCTATTGATTAATACATTTAATTTAATTTAATTAATACCACGACGCAAATGGATGCGGATATAGGTGCTTGCAGCAAAGGGCCTACGGGAAACTTTAATTGGCTGAGTCTCTGTCAACATATGCTGATCAGCGAGTTACAGTGGTAATAATAATCATCATCAACAGCCTTTCTTGTCTCTCTGTCTGTCAGACCGGCATGTCTGTGGCTGTCCGTGCTCACTGTGCCGTTATATTAATTTTCCAATGTGAATTTCACCCAGATTGGACTCATTGCATAAGTATAGCATGCGTGTGCTTGTGTGCGTGCTATTTTTACCAGCACTGGGTGTTACAAAACAAAAAAACAAAATGAGCTAAACAGAGAGAGTGCTTTTCCTCTCCCTATAGAGCCCATAAACAGACTAAAACACTAAGCCCGGAGGCACAGGCAGATGAATCAGGGTTTCGGAGTCCAGATTTATTTTCAGAGACAAAGTACAGCTTCATGGCCTGAGCCATGCACCCTTCAGCCTAACAGCTTCAGGACACTGACCCCACATAGACAGTTCTGGCTAGTTTATAAAGAAGCTCGACAGTCGTTTAACACCCAAACCAAATGGTCCAAGTCACTAGGTGTGTTCACATGAAGAACAAAATTTCCCCAAATTCAAGGTACCAAAAGTTAACTGTGAACTTGGTAGATCTGCTTTTAGCTTCTGTGGCCCTAATACATGGAATGACCTGCAAACTACCGGTAAATTGACCACATTGGTACCCTGAGTCGTTTTAGGGGTGGCGGTGGCTCAGGGGTAGAGTGGCTGGATGGTAACCGCAAGGTTGCCAGTTCGAACCCGGGCTCCCCCAGAGTTAGTGTCAAAATGTCCTTCAGCAAGACACTGAATCCCTAATTGCTCCTGATGTGCTGGTTGGTGTCTTGCACATGGTTTCCGCCACCATTGGTGTATGAATGTGCGTGTGAATGGGTGAATGTAATGCACAATCTATGTAAAGCGCACTATATAAATTTTACAAATTACCATTTTTTTAAACCATGGTGAGCATACAGATCCTAACCTGACTCCGCCAGATTGCGGCAGTACTGAGTTCTCAAGTTCCCTCCTCCTGTACAAATGTTGTCCAGCAGGGGGAGTGGTTTTACCAGGCTATCCAACCTTTTCCTGGGCTGTGTGTGCTCCACTTCCTGTCGATTTGATCCAATGAAATCCAATGAAACTGGTCAGATGACCAATGATATCCAATGAAATCGACAGGAAGTGGAGCACACACAGCCCAGGAAAAGTGTGGATACAGATCCAGCAGAACAACAAAACAAGAAAAAAAATAGTAAATACCATACCCAAATTGTAATAGTTAAAAAAAAATCTTCTTTTTAGCTCAACTTCATCCTGTTTCTGAACATTGTGAGAGTTCTGGCAACCAAGATCCGAGAGACAAATGCAGGGAGATATGACAGCAGGAAACAGTACAGGTGGGTGACAATGCTGACCTTCTCAACTTATGCTTAACCCTTTAAAGATGGAGTGCCATATTTTTTTCCACCCTAAAACATGATCATCAGGTATTATATAAGGAGGAATACGTTTTTCAAAAAAGTGTACAGTATTTGTTAAAATGTCGTTTTTACGCGGACATGCCCACCAGTTCATTAAGTATGCCTGGTCTGCCTGGTGGGTGATCCACCTGAACTGAAGCCGCACCCACAGCTGTTCTATGTCCGAGCATAGACATGGTAACGCCCCGCCTGTCTCTGATTGGCCTACCGACACTGCTGGCCTTACCAGAGTTTACTCTGAGGTGGAAGATACATGCTGGATAGTCTGCCGTGAGGTTACTCAGTGGTGGGAAATAAATAAATAATACAAGTACGATAATGACAGCATGGCACACGCAACAGTAACTTTTATTTTTGTAGAAGAGGCAAACTAATATTGTTTATGCTGTTGGCCTGTTTATTTGTATACATGTGTAAACTTGAAACATTATTGTACTTGATCTTTATCTTTTTTAGTATAACAGTATTAGTTTACTATAATTAGATTAATACCTTGATCTTTATCTTTTTTAGTAGTTTACTATAATTAGATTAATACACAATAATCAACACTAACACTTTAATTTAGAACACAGCCAAATCAAATCATAGTACACTACATACGATACGTGTTCAATCAATTATTCAATCAAAGCAAAAGGCACAAACAATATTAGTTTGCCTCTTCTACAAAAATTAAAGTTACAAGTTACTGTCGCGGGTTGCCATTATTTTGTACTGTATTCTTTCCCACCACGGAGTACCCTTGCTTCTCAGAGGACAGGCAAGACGGGCAGTGTCGGTAGGCCAATCAGAGGCAGGCGGGGCGTTACCATGTCTATGCTCGGACTTAGAATAGATATCCGCGTTGTTGTATGATAAAGAGGGAGGGGTTAGGGTGATAATGTGATGTCACTATATCACTGTTAGGGTTAGGCCTTCGCATCTAGCATTCATTGATGCATACTAGATGTATGAAAGGGTTTGTTTACATCTTGCCCCAATGCATTTCCAATGGAAGTCACATGGTTTGACACAACATTTGTGTTGTACGGCTTTCGCCTGTGTTTCGACTGCCCCCCACCCCCTCATACAACAAAAATGTTGTGTCAAACCATGTGACTCCCATTGGAAATGAATTGCGAACTTGCATCCGTCAATAAGTCTCATGCATCAGCTATACATCAATCTGTTGTGCACGTGTGAGTCAGGCCTTAGGGTTAGGGTCATTGCACATAACAATGGGTCTAATGAAGTACTGTCACCTCATAAACACATGAAAAACTGGAGAAAAATACAAAAATCACACCACTCCAGTGGTTTTCAACCTGGCCATTATTTATTCGGCATTTGAGCCACGGCCCACCATTTGATGAGATTTAGCCTCTCAGACCCAAGACTAGAAATTGTATTATCGTTGGATATGATTTTGTCCACAATTACATGCTTTATATCTGTGTGTCTTGCAACGACTGGTCGCGGAAGAGTCGAGTGTGTGTGTTAATAATAATAATATTAAGAAAAAATAGGCTGCTACAGACAAGTGTATTATGAATGTATTGGTATGTGTGTGGGCATACTTAATTTGTACTATATATAATTTATGCATTCTAGAAGTACATTGTGGAAAGTGCTTCTGCCCTCTGTGTTCACTCAATATGTGCAGTAATTTTACCACTCAACCCTATGTTATGGGTGAACAAAAACTCACAAGGTGTGTTGTGAGCTTGTAGAGCGGCTATGTTCGCTATTTTGGAAAAAAATTGAAAGTGAAATTGGTTAAGTAAGAGGGTTTTAATGTATGCATATTTAACCAATTTAATTTGTGTTATTATGGCCACTTTGGCCAATCATGCTGTTGATGTGGCCTAGTTTTTATTTATCCCATTGTGACTAATGTCCATCTGTGGAAGTCAGTTTGTCAATAGGAAATCATTAACACTGTATTATCAGTGCCAGTCTGTTTGGTGACTCATCAAACTCATGTTGCTTTCATGTATCGTCACTGGATCAATATGCACTCCTGCTGTCTGTTTCAAGTGCATTTTGAAAAACATCTTGTTTGTGTGGATGTGTATAATTATGTTATTGTTCATGACCGGTTTCGACGCACCACTTTGAAGTAAATGAGCTAAACAGAGAGAGGAGTGCTTTTCCTCTCCCTATAGAGCCCATAAACAGACTAAAACACTCAGAATAAGCCCGGAGGCACAGGCAGATGAATCAGGGTTTCGGAGTCCAGATTTATTTTCAGAGACAAAGTACAGCTTCATGGCCTGAGCCATGACACTGACCCCACATAGACAGTTCTGGCTAGTTTATAAAGAAGCTCAATACACATTTCAAACAGTCGTTTAACACCCAAACCAAATGGTCCAAGTCACTAGGTGTGTTCACATGAAGAACAACACGAGACCTCTAGATGATGCTATCAACAAGCTAGATCAAAGTAGGCCTATAGCTATTTACCATAGAGTGCAAGCTGTGAATGGTGCCCATGCGTCTATCCAAACACGTCCTGTTGGTCAGGCCTACTAGTTTAGATGTGAAACAATTTAGTCTGTCTAGTTAGTGTGGTTGCCCTTTAACTGTAACACTTTATTATTTTACTGGAGTAAGACAAAGTTTGCCGCATTATACCTCCCAGTTTTGACTGTACGCACTTGAGCCATATGTCAAATTGGGAATCGTGTGCTTGTATTTTGTTAAGAGAAATGTTGTATAGTTTAATTGATATAAATGTATTAGTGAATTAAATTTCCCCATTGACATGAATGGGAAAATGCAAAAATTCACATTCAAGTATTGTTTTCCTCGGAGACTGTACGCACTATAGTTATAAAACTTGGAGGATAAATTCATACTTATCACTAAAATTATTTAACCTATAATTTTATCGGTCGGCCTCATGGTGGCGCTATAACTTTACGTTTTGGCTTATAACTCTTGATCCGTAGGTCGTAAAATCAGAATTATTTTCCCCCTGGATTCCTTGGGAGTTTTGATAGTGCGTATCGTTCGGCCGTAATCGTCGTCCGAAGTTAGTAGGAGGGGCCTATATCACAAAAAATGCCATAAATCACGAACGGAATGTCCAATCCATCCCAAATTTGAATCACATGTCCGGGGTGGTTTAATGAACCAAGTTCTAAAAGCAATTCCATTTTCATCTATAGGGGGCGCGGCAAATGCGAGAAATGTAACAGTTTGTCGCAAAAACATGAATTTTGGGGGTTAAATCCCCTCCGAATTACTTACACATGATCTAAGGTTTGACTTGAAATTGTAATTGGCTGGCAATATTAGTGGGAGGGGCATATGTAAGCCACTGCGGCAAACACACTCTGCAATTTTTTTAAATTGCGAATTTTCTAGTTTAACATTATTAGGCTATATTAATGAAATGTGGTTCCATCAGATACCACACTTTCATGTATCGTCACTGGATCAATATGCACTCCTGCTGTCTGTTTCAAGTGCATTTTGAAAAACACCTTGTTTGTGTGGATGTGTATAATGATGTTATTGTTTGTGTGTCCACAGGAAGCTGGCCAAGTCCACCCTGGTACTGGTGTTGGTGTTCGGGGTCCATTACATAATCTTCGTAGGTATGCCGCACAAGTTCAAAGGACCCAGCTGGGAGGTCCGCATGTACTGTGAGCTGTTCTTCAACTCCTTCCAGGTGCAGTCATTTTCTAGTCCATGAGTTAATTTTTTTTTTGATTTTTCGATAAAGAATAACATAATAATCATTTAAATCATTCCTGTACACTCAAGAGAAAGAATGTCCCCGCTACCACCCTTAGATCTCCATATATGGAGCTGACCTGTTCTGACATTCCATATGTTGATCTGACCTCATCAAATCCTGTACACTCAAGACATGCTCCTTATATGGCCAGTACAGAATTCATTCCATGTCGATCTGACCCCTTTAGGGCAAGGTCGTTGGGCTAACATTCGTTGTGCTAAATACGGCCATAGCCGTGATCACAAATGTGATGAGATCAGCACATTTCGGTAAAATGGTAAATGGTGCATTTACAGTATATACCGCCTTTATCCAAGGTGCATTACATTCACATACTGATGCTGGAGGAAACCATGCAAGGCACCAACCTGCACAGCGGGATCAATAGGGGTTCAAAGTCTTGCTCAAGGACACTTTGACACTAACTATGGGGGAGCCCGGGTTCGAACTGCCAACCTTGCGGTTCAAATCCGGTCACTCTACCCCTGAGCAACTGCCGGGGCTGTGGACGTTTTTAGCCCAAGGAGTGTTTTTGTGCAAAACCAATGCTTGGAATGGATTCAGAATCATGAAAACCCCCTAGTTTGACACGAACATGCTACTTAAAGCATGAGGGATTTTCTTTTGCCGTATATAGGTTAATGGTATGGGTCAGATTATTTAATTAAATTGCTCAACATATGCAAGTTAGCATGGCCAGTTTCTAGATGCTGGGGACCTATACTCAACATTTCTAACATAAAACGTTAGGGTACTCAAAATTGGGCTCTATGGGCTGACCTGCTGTCACCTGCCTCTTTCAGATGTGTTTGTTGGAGTGAGTCATGCTTCAATGCAAGCAGATTGAAATAAATATATCATTCCAGAAGATAGAAAAGAGGACAGTGTTACAATACAGTAATTGAGCTATTGAGGAGGACAGTGTCACCATTTTACCATGCCTTTTTACAACAGAGATCTCTTTCTTTCAGGGGTTCTTTGTGTCCATCATTTACTGCTACTGCAATGGAGAGGTGAGTGCTTACTTCAATTGCAGTCTTCACTTCAATACCACGAAATATACTTTTGTGGAAATAGAAAAGCTTTGTGGGACAACCAATATAATATAAAACAATCACACACGTGTGAAATGAGGGGCGCTCTTGTCATCGTACATCCATTTATGTTAGCGGACATTTGACATTGCTACATAAGGTGGTTGGTTATTGGCCAAGCACTCCCACCAACATGTGATTGGTTAGCCGATTTTCTCGTTTACATATGACGTAAGTTTTCCATTCAATGTCAATGGCGTTTAATGTTTTGATGTTTAATATACGTCATATTTAGTGGAATTATCATCTCTTATGATCATACATCATGCATCATCTCGTACTGGCCATTGGCCAATCAGAATGCCTGCTGCCTGTGTTTGGTTAGCTGATTTGCTCGTTTACATATGACGTAAAATTTCCCTTCAATGTCAATGGCGTTTAATGTTTTGATGTTTAATTTACGTCATATTTAACACAGGGGTGCGTTCTATCCCCTCTGTTATTTTCCCTATACACAAATGAGTTGAAATACAACAACAAAGAGTTCTCTCTCATAAAGTAAGCTGATGACATGGCCTGCAGGACGTTTCCAGTCCGTCTTACTCCCAGAACATCGACCGTATTGCCACCTGGTTTGACAGCAGCTTCCTTGACCTTAATGTCACTAAGACCAAGGAGCTGTGTTTGGGAGGGGGGTCAAGAGCAGAGGGCTCAGGGTCCATCTTTAGGCCTGTTACTGAGTGGGGAGGAAGTGGAGCAGGTCAGTGACTTTAAATATCTGGGAACAACCATAGACAATAAACTCACCTTTCAGACCAATGCATTGCAGATAACATCTACAAAAAGGCAAGGCAGCGGCTATATCTTCTCAGGAAACTGAGAAGTTTTAATGCTAGTAAACACACCCTGACCATGATCTATATACACTCTGTAGAATAGATCACTCACTGAGAGTATTCTCACTTTTAACATCGTGTCCTGGTTTGGGAATCTCTCAGTTAGAGATAAAAACAAGCTCACCCAGGTAGTCAACCAGGCAAGTAAGATCATTGGAGATAAACAATTGCAACTTCAGGACATACGTATACTACTGCTCCATAACCAAAAAAGAAATTCAGATTTACAATGATTCTACCCACCCTCTTATCTCTGAATTTGACTTGTTGCCATCGGGCAGGAGGCTTAGGGCAAAACTAGCTAAAAAGAAGGGTTACAAAACTTTGTTTGTGCCAACTGCTGTGGACATTTTAAATAAGAAAATGTTTAAATAGTTCACCTAACACCCACTGTTCATGATCACTGTTGCTGTGTTTATGTGAATGCATTTTATATAGTATTTTAATGAATCTGTGTATTTTATGTAATGTTTTATTGTTGTAACTGACTGCCGGTGTGCCAAAGACAAATTTCTATTTTATGTAAATGTAATGGACAATAAAGTTTTCCTTATTCTTATTGTCATCCACCGAATTCTCAATATTTAGCGTCCAGTAGATTAACAAATAAGCTTACGCTTTTGCAATAACTGACTATAGTTTGTCTAAATAATGCAAAACTACCTGAAAACAAAATATAGTTTGTTGAACTGCCAAATAATGATTTTTTTCTTTACATCCTTATAGAGCGCAGCAGTCCCCTTTCGTTCAGAACGACGAGTGGCCCAGGAAATGATTCCCTGTTCATTTTCTCCATAGGCTTTTCAAAAAGTATTTATATAAAGACGGTTCCGCCACGGACGAAGCCAACTCGGATCGTGACAAATCATGACAACAAACACAATATTTTGGGGCGAATAATTAGAAAGAGGAAAATAAAGTCAGGATACAACACTCGTCGTTCTGAAAGGGACTGTGATGCAGCACTATCATTGCTTTTGTGATAACAAAAGAAGGCTATTCACAAGCAAATGTCTCCTCCGAATGACACTAGGTACAGACGGAGATAAAGAAAACATGGACACGCTGGAATCTGAACTTTGGCTGGAAAGGCCCGACGGTCTGTGGCCAGGGCCACTGCCGCTACCGCTCAGTCCTAAGCGCCTTCAACAACAACAACAACAGCGCCAGTAGCCACTCCCACCTGGCTGGGGGCGGACCCGCCACCCGCTCCACCACACTCGTCTCCAGTCGCGTCTATCGAAGTTGCGGCCCACCAGTGGTCAGCGTGCACGCCACTCTGCCAGGCTACGTGATCAGCAACTCGGACCCGGATAGCCTCCAACCGTCCATGCGGGAGGAGGCAGAAGACAGCGGACCCAAGCAGGTGGATATCTCCCTGAAGGAAACGCCACCCGTTCTGAGCAGCAGTACCACAGCGGACGACGAAGAGGAAACACTGTAGAACACTGGTCCCCAAACACTGGGTCTCGGGACCCATTTGTGGGTCGCGGACACATTGTTTTAGGTCCCCTTGTTTTTTGTTTCCTACATTTGTTTTTTAATTATTATTTCAAAACATTTTCAAAAAGCATTCCCAAAAAAAGCAAAACTATTAAACCAAATTTCAATGATTTATGAAATAAAAGAAAAATCTAAGACAATCCATAAATTGGAAGAAAAGAATAGTGAAAATGGCTACAAGGTCATAATGCAGTAAGCGATGCATAGTGAGCTTGTAGATCTGTTATTTTCACTAGTTTAGGTCCTGGGAGAGTGCCTCATTTATGTTTTGGGAATTTGGTTTGTTTCGGGCAAAAAGTTTGGGAACCACTGCTGTAGAACATTGGGTTGGTGGCATGGACAAGTACTGTATAATTTATAGCTGTAAAATCGTATAAATCACCCTCTGATAGTGAAAGGCACAATTAATTTAATTGAAAAATAACGGAACATCCAGACCCACAGGAACACGCCCAGGGGGTCGGCCCGGTTCCGGCGAGCGGCCCTGCGTCCTAAACAGTCGAGAAATGACAGTTACCATGTGGGGGTCACGGGGGTCCGTGTGGGGGTCCCCGGAACATCCAGAGCACCAGGAACGGCCCAGGGCTGTACTGTAGTGTAGTGTACCCTGTGCCACTTCACTCTGTGCTGTACTCTACTGGCCACTTTAGGTGTTGCAGCTGTCCATGCTCAGACATACAGACACAGAGACATACATAAACACATTGCTGTGTAATGGAGCGGTTAGCCACCACTCAAAAACTGTATTATATTACCTATTACTAGTTACTGTAAAAAAATAATATTATTATTACTTTAAATATTACTCCCTTTTGTAAGTAATTGCATCTTTTGTCCCCAAAAGTGTTGATTGTTCTGGACGGTTTAAGGACCGCCCTTCCGCATCCCATAATTCACAAGTACAGACAATTGGTGGGCGCATCGTTTCCGTATCCGCTCTAGAGTCTAGTTCCTCTAGACCAGACTACTGTAGTTAGCATGGCATTGGTTCGACCTCCTGATAGTCTGACCATTACTAACACTATCCCAAACCCTAACCTCCAGTAAGCCACAGGCGCATGGCGCAAAATTAATTAATCAGGACAACTATACCTTGTGATCAAAATGTGTTAATTACAATCAAATCCAAGATAAATCATTTGGCAAACTTGCCTTCCCTTTGAGATGCAGACGGCCCAGAGCCGAAGGATGTACATGGTTCCACCGCGCCTCAAGCCAAGTTCAGGCTGGTGACTGTCTGGTGCATTTCCGGAGCAAGACTCGTAGACATGAAGAAAGAATGTACAGGAGCAAGGGAAAAAATGTATGTCAATAAATCTTCATCAAGTCATGGCTGATGAAGATGCATTAACATAGAAACGTTGTCACGTTCTTTTTGCCTGCACCCTGCGAATACAATACTCCAAATGTCAGAGTTTGCTCCTTTTTTCTATTTCTTTACAGCTTTCTTGAAACGGCAATGATGGAGAAGAATGTGCCCACCTTTTCTTCTTACATCTGTCATGTGACAATAAAGCTGAATTGAGTTGAGGTAGGCCTACCTACAGTATGTTTATGCTTCATTATTTTGTTTGTATATTGCTATGCTGGTAATATGCTATGACAGTCATTGTATTGTTCTTATTGCTGTACTGATTAATATGTTTGTTCATTGAGGCAGTGCAGTGTCTGCTATTTTTACTAATGTGATTTCATGTTATTTTATGTTCACAGGATGCTAACTAAACCAATTGCCCTTCGGGGAAATTAAAGTTTCTTTATTTATTTTCTTTTTTATTCACGGAAGCCCATTGAGAGCAAACTCTCTTGTCTCTGCCCTGATCACAGCAAGTATACTTATAAAATACAACACATAATATAGTGAAAAACAAGTTTACATAAGACAGCTATCATGGCTGGGTGTGTGTGCGCTCGCGTGTGTGTGTGTGTGTGTGTGACTGAGTGTGCGAGTGTGTCTATTCTGTCTAAACAGCAGGGGCTCAGTTCATGTCTCTGCTATAATGAGATGTCATTTATTTCTGAGAAACTGCTGCTGTGGTTGGTGTTGATGAGACGATATCCTAAAATGTCAACTAATTACCCTGCCGTGTCTCATTTTGACGACTAAATGAGGTGGTACTCGTACTGTATAACAAATTAAGTTGTGTTGTAGCCACCCAAAGCGCGTCCGAGTTAGTGCAGTTATTAGTGCATCAAAAGTAGACCACCATTACTGCCTAAAATGGGGCCACTATTGAAAGTGTTCTCACCTTCTCCATGCTTGTCTGGTTTGGTCACACAACCTCTCAAGACAAATCAAAGCTGGAAAGAGTAGTACGTCGCGCATCAAAAAACATAGGATGCAGCCTCCCTACACTTTCCTCACTCTATTCCACCAGAATAATCAGGAAGGCATATAAAATCATTGCAGACAACTCCCATCCTGCACATCACCTCTTCAATCTCCTCCCATCAGGCAGGAGATATAGAAGTATCCAGAGCTCTACATGTCGCTTCAGGGATAGCACTTACCCCGTAGCCATTAGACATCTGAACTCATAGTATATGCATATAGCACTTTAAAAAACTGGATGTAATTTCCTATGCTGCTGGTTTTTGTTTTTGTATTGTACTGTCTTTCTTGTTTGTGTATCTATGGTTGTCTGTATATGTTGAGTATGAACCAAGACAAATTCCTATCAACTTGTTGACATGGCAAATAAATTATTGAATCTTGAATCTTGAAAATGTTATTAAAAACTATACTATAAAAACTAGGGATGTCCCGATTACTTTTTTGCTCCCGATACGATTCCGATCATTTATCTTTGAGTATCTGCCGATTTTCCCAATCCGATATTTTACACTTATGCCATATCAAAATAGTACAATATCCAAAATCACAGACAATATCCAGTCTATCGATTCATTCATGATATCGATATAATATTGGGGTATACTATGGATCACATTTTTTTGTTCCCGATCCGATTTCGATCATTTGAAAATGACGTGATTGGCCCCGATTTCCGATCACGTGATCGGATTGGGACAACCCTAACAAAAACTGGTCAAACATTGGCCAAATTGTCCAATAATATGAGAGGCAAAACGTTTGAAGCACAGTTAAAGTATAGAAGCTGAAGTACCTGACAAAGCATTGCGTTGTGGGACGTTGTGAGCTTGTAGAACGTCTATTTTCACAATATTTATCTGTGGAACTGAGTCAAACTAAATGTAATGCTTCAACTCCTACAGTACAATTCCAAATGCTTTTCACGTTGGGGATTCTCAGTTCAAATATGATTATTTTGGGGGGTTCCCAGTTTAAATAAGATTATTTTGGGGGGTCCTCAGTTCAAATATGATTATTTTGGGGGGGGTCCTCAGACTCCTCAGTTCAAATATGATTATTTCGTGAGGGTTAATTGCGTAACCACTGGGCTATAGACTACACTACAGTACACACAGAATGCACACATTTGCACCTTCAGATTAGGTATACAAATGACAACATCCCCACATACACCAACACATTACATTCATGTACCGTAAACAACAAACACCATCTGTTCCGTTCCTCATGCGTGACATAGAAAGAATGTGAGCAGTACTCATTCTGTAAAAGTCTAATTGAGATGACAGGAGAGATTAAAGTACCTGAAGTACACTTCCATGAGTGCTGCCTGGCATTCTTCTATTTAACCTAGAATGATAGGTTATTCCCACCACAGTAATTGCACATGCGTATCATGAATGCCACTAATTACAAGACTGTGAAATGTCTCTCTGCATCTATTCAGCAATGAAACGCGAACACTTGGAACATCATTGGTCTAAGCAGGTAATTATAATTAGCGTGCATGTGGTGAAGGAGCTATACACTACTGTAGTGTAGACCTCCAGGGGTCCTTGAGGGTGTTCCAAGGGGTCAAAGTGATTGAAAGTTAGGAACCAAGAGTGTACAAATGGAACCAAATGGACCTGTAAGTGGGGGCTGATGCATACAAAATGAGGGGTCATTGAAAAAAAAAAGGAAAAAAGAACCACTGCTTTTCTCCCTGGAAATAAAAACGTCTGAGTTTCCGAGGCTACTGCTAATTTTTCGACCGCGGTCGAGATCGTGGATGTCCCTAGCGATGACATCAGGGAACGACAGTTTTCTACCTCTGGTCTGCTTTGAGGCAGAACTCCAGAGAAGAAGGGAAGATATAACCTCATTGTCAGCTCTGTAGCAGTAGCCGGCAAACTGTGTATCCTGATATTCTGACCACTACCACGCAGTCTAGGGGTTTGAATCCACTATGGTGCATTCGGCTTGCCGAGCATCTTTGGCTGTGTTTGGTGGAGAGAAGCCAGGCACATACTCCTACGGGCTATAGCGTCACCTGTCAGTAGGGAATGTTGAGGAGTAGGATGGAGGCACTACATGTGTTTCTGTGTTTATTCCTACTAACACCAACAACAATACATGTTTAGGGCAGTGGTGCCGACATATTCCTTTGGTAGCAGAAAGCAGGAAATAATTGGCATGACGACTAAAATTTGTTTATATACCGTAGGCTAATTAAAAAATAAAATCTTCCTGTCAGTATACCCTATTCTGGGCCTGTCATGATAAATGGTACTGTAAACGGTATATTGGTACACACACACACACACACACACACACACACACACACACAGGAAAGCATAAAAATTCTGCAGAAACGTACAGGGTTTAAGTGGTTAAGTCAATAGCATTGTTGTTGATGATCTTTTTGTCATTATTAAACACTGAGTCAGAGTTGCCACTCCCCTCAGGGCTGGTGGTGTTGTGACTTAGCTCTTTACATCTGATCCCAAAGAGACTGCAAATCTTCATCAACATCAGGTCCACAATCTCCTCCTCCTCTGAGGGCTGGGGAACAGGAGAAAGACATACTCAACAGATCCAAGTGGTGCTTGAGGAGGACTAGTCTAGAGGACAGTAATTATAGGTCTTCAAATATTGTACTTTTGACTTCACTACATTTCAAACCCAAACTTGAGAAAGAAGAAAGAAAGAAAATTAGGCACATATCCAGCAGAAAGGTATTTGGAAGACTGCATAAGTATGGGGATTTTACTATTGCAAATATTTGTTGGGATGATATTTGATCCAAACAGTAATTCAGTTTGATACTTTATTCAGAATTCAATGACAGAAGAAAAATACATTATATATGATGATATATATCTTCATAACAGTTAGTACTTGTACACTATACTGTATATATATATTTTTGTTCTAAATAATATAGCATTACAAAAAAACTACCTTGTGATGCAGCTGCTCCTGGCTAAATGCTACAAGGATGACAGAGATGAGGAGGTTGAGTACCACAAAGGTCATGAACACGATGCATGATCCAATGAGCAATGCCCCGAGCACTGGACTGTTGTTCAGAACCTGTTAAGGAAGTATCAGCGTCAATTCATCTGAGCTGATTATACCGACTACCATGGTCAAATGAACATCCACTCAGTGTACGCTGTACACTGACTAAAATATTAAAACAAAGATAGCAAGTTCTTCAAGGAATATCATAGAAAGAAAACCTCCACCTCACTCCAACTACACATCGATATATGAGCTGAGTCCAATGGGAGATGTAAACATTAGAGCAGACCAGTGCCAGATTTTTGGGTTCGATACCGAGACCTAGACCACGATTACTGATGTAATGTTGCACAAAGTGCAACATTTCCTAATATATTTGTAAAACTTGATTTGGTTAAGTTTATATTTGAGAACATTTACCTTATACACAAAAAATAGGCCTAGCCAATCTCTCTTTCTTTTATTTTTTAACTAGCGCATAGCACCCATTTTGTCTGTCTGTGTCCCACATCATGGAGATCTGTGTATGTGCCTGTGTCTGAAGAGTGCAAACTGACTGAAAAGTGGACTGGTTAAGTAATCAATTGGCAGGTGTGGGGTTGCCATGGCAATCAAGGCAGAGACTGGAAATTGCACAGGTGAGGGAAGCTTTGACTTAGGTCCACTGGCAGAGCCTGACCAGAGCATTATGTGGTGTTTCTGGACAACGGTGTGTCTCACAGACTTGAAGCCGGGCACTGCACTCCCTGTGGTGGTGTGGAACGCATGTGTCGAATTCGGTGGGGCAAACGATTCTCGAGTTACGTGCATTACAACCGTACACACAAGCACACACACAGAGACGTGGCACATTTATAGTTAGACTAGACCTGTACCTGCCCGTCGGTCACCGGCCTACTTGAGAACGGTGCAACTTGGGAACCTAATAATACCCGTTGTCAACTTGTGATAGCACTGTCTGTGTCCCTTTTGTGCCCATACTGTATATGGAGATCTCTGTAGTATGCAATACCCGTTGTCATAGCACCCATTTTAACGGTCTGTCTGTGTCCCACATAGAGATCTCTGTATCTGTCTATCATGGAGATCTCTGTATATGGATGTCTGCCTGTGTCTAAAGAGTGCAAAAGTGGAGTGGTTAACACATTATGCATTGGCTGCATAATTGTAGATACCAATCCTACTATAAATGCGCCACGGCTCTGTGTGTGTGTTTGTGTCTGCGTGCGTGCATGTGTGTTCACATTCGACACATGCGTTCCACACCCCCGCAGGGAGTGCAGTGCCCGGTATCGAGTTGGTCGTACCCACGGTTCTCCAGAACCACCACAAAAGGCTTTGATCAGGCTCTGCCAGTGGGCCTAATCAGCTTAAGTCCCCCTCACATCTGCAATTCCCAGCCTCTGCCTCAGCCAATTGATTGCCATGGCAACCCCACACCTGCCAATTGATTACTTAACCAGCACACTTTTCACAGTCAGTTTGCAACACTCTTCAGGCACAGGCAGACAGACAGATACAGAGATATCTCCATATACAGTATGGGCACAAAAGGGACACAGACAGATAGTTAAAACGGGTGCTATGACAAGTTGACAACAGGTATTATTAGGTTCCCAAGTTGCATCGTTCTCAAGTAGGCCTGTGAACAACGGGCACATACAGGTCTAGTGTCATTAAAAAAGTGAAATAATGACCAATATATGATTGGTCTGGCCGTAATAAAAACCTCACTGACCTCCTCATAATTGAAGATGCCCAGCTGCAAACTGATCATGGTCAGAACAGCGTCCATGAAAGTCCTGTATGAAGCCAACTTCCATCCATACAGCAAATTGCACTAGAAAAATACAATTATGTTGAAAACATATGAAACATTTAACAGTGTGGATAAACGTCACTTTGAAGTTATACAGGACTGGGAGCTTTTCATATTCAATCATGAATATATTCAAGACAGATTCACTCGAACCTATAGTACAGTGTGTGCTAGCTCTACTGCGATAGAGGTGGTGGTAGTACAGTACCACCACATCTATCACAGGTGCACCCATGAGATAAGTGAAACCATGAAACAAATTGGCACAGCCAAAGGTAATTCTCTAAGGCAAGGAGCAACACCAAATAAGATCAAAAACTAGCATAACAGCTCTGGAGGGCTTTCAATTAATATGACACAGTGACATGCAGGGAGCAGTAAAAGTACAACCTTAGGCAGATATAGCAAAGTTTAATTCCATAACTTTAATTTCACAGATGGTTGGTCATGCCAGGATGACTGACTGAAACCAAGCAAAATTTACACTTTTGCACGATTGGCTGTGAAACTGCAGTACTCAGTCACTAAGTGGCAGTGGCTATACAGCCCTGCTGTTGTTAAGAGAAGAAGACAGAAAGAGAACCATGAAAGCAGGATGAGAACAACTGTTTAAGGAAAAGAAAATAATACACAAACTCACGGCAACAGAGTAGGCAACACACATGATGGCCATAACCATCAGAAAGCCTGAGATGTCGGTCCAGGCACGATGCAGTGTGGCCGTGATCAAGTTCAACTTGGGGTTCAGTCGAAGCAGGTGCCACAGTTTGATGGTGGCGAAGAGAACCAGGACGGCGATCACATGCCCCAGCACTGAGTTAGCCATGGCTGTGTCTTGGAAGTTGGCAAATCTATATGCAGCAAAACACAATAATGAAAAAAGAAAATGTTTCAAGAACATTCAGCAAAAATAGCGACTCTTTAAGCTCTCTTGAGTAATGTGTAATACATTATTTCATCAGGTGAGTCTGAAAGAGGCTAGCCGTCTATAAAAGGGTCTGTCTATTAGGGGTGGGATTGGCCGATTCACTTACCTCCCGATTCAATGCGATTCTGTGATTCAACGATTGTTGCGATTCGATATCACGAATATTACTTCGATTGTTTTACTACTCGAATTTTAAAACAATTATAAACAATGAAAAGGTGAATAATACGCTTCAGTGCAGCCAGATAACACCAGTCAGTCTTTCTAAAAATTGTGATATTTGATTAAATCAATGCTAAATGATTCTTACTGGTCTTTGTGGTTTTGGTAGTAGTTTAATTCCCGGTTTCCGAGCAGATGCCTTTTGATTAAGAGAGACAGGACACTCCAGCTGAGGGCAATGATAACCAACTCAAGCAAGTTCCACTTTCTCTTGAAGTAAGTCCATCTCTGCTGCTTCATTAACTTGCCCTGTCAGGAGATGGATGGATGGGAAAGCAGCCAGGAATGGAATTAGCCTTGCATTGAGATACTAATATCCCACTGCGCTTCATGGAATAGCTTGTGCAAAATGATCCAATTTTGCGTAATGTGTACATTGTTGTATATTGTCACAGTCAGGCATGCAGAAACCTTGTAATATTGCATCTTTTGAAAAAAATTGCTGTGACGTGTTCCGTGTCGTACGTGCTTGTTGGCTACATTGGTTATTTTCAACAAAAGAAAAATTATGTTTGAAAGATTATTTTTCATTTTACACCTACAAAGACATGCCCAAAACTGGGACTTTCAGAACTTTATTGGGTGGATGGCCCCTTAATTGAGATGCAGCATTAATCACACATTTTCTCCTGGAATAATTGCAGCAAGTCTCTGAGAGAATCACGTGCTTTGAGGTTATTATATAAAGCATTGTATATTATAGGGATATATCTTGCCCTTACCCTTATTACCTTATTACCCTTAAGCTTATTTGCAGTTTTTTACTATGTTGAAAAACCCTCTTTAAATAATTCAAATAGCCGATCTAAAAGCTCACAACGTGTCGATGTAGATCAGCTATTCTTTTAATGTTTTCACCTTTATTTTATATTTTTTTATAGATGGACAGACAGTAGGCTGACAGGAATTGAGAGAGATGGGGGGTGACATGCAGTAAAGGCCGTCGGGATCGGGAGTCAAACCCCCAGCACACTGCCAGACTTGGGCTACCGGCCAAGGTGCCTGGACGGCTGAGCCACGGCCCAGGCCTTAGATCAGCTAGTTGAACTATTTTAAAATGTTTTTCAATATAGTAAGATATGGCCCAATATTGGGCCATATATCTCTTCTCCCATTGTCTGATTGATTTATTTGTCCAATTTTACACGGCTTTCACTGCATCTGAATTAATTTAACAATTGTATGTGCTTTTCTGGTATGTATATACTATAGGCATACCATTCAAGTGGTTAATGCTTACCTGAAGAAACATGTAGTATAGGATAAACAGTAAGTAAATGACCTCAGCTGCCATGACAAAAACGTGGAGGCCACCAGGGGCAGTGTAGAGACGGACATTATGCAGCTCGCTGCGGAACTGGAACGCTCCTTTATAATTCAGATTCAGAAATAGCATAGAAATAGAAATGTTATCACATGTAGAGTAGGTTCATTTTAAGGCTGCACAATAAATCGTTATCGAGGTATGAACATGCACAATATCAGTATTGCAAAAAGGCAACGGTATTGCGATATGTCAATTATAATCATTGATATATCGATATATCGTCCACTTCTAAAGCCAGCAACATCCCATCCATGCTAGTTTTCATTGTTGCATATTATATAACAAGTGTGGGAACACAATGGCCCTCCTATATGAATGGAGTGTAAATTCTGCCTTAAATTCGAGCGTGGGTTTTGGCGTACGGTTCCATCGGCACGGCATTTGTGAAGTGATCGTAAACAGCTGAACTTTTTGGTCGGAGCTTTGATAAATGTCACGTCTGAAACGACCGTCATTTAAATAACACGCCCTTAAATATTCCTTGAAACGCCCCGATTTTACGACATGAATACGTGGAACATATGGAAAGCCAATAAGAATTAAGAAAAGAGTTTCCAAACGTATATCGTATCGATATCGCAATATTTGGCATAAAGAAAAGATATAACATGTTGTCCATATCGTGCAGCCCTAGTTCTTTTAGTACATGTTCTGAGAACATAATATGAGAACTTCTCATTACTGTGTCACCATCAACACAATGGCTTCCATTTATAGAAAAAGTGTGTTTAAGCCCGTTTCTGGCAAATAATAAATCATTCAATTCATGCAGCTCACAAGGGTAACATTTCACTATAGGGGATTTACTGAGTAAAGCATTGTTGAGTTGTTTAAGTTGTACACAAACTGCAGATGTTGAAAGTGCTCAGTTGTACCGATCGCCATGGTCTCCAGCATGAGTGTGACGATGCAAAATAGGTTGACGTTGGCATTGTACACTGTAAACTGAACAAAGACTGCCCTTGTGTACGCATCCAGCCAGGTGTTTTTGAATAGGTACTGCAGGTTTCTGTAGACACATTAGACATGGACACACGTACACACACTCAATGGCAGATGAAACTTTTCACAGCTCAAAACCTTATATCGACAGTCATGATTCTTTTGTATAGGAAAAAACGAATTGTATTTCTATATACTATATAATTAGAAACATGATCTAGACTTTGCATCACTAATAATAGAGAGGTTATGCGCATGCATAAGTGAGTGGAAAATCAAGTGGCAAAGTGAGTGGCAAAGTGAGTTTAACGTTGTTTAATGCAAAAGATAAGACTTTTCTGTTTGTGTGTATGGGCTGTCAAGGCCAGAAACGTCTGGGTATGATGATGATGATATCATGCGCATAGCCTCTATTAAACCTTCAACACTTTTAATTAATTACCAGCAAGCCTACAGTACCTGCTGGCATTTTGCAAGTCAGGACCAAGATCTGCTACAAAACCGCCTCCTCTGTATAGCGCGTATCCCCAGATAGGATAGGCTCTAATTTGAGACTGCGTCTGGTACTTCCAAGGAGTGGGACGGCTCTGTGAGGCATTATCATGCACAGAGCGGTTCCAGCCTAAGCCGTAGGATCCCATGTCCTCTGCTTCCCATGAATATTGAGCATGACAATCATGCACATGCTCTTTCATGGACTTGGCAATATGGCAAGCGTTCCGCTTCACCCTCACTTGACGAAGACGTGCACTGCCCACCAGCTT
Source organism: Protomyctophum bolini (assembly GCF_963924005.1). NCBI lineage: Eukaryota > Metazoa > Chordata > Actinopteri > Myctophiformes > Myctophidae > Protomyctophum > Protomyctophum bolini. Next base: position 25,911,444 of record NC_137877.1, on the reverse strand, counting down.
GGAGTTCCCATCTGTGATGAATCCTGCAATCAACCATATCAATGCTCTGACAACAATCTTTTAGCATTATATCATACTTTCTTTCCCCAGAGTCAGAATCATAATATATTCATTGTAGGAGCCAGAATATACATTTTGTTTGTTGATTTTATTTTATAGTTTTTCCAACGCTTGGTTTTGATGTCCCACTTCCTACCTGATTCATGAGCTCCTGCTGTGTGTCTGCTAATGTGTCTGGGGCAGTGGGCATTCAGTGAGAGAATGTGGGTGAGCTCTAGGCACAATCATTTCTGTTGACCGTTTAAGTTTATAGTGTACCTACGTTTACATTTCGTTTATCAACCTTTTCAGTACATTTTGGACCTTGCTTTTCTGTCATTAACAACGTCATACAGTTCCTGCCGACAGCTCAGCCTTATATCGCTACTTTAATTTGGTTTGATGGGAAGAAGTAGTCGCTACAACAATCATACTAGTATGTGAGTTTTCTTTTCTAATGTCAAAGTCAAGCTTCAGTATTAAAGTACGCAAAGAAACAAAAATAAAAAAGGCATTAAACTAGTACAACAAACTAGAAATAGTTTATCCCCCAATATGACGTCTGATTTGACCTTTGAGACAAATAAATAAGTCAATACTCCAAACATTTTGTTAGTGGACTTTTGCTTTGAAGGACAGTGTATAGCACATGCCAATTATTATTTAATTGTCAATGTCAATATAATAATAATTTATTTGCATGCTTCCCTGCATAAATAAAGTGAAAAAGAAAGAAAGAAAGTCACTTTTCTGAATGCTATTTCTTACCTGGATAAGTGCCAAACAGATTCTGGAGTAGAGAAGTGTCAGCCCATGTGAAAATGTCTTGGAGAGTCATGCTGTCTGAGATGCCTTTACTGAATCTCTGTCGAATGTGTCTGGTCAAGAAGAAAGCGTTGGGGTCTCTCTGTCCGTACACCACCAGCAGCAGCATCCACATGAAGCCCACATACGCTGCAACACAACCAGTGGTGGAAAGTAACTAAATACAAGTACTGTACTTAAAGAGCATTCAGTGATTTGGAAATCCCCCCCCCCTCCCCGGTCCGTAAATAAAGTCTTCTAAATCCTGACAGTTTTCTGAAAATTCTAAAACATTTTCATGTCAAGGATCCCCAAAAATATATGTAATTGGCTGCTGACCCCCATAATTAAAACACCAAATGGGGTTCCCGTCCTGAATTTTTATTTGTACTTTACTTGAGTATTTCCAATTTCCCATACTTTTACTTCTACTCCACTACATCTCAAATATTGTACTTGTGCTTCAGCTTCACTATATAATTAAGTGAAAACTTTGCAGATTATGAGTATTATTACAAAACGTATATTAACTATTTCAGCCCACATTATGGCCATTTGAAAATAGCAGTCTAGTAGAGTATATAGACTCTGACCCATGAAGACCTCTGATCAACAAGCTCACAATGCGTTGCAATTCGACACATTGTGAGCTTGCAGATCTGCTATTTTCAAAATATTTGTATTCATTTGAAAACTTGAAACTGGTCATTCTGCATTGAGTACTTTCTAATTGTGTTACTTTAGGTACATTTTGATACTTGGAACAAACCACAAAGTTTGTAGGCCTACTGGACATACGTACTGAGAATCTCCTTGATGAGAGCGAAGGCTTTCTGCTCCTTTATCATGTTAATTCTCATCTTTTCGATGTCCACCAGAGGTGGCGGCTTGTAGAATCTGCTATCCCTTCTTCTGACCATCTTACAATCACCTGTGTGTCAAGAGTATCATAGTCATGATGTGCAGGGGTCATCGCCATGTTGGCTTGTGTTGGACATTTTTGTTGAAATGTATTTTTTGCCACGGACATACGAAATGACCAGAAGCACATAGGGCTATACCGGTATCTCTGTGTGTACAAATGGAACCGAATGAGTGTCCATTTGGTTCCAAAACTGGGAAGAATAGTTTGTTCCTCTGCACCCATTACACCCTCCCAGTGAAACTCAGGTGAAAAGAAGCAGCTGGAGACCTATGTAATTTATATAGGAGGGAAAGACTTGTCCGTGTCAGATATTTGATTTTTCCATCATTTTCAACCAAGACATAATTACTGAACGGCATGTCTCCAGTATAGGTTTGTTTTCATCAAGATATCATTACTGAATGGCATGTCTCCAGTATAGGTTTTCATCAAGATATAATTACTGAATGGCATGTCTCCAGTATAGGTTTTCATCAAGATATAATTACTGAATGGCATGTCTCCAGTATAGGTTTTCATCAAGATATAATTACTGAATGGCATGTCTCCAGTATAGGTTTTCATCAAGATATAATTACTGAATGGCATGTCTCCAGTATAGGTTTGTTTTCATCAAGATATCATTACTGAATGGCATGTCTCCAGTATAGGTTTTCATCAAGATATAATTACTGAATGGCATGTCTCCACTAGTATAGGTTTTCATCAAGATATAATTACTGAATGGCATGTCTCCACTAGTATAGGTTTTCATCAAGATATAATTACTGAATGGCATGTCTCCACTAGTATAGGTTTTCATCAAGATATAATTACTGAATGGCATGTCTCCACTAGTATAGGTTTTCATCAAGATATCATTACTGAATGGCATGTCTCCAGTATAGGTTTTCATCAAGATATAATTACTGAATGGCATGTCTCCACTAGTATAGGTTTTCATCAAGATATCATTACTGAATGGCATGTCTCCACTAGTATAGGTTTTCATCAAGATATCATTACTGAATGGCATGTCTCCAGTATAGGTTTGTTTTCATCAAGATATCATTACTGAATGGCATGTCTCCAGTATAGGTTTGTTTTCATCAAGATATAATTACTGAATGGCATGTCTCGCAGTATAGGTTTTCTTCAGCTGGGTTTTCTTCAGAATATGTATGATACTGTTAGCTATAAGCTATTTGGAACTGGACATGAGGCATCAACATATTATTAAATTATGATAGCACACCAAGGTCAGCCCTCAAGCGTAAAGAGGATTTGGGAGGTTGATTTAAATCAATCCTTTACAGACAGTGAATGGAAGATGATTCTACGGAACTCAAAGAAGATGTCCCGTGAACTTAGAACCAGATTAGTTCAATTTAAAATAATGAATAGAGTCTACTGGACTCATTGTTAAGGAATGGAAGTCTGAGGATTTGCCTCCAGCACATGTATGGTTCACTCAGCTTGGTATTGTGGCTGCTTTGGAGAGGTTATCCTTTAAGATGAATAATGAGTTGGATAAATATGATTCGAAGTGGAACGTGTTTCTCAGTCATGTTGCAGGTCCTTGATGTGATCCATGGTCAGGCAATGCCCTTTTGATTTTTTACTGTATTAGTATACATATGATACGGTTGATGATGCTGCGTGTTTGCTCGTGTAAACTAATTAAAACTTTTAATTTGATTAATTTGTATGTTTTTTTTGTTTATCTTGTCTATCCTTGTTTTATATTATGTTTCTGTGTTCATACATAATATCCATGCATACGTATTCTGTTGTTGTTGCTTGTGTTTTCTGTTTTTTGTATTTGTAAAAAATCCAAATAAAGTACTGATCATAAAAAGAATATGTATGCTACTGATTTACCAGGAGTGTACTGCCTGCACTGTAGCAACACCCATAACTCTGAGAGTGTACAAATGGAATTTGCTGCATGTCACTCAATACCCTACTCTCTCAGTCTCCATATTTGGCAGTGGCAGTGACTGACATGGGTCTACAAGATAAATAATTACAAAACTGGGGGGAAATGTAAAAAGAACCACCTGTCCTATTCCCTCTGTCCAAATTGGGAGAAATCCTACTATAAATGTGCCACATCTGTGTGTGTGTGTGTGTGTGTGTGTGTGTGTGTGTGTGTGTGTGTGTGTGTGTGTGTGTGTGTGTGTGTGTGTGTGTACACGGTTGTAATGCATGTAACTCGAGAACCGTTTAGCCGACCGACTTCACATTCGACACACACGTTCCAAACCCCCGCAGGGAATGCAGTGCCCGGTATAGAGTCACTCAGACCGACAGCATTTGCATAATGACTAGATTGGGGAGAAATAACAAAGCCAACTGTCCTTCAGAACAGTGGACATAGTCTGCTACTCCAATAAGGCTATGCATAATAACTACCCAGCTATTCAGGTCCTCAAATGAAAAAAATACCAATCAATCTACAGAATTTTCTACTTTCTCTAGTGTGTAAAAAACACACATCTTTCTACAGCCAAATTTGTGTAACACACACACACACACACACACACACACACACACACACACACACACACACACACACACACACACACACACACACACACACACACACACACACACACACACACACACACACACACACACACACACACACACACACACACACACACACACACACACCACTTTCCACCTATTCTTTTTATTTACAGTATCGCAAATATACCTGGCTTTCTGTTATTTTCTATAACAAGTTCCTCTTTATCGTCCTCTTCCACTTTCTTGAGTACAAGAGCAACAAACACTGCCAGGCATAAAACCTGAAACAAGAGGCACACAGGGACATGTTGTCTCTGCATGGAATTATGCCAGAACAGGACAAACTGAATGTTGTTTTGCTGCAAAAAGGTTTAACATGAATTTTACTTCAAGACAATATATAAAATCGGTATAGGTTTTATGAAATATTGTGTGGTGAGTCAGTTAACATTTCTTCCACATCATGGATATACCTTCATTTATAGTGTCTTCATCAAGTAGACAAGGTGCATGCATTTGCACATCTCACCTTTAGCGGTTGAGTCACGAGGAGACTCTCAAAAAAGGAGACCACCATGGATATTAACCAGCTCACAGAGCGGGTCTTCCCAAATTTCAACCCGTACAGCATTGTGAAGAATCCCGACACACAGCTGCTCGCGATCACCAGGAGCCAGCCGACAAACACAAACCACCAGGGTAGACCTCCTTCACAGCATTTCCTCTTTTTACCTTTGGTGTTATCTTCAGAAGGGGAGCTGGGAGCACATTATCAATAAGAACATAACTATTACTAAGAAAATATTTAAGGTGTTTTTAATTTTTAAATCTTAAAGGACGACGTTATATACATTATATAACTTGCTAGAGGAACTTGGAATAAAACTTTTCTTTTTCAATTTAAATTAAGTCACGAGCATCACGATTATTCTATTGCTGTACATATCTGCTCTGCTAGTATTTAAAATTGTTCTGTACCGAGTGTGTTTGTCAGGGTCTGTGAGACTGGACGACAGGAGCTGATCCTGCAGAAGGCCCTTCATTCCTTGGACCTTCTCCACAGCCTCCGTGTAGCTGTCTGGTTCAGGGAACCCACGAGAACCCAGCGCACTCAGCTCCTGGTCTATGTGACACAGCTGTCTGTACAGATACTGGATCTTGTTGCTCCTTTTCTGAACACCATCTGCAATCTTCTCAGGGCTGGTGTCTGTAAACACATTTTTTAAATTGACACTGGTAACACCTCCTACTCCAAGATTATTATTTTGTGCACCAAATATTTAATAATGACTGTAATGCTAATTCTAGGCTGTATATATGTATTGTATCTATCTACAGTAGATCTGCCTAGCCATTATAATATGTATTATTATATGTAACCCAACATAAATAAATGCAGGCTCTTCTTAAAAACATAGACTTAAATATCTTGCCCCCTTCTGGGGAAACATAACATGCATGTGCTGGTGATAAAGGTTTGCGTAAAGTAGTATATATGGTGCAACTGCTGTTGCATCACTCGCAAGAGGGCATGCACCACGCAAGCTACAGATCGTACAAATGAGCAATAGAGGGTATGCGCGGCCGCGTGGCATCATCATCATACCCGGATGTTATGCGGGAACGCCTGCTGAGTGGCAAAAAACTACTTTTCGGCCTTGATAGCCCATACATCCAAACAGAAAAGTCAATCTGATTGCATTAAATGATTTCCCATTCACTTTATGCATGCGCATATACCCTCTATACCCACAGTCTCCCGAGAGGAGGGGAGGAAGAGAGACTCACTAGGACAGATTAAACGGCAACAACGACGACAGTGACACAGACGTAGAGAAGGCTCAAACAACCCACCTTGACTCAAAAACACCAGAGTAAGGCCAAGTTTGGACAAGGACGGATGCATGCACACCGCACATACTTATAGTCTGGTGAGAAACAAACTACAGTCCTAGAGACCTCTAAGTGCTTGCAAAGAACACACAAGGCAGATGGAGCCTCCTGTTGGATCTGGCATAGAGAAAGGACAATAGCTGGAAGCCTGGATGAGAGGGGCAGTGATTTGACCAATCACTCCCGCCAAAATATTCATTTCATTGTCAAAGTATTTGTATACTATGTGCAGTGAAAATAAATTGAATTAAAAAAAAATCTAACTGGAGTGTTGTGGTTATATTAAGGGTCGAAACACTTTAAGAAGGTTGGGGTCCACCTGATGACCTCTCTTCCAGGCCAAGGCTTTATCTGGATTATAATTGCATCTTTGATGTATTTACAAAGAACACAAAACAGTGTGTAAAAGACGGACATTTCCTAGATTGATGAAGATAATGCCAACGCAAAGTTTCTATTCAAGGAGCATTTTGCCTCAAATTAAGAATAAATATTACTTATTCATATATTTTAATTAAGTGACCAACCTGGATATTAGCAGGATAATAAACTCAGAACCATGCATGTGGGTGCAAACCCCCTCAGGGAGTAATTAGACGGATCATGCAGTATCTTTTCCAAATAAGTGAGCTAATTACTTTGAATGACACGTTCGTAACAAACAATGCTAAACTGCAGAAACTAGTATAACCTCTAGAGATTAGTGGCAATTGAAGTGCCAAATAGAGATTTAAAAAATAAATAAAGGCAAAACTAGTAGAATGTGTATATACGTACGTGTGTTTCTCCAGAATGCAGCTTTCACATCTGGAGGCTGTGGCTCTACAATTAGAGCGTGAGATCCTTCAGTGGCCTCAGTGCTGGCAGTGGAATTGTTCTTTTTGTTATGCTGTTTGATGAAGTCTTCCACCACAGAGAGAACAGTATTGATGTCGACCTGCTGCCCGGGCCCAAAGTCGGACTCTATCGGGAGGTTGCTTTTCACAGTCTTAGAGAGCAAGAGGGCAATTCTTGTGACATCCTGAGAAAACATTGTGAGCGGCTATTTTCAAATTTGATACCAATACTTTTGTACTTTTACTCAAGTATATTTTGAATTCAGGACTTTTACTTGTAAACGGAGTATTTCTATATTGCAGTATTGATACTTTTACTTTTACTACCACCACTGATCTTTACCTTGATGATGGTGTCTAGAGAGACATCCTTGACTTCCACTAAGGAGACGTGAGTGACCTGGTTTGGCTGAATGTTCTCCTGCTTAGTGGCGTCTGGTAGGGACTTACAACAAGACGTTTCTGGAGGACGAGTGTTTCTGAAGATGCTCACTATGATTAGATTGACTGGAAACATGATGAGTGAACTTTGGATTCCGACCATGAGCTGTTGCCAGGTGAACTCGAAATGACCTGTAATCACAACACATAGATACGTACTGTGACTTACATACACATACAAACATACTGTACTTTACAAAAATACATACATACATACATTAAATCAATTACCCATTAGAGCTATAACCCATTATGACATGAGGCTGATTCTACCATTTTTTCTGAAAAACTTATAGGCCTATCAGTGTGCTCAAACTTTTTCATGTCAAGGACCCCCAACATGATATATATGTGGCAGCTGGCGACGGACGCCCAGAAGCGAAGAGTTAAAAATATGTTTGCCACAACAATCTTGCTACTGACTGCATGTCTCCTGGTTTAACTGCACTGTTCTCTGTACCCAGATCCATGGTCTGCTCAGACGGGTCAGTGGGGATTCCGAAGAACATGATGCTGGTCAGCATTGTGCAGAGGAGGAGGGAGAAGCAGCAAGACACTCTCTGAACGCAGGTGAACGGGCTGCCGGGAGGGCGACTGATCACAGAGAACCACAGGTGGCTGTCACTGAAGTCCTTGGTTGTCTTCATGAAGAACAAATTGCTAGGGAAATTGTCACAAAAATTGGTTGTGTGATTTGGAACACACTGAATAGAAAGTAGGTATACGATGAAAATAAATAGTATGCACTTTTTGACAGGCAGCTCTAACTGAGCACTGATTCTGAATGGAGGTCAGAATCAGGCACTGCACTAGTAGGCCTATAGTCATTTGAAGCAGAAAAATTCCTCACTGCATGCGATAATTCAGAGCTCTTTATTTCTTCCAAAAGAGAAAGAACACGGTGTGTTCAAGTTAATGCACAAGGGAGTGTCTTAAAACTTGGTCAATGTAGTAATGAAGAGTCGTACTTTAAATTAGAAAAGAACATAACCACATAAACCCTATACTTAGTCGAATGTACACCCCTGATCCTACCTGATCCTCTACCTATACACAGTAGATATACGTCAAGTCTCTTTGGCGAAAATACATTAGTATTACATACTATTTTTGGTGGATGTTCCCCCTAGAATAGGGATGCTAGGGCTGTTAAGAAACAAATTAAGCCAACATTGGTCATACAGAGAAACCATACAGTATATAACATACAACAGTACGTACTGATACAGTATACACCTAATGTGCATGCATGCGTGCGTGAGATGTCTGTGCACAGCAGAAGCACAAGGACTATCACTCACCTGAACTTCTTCAAATCGATCTCCGTAGCAACAGGGAAAATCCTATCAAGCACGCAATCGCCTATGTCTATGCCCAGCCAGGAGTTGCACAGAAAAGTCCATTTCTGCTCCGTCTGTAAATCCTGCACCATGATCCTGCTCACATACCTGAGGAAAAAACGCACGTGTCAAATGACAAATTGACTGGGGTCATCATGTGTCAGATGTGTTGATCATATAGAAACCCTGTCGTCCGTCCGTCTGTCCGTCCAGATTGACTGATCAACGGGATGAAGTGAATATGAAGGGAATGAGGAAACTTTTCAGTTTTCCCAAATTCATGCTGTTTATTAGAAGTCTTACTCAAGTGGATAAAGTTCTCAAACTCTGCCCGAGCCCGACCTGGCCCGACCACCGACACGACGTTTTCGGGCCGGGCCGGGCCGGGCCAAAAGAATATGCTAATTATTCGGGCCTGGCCGAGCCTCGGGCTCAGTGATTTTCCAGATTTTTTCTTTTTTCTTTCTCTTTTTTCTAAGAATGTTATTATAATAAAAATAGCAATTCTGTTATTTGATCCACTTAATTGTGACAGGAGGAAGACGGAGGAGTGGCTTTTGGCGCAGCACGGTGGCATTTCAGTCAGACTCGAGCTCGGCAGCACGCATAGCCTACTGAATGCGCGCAGGCATGATCAGAGAGAAGTGAACAGTGGGGTGGTTGTTTATACCGCTGGCTGGCCTCTGGTTTGCGGCGCACCAAATGAGCTTCAGTTCATATGCTAAATGTTTTATAAAATCAACCGGATTATCACTTGATAGCTGAAGCGTCAGGTTTTCGTCATGTTGCAGTTGCACTGAGCCATCTCGTTAAACCCAGCTGGCTGTGATGAATAACCTAATCATTAGGCCTAATCAACATCATATAGTCACCAACAGATCCATATAAATGATATAATTCTGTAGTGTATGACCACGCAATGTTACAGCCCACTGCAGGCTACAGGCTATTTGATTTCCAAAATGATTAGTATTATGACCGCCGTCCCTCGGTGCGGCGGTGCGCCTCGTTATATGTGCCCAATTTAAAATAATAAGCTGTCGAGACACGCCATGAGCGGTGCATGGATGGTTTGTAAACTTTGTAGGCTATGTTTGTTCTTTTGGAAACCGAACGGGGACCGAGTCTTGGACATAGCTGCTTCACTTCAGAGGAAACTAAGGGGAGCTAGGCTACTCACCACCTCTGAAATCCATTAGAATGATATGAAAATGGAACATTAACAGTCTAATGTGAGTTACATAAATCCTTTATTTCGCAACCAGCACATCAGGAGCAATTAGGGGTTCAGAGTCTTGCTCAAGGACACTTCGACACTAACTCTGGGGGAGCCCACGGTTTCCACACCAGGATATCGAGTCAGGAACAAGGACAAGGAACAAGTAGACGCCTGACCGTCCCCTAACCATTTGCACCCCTGTTGGCCAGTCCCACAGAGCTGGCTCAATGGTGCAAAGTTATCAGTTGAGACGAATAACCATCTAAGTCCATACTAATTATCCATAATGTATAGATTATAGGGTTCAGGACAGAAAGATAGGCCTTTTCGTGGAGGGGTCAGAATAAATTATGGACTGGTTATTCGTCTCAACTGCCGAAGTACCGAACGAGGCTGGCAGCTGGGCTACAAGTACAGTAGCATAATTAGACTTGATGCACCAACACGTGTGTAACTTTTTATGTGGTCAAAGTGCAGAAGCTTTAATTACAAAGTCGGCAACAACCCACATTAGCACTCAGCATGCTACAGCGTGCTACAGTGACGTGATGACGAATCGCTGAAAGCGGTGGTAATTGGCTTATGGTCATATTCATGCATTTCGCTAGCCTGGCTAATAAGCCAGACTAACGGCTGATTCAGTATGGCTTATTAGCCAGGCTAACATTTTGCGTCCACGGTGGGTTGATACTGCACAGGTACATAGGTACATATATTGATCTGAAATTGATTGAAGCAACATTTTTGCAACAGGCCTAGGACCCCCTAGCAGAGAGAGAGATGCAGGGACCCCCATATTGTATACAATTGTGTTGCAGCTTTCATTGACTTCATAGATAGGTTCATAGACTTGTTTGACATATATTACATTTTTACATTACATTACATTACATATATTACATTTTTTGTTAGATTCACACAAATTTTCAGACAGTTAACATTTTAAACCCTCAATATATTCAGTTTATGACCGACCGTTGGTTCTGTACTTGGACTGCTCCTTCTCCCTACACCAACTCTCCCAAAATAGCCAAGCTAATGTTCCCCATCACACAAAGATTTGGCGGGCCCCTCTATAAGGACCGCTGTGTGAGTGCGAGTGCTGGTCTAGAGGGGTGGAGGAAAACAATCTAATTTGCCGGCAAAATTATTATTGGTTCGCTCCCCACCCCTATACCAGTTTTCCTGCGTTGTTTGCCCAGGCTGTTTTTCTTTTCTTTTGAAAACAAAACACCTACGGTCCCCGAGGCGACTCTTCTCATTGCTGCAGCTTGCTTGTATAGCTACAGACTAGTATATACGCAGTTACGCACCAAGAAGGGTGAGCCCCTGAATTGTCATGCCAAAGCCTGATGCCCTGCAGGTCTCCCAGGGAGAAGGGTGTGGTCAGCAGGAATGTGTCCACGTTGCCTCTTTCAAACACAGGCTTCTCGAGATCTGTCAGGTGGTGTGGTTCACTCTCTCCATCTACACCCTGCAGAGTTACTGTCACCTGTTCAAAAAGTAGTCAAACACAAAGCTATCAGGTGGTGCAGCTCGCTCACCTAGTAAAATGAGTGTCAACTAATCTTCACCTCAGAGTATATATACAATAGAGAAGGCACCCAGAGGAAACCCTGAGGCGAAATGGACATAGTGGCCGAATTTGTCATTGCAGCTCGAGCCAGCGCTGCTCCGTTGACTATCATTGCGCACGTTCATGTGATTGAGGCCATGACACGTGAACGAATGTTTCATACGTGAACGCGCACAAACGGCACAATGATAGTCAACGGCAGCGCGTTCATGTGTTTGAGGCAAATCCATCCCAGAATGCACTCTGTTCCTACCAGGAAGGAGGAGTGAAATCGCTTCATGCGCTTTTGAGCAACTTAATGCAAGTGGATGGGAGGAGAACTCGGGTGTCTTCTCTATTCATATATAACTATATATTTATAACTTTATATATATACCTGAAGTTAACATCTGAATCCAATCTCAAGACATGTTGGTGAGTTTATATGGATGGAAGTCCATTGGTGATAGCAGCCTACAGCAGCCTAAATGGTCAATGGAATGACGACGTGCGCATTTGCCCAGTGTTCCTCACACAAGACGAACACAGGCCTGGCTGCTTTTTTGATTGATTGATTGAAATATTTATTAACAGTTTGCAGAATTACAGTACATTTCAAGCACAATGTAAGAGCCATATGATGTCTAGTAGTGTTGTAGACTAATTTGATGTCACCACAGGGCGTGGGCTAGACCCAGGTTGCTTGGGTATTTAATGGACCCCAATCAAGTAGCAGGTGTTGCCGATTGGCAGAGGCACAATGTTTTTCAACTGTGTTTCTTTGAGCTGTAGTCATGTATTCTGAACAGTTTATTTATGTAAGTATTTATTGTATGCTGAGGTGACAGATCAGCTAATAAATATCTTTGTTTGTGAGCTCAATGGACAAGTTTGGACTTTCAGTTTATTTGAGCACACGTCTGAACATCCTCCTTGCCGTCAGCCAACCACAGTGTTCAAGCATAGGGCTTGGCCACTACACACAACTCAATACAAAGACCTGTTAACCTTGTTCAATTCATCAAAACTACTGTTTAACGAAAGACTATGGGACTACTTCTGATACAATAATTTAATTCCCTTTGCTGGATTTCTCAGTTGTGCATGAGTTGACGTCAGTTGTTAATTGTGTGTCCCTCACACTGATGAGAGTTGGCAGCTCTGCGATAGACTGATTGTAACAGGAACATTAGCTGACCATAATGGAACCAAATTAACTCCTGACAGCCGGTGCTATTCACAATCAGCATTCACTTTACTTTCTGCTCCTGTTGGTGTGAATATAAAGAAGATACTATAAAAAAAATAGAATAATTAAGGAAAGTTTATGCATGCACTATGTGTAGGCCTACTATGTAAACTTCCCAGCCATTCAGTTTTTCTTTTGGAAAATAATTTGGGTACCCAGAAAAACATTTTCTTCTATGATGCAAGAAAGATGTACTGGCGCTGCACTGCGGCGACATGGACATAAGGGCTACGCTTGCATGCGGGCCCTTTGTCTAAGACACATTTCTTCCTCGGGAGACAAATAATAAAGAACCTTGAACCTTGAATTTCTACATTGCAGTATTGACACTTAAGTAAAACATGTGAATACTCAACCAGCTAACCTGAGAGGAGGTGGCGGCGCCACGCCGTAGGCCAGTGCTGATGGTCAACATGTAACCGTACTCATCCATAGGGTTGTTGTCTTCTAGTACTGTCACCTTCACCTGTAAGTCAGAAGGCACAAAAACATCTCACAGTCTGTTCAGTGAATACAGAACAGAATAATGGGCATTTAATGACCACACAACCTTTTGAGACTATAGCATTTAAAAAAAAAAGGAAATCCTTTGGGTATGTAGGTTTGTTTTTGGTTTTTATCCTGTTTCGTATAAAAGCACTTCATATTGCATTGAAAAATTCTATTCAAGGTTGAAGGTTTCCTTTTTCTACTTAAGTTGCAAGGGCCATTCACCAAGGGCCATTCACCAAAGGCTACAATATTCAGCAATGCAGCTTCACAACCCTGATCCTGCGGTGTCTGTACCTTGGCTGTGTCTTGTATGTCCTTTCTGCACGCCCACACAACCACGAGGAAGTACGCCAGAAAGAGTGCACCGACAACGCACACGACCACAGGGTTCTCAGCAAAGGTACCGAAGAGTTCCGCAGTGCGTGACAGGTCGATAGGGTTGGGGGTGACAAAGAAGGAGCTCCCAAAGGTGGTCAGGTGGTTGCAGAGGCACTGAGTGGCTTGATGTGTTGTCCGAATACCAACCTAGGAAGGCATTGGAAAAGTACGTCCAGCAGTTTAGCCTGAGCAGTTTGTTCTGTTCTGTTGTTGATTTATATACTCTACCGCTGTCCACCTACCCTGCAGCCATCAGTACTCCAGTCCATTTTTGATTCGTCCCAGTATTTACACTGGGTGGCGATGGATGCGATGTTTAAACTGGCATTGACGGACTTAATTCCTGGGCCCACAATGGGCCGTACTACGAGATAGTGCTCTCCAGTGTTTCCTTTCAAATCCTTGGCATCCAGCAGCCAGGTGTATTTCTCCTCTGCAACACATAAACACATCTGTGAGCTGCACTTCATTTCATGAAAGGTGCTGCTCACGCATGCACTCGCGCTCTAACAGTATGTTAAACTTTAACGTACTGTTAATGTCTTCTTATACAGTATAATATATTCTCTTTCACATGTTTTATACGTAAACTATAATTTCCTCAGCAATCAATAAAGACTCATTAATTGTGAGCTTGTATACCTGCTATTTACTGTTTGTGAAATAATGGTGAAGACTATGTCCCGATCAAGTTTTTTTTTTATATCTGCCGATACTGATTTTTCCCGATCCGATATTTATCTTTAGTACAATATCCAAAATCACAGACAATATCCAGTCTAATATCATGATATAATATGATACTGATACTATAGGGATTTCCCGATCACATTTCTTTAACTTAAAAACACTTTCAACCGGGCATTACAGATTTTCATAAAACTTCACTTGAGATTTATGAGAATCTGTGATGCCCGGTTGAAAGTGTTTTTTTTTATCAAGTCAGAATGTCCCATCTCTACCAAGCTGTAAACAAAAGGATGTGTCACCTTGTGTCTCTCCCTGATGAGGCATCTCAGTCATGGCCACATACTTGGTGTCAGTGGGATAATCTCCGTGACCCAGATAGAGTTTGAGGGGTAGAGAATCCACCGAGGGTTCCATCTTTAGAAGAATACAATACATGGTTAGAGACAGCGGTGGAAAAAGTACTCACGTTCTTTACTCGAGTAAAAGTATCAACACTGAAATGTGGAAATCAAAATGTCTTGAGTAAAAGTGCAAAAGTATTGGCATAAAAATGTACTTAATGTACCGAAATAAAAAAAAACATCTATAAATTAAGAAAACGTTACAGGCCTATTATTAAAACAATGCAATACTGCCTCATATGAGTTGGTATTTTGACTTTGTATATTGTCAATTACTTGCATTGAGTGGTGGAGAGGTGGTGAAGAGGTGGTGCTTCAGCAGACAGTTTGAGGGTCCAATGGAGTTATGAGGTTTTGTCCGAAGCGGTTTATTATACTTTTCATTGGTTCAATATTTTTAGATAGATAGATAGATAGATTGATTGAAGTGTTACAACAGCAACAGGCAGCCACATTACGCAGCGCCAATACCAGGACACAGTCAGCGCAGGCACACTTTAGCGTCACCAAGATGCCAAAAGCCGCAAGCGGCAGGCATCTCTTCCGGGTTTTTAGACAGCTGGTGGATGGAAATGAAGCTGAATGCCGCGGGGGCAAGCGCTTCTGGGAATCTGTCCGACGTGGAGCTTCATTTCCATTCACCAGCTGTCAAAAAACCAGGAAGAGACGCCTGCCACAATCGGCTTTCTTCCGCGCATGGAAGTGTGCTTACACCCAGTGTGTTCAATAGTATTGATTTATAAGACTTTCGCATTGTAAGCTTATATAAAAATACAATTATTGACTCTGAGATGTAGTGGAGTAGAAGTAAAAGTACTGAAAGTTGGAAATACTGCACCACTGGTTAGAGACACTTCCATATATTGACTATTATTTTAGATTTGTTTTTCTTCACAAATGTACTCAACTCCCCTAAACTTTTCAGAGCTTTGTAACATACAATATCAATACTTACTTTGTAACAAATATTTAAAATAAAGCCTGACCGATCTTTGGTTGATGCCATTCCCAATCACGAAGAGCCTTAGATCACCAATGTTGTGACTATTCTTTTGTCAAGAAGTGCAAAATCTGTTCTAACTGCAGGTCTGTACAACTCTTTTAAATGATTTTCTAATCCTTCTTTAATTTGTTTTTCACTTATTTTTATTATATTTAAATGTCTTACTTTTGCTGTCTTGATGTCTTAATAAAGCAATATTACACGAGAGGGTGTGCGCTACTGTCATTAATTGCACGCCTGCGTTGCTGCAAGAACGAGCCGAAGGCGAGTTCTGTAAGCAGCGCAGTCAAACCTTGACATTATAGCCTACAAGATCACAACACAACAATCATGAAAGAAAGGTTTGTGAATTGGGAAGATTTTTGAAACAATTTAACAACACAAATCTTTTATGGGGGTCAGTTGGCACAAATTATTTTCAGATTTCAATTACATATTGCCTATACCTTTTTTCTTTCTTTCTTTTTTTTGTTGTGAAAATCTGCTTCTGTCATTAATACATTCACGAAGAACCAATACCAGCACTGGCATCAGTGTCAACATGGGATTGTTGACATGGTAAAATGGTAATGTCCTAGTTTAACACTGAATAATTTCTAAGTTCATTGATGGTTATGCAGATTTGCAAACACAGTATTATAACAATTATCCAATATTTAACATGAATATTAAAATCAATGTCAAAGAACCTTTAACACCAGGCTAGTGTCAGATGAAGTAATGTTGATTTTCATTGTGCTGTAGTTTCGCAGATCCAAAACGGAATTGTTCACCTCCATCCCCAAAGACCTCGGCAAGAAAATCTGTGGATCATGCAAAATGCCTAAATAAATTAATAATTAAAGCATATTTACAAGGCATTATATTTGCAGATGTACTGACTCAATGTTGAGGATCTTATCAGGGACATACTGTACTGTAGCAGATCTGATGGTGGTGTTTAGTGTCGTGATAAAATGATATATTGAGGGTTATGGTTAAAATGATAATCGTACAGACTGAGACACATTTGACTGAATTGTCCCCTATCAAATGGAATTCCTTAATACCTCAATATCCTCTGCCAAGTTCTCCACACGGATGCTTGAGCCATCCTCTCTGGTGAGTGACAGAGCACCTACAACACCACTGATGTTTCCACTTTCACTCCAGGAAAACGGGTTCTTCTTTAAACTTAGCATCTGGAAAGAGAGTATTAATTATATGCTTCTCTCACACTGCTGCAACACCCTGGTACATGTTGTACACACAACATGCACACACTCATGGTCATGCGCACACACTCAAGCACGCACGCAGGCACGTACACTTACTTTAACATCTACGGGTTTATGATCATCTGGAGGAATTATATTAGAAGGTAGGTATGGAAGAGAAAATCCAGCAGATGCATTATCAGGAATGGTAAAATTGGTCTGTAAATTTCCAGGAGACACTCTGGGGAGAAAACCACACATAGACAATTGTGACTTAGTGTATTAAAGATGCACTACAGTATATGTAACTTTCCTCTTTCCTCTGATTTTTATTATTATAAAATAAATGTATTAATTAAAATAAGCCAATATATGTCTATGTAGAAGACCTGGCCCGATGAAGTGAACGTAGGTGACGCAACTCAAATAATAGAAGTTCAGTCAGACAACTCACGAATAGATTTAACCAATATTTATTATAGAATGAGAATACAAGTGTGCATAGGATATTAGACTCTGCTGGATTTTCTCCCTGCTCGGCGCGATTAAACACCATCGTAAAAAATAAAGAGCAGGGAGATAGATATATAATAAACCCCCATGGGGAACATAAATAACAGAGCCCACCAGTTGTGCTGGGAGAAAACAACACATAACAACCATAAAGGAACCATATGCAGAGGAAGGCAAGGAAGCTCTGAGAAGGAAGGGAAGTGGTCACGTGACTGGGCTGCGCCATGACACTTTCATGGACACTTTCATGGGAGCCAAACTCACACAGGAAGTGCAATGAATACATGGCAGTGAATGGAGCCGGCTGGACCAGCTCATAACAAACATTATTCATGAACAATTGAGACCTTTTGTAAAGTAATCACTTCTGGAAAATAACAGAAGACATATCACAGGTTGTTTTCTAATCACTTACTTTTCGATGTGCACAGAGTGCACAGTATATAATTTTATCTGATGATCTAAACAGCAGCAGGTATCGTTTCTGGCTCCGAAGTATCGCGATATTTGGCTGCCAGACAGGAAACGGTGGGAAGTCTCGCGATACTTGGTGCGTTCAGAAATGTACTTTGTACTTTATGGTATCTCTATTTTTTATAGAGATACCATACCTCTATAAAAATTACACAGTGTACACATCGAATAACAACACAGCAGACAATAATGTATTACATGTCTTCTGTTATTTTCCAGAAGTGATTACTTTACAAAAGGTCTCAATTGTTCATAAATAATGTTTGTTCATGAGCTGGTCACTGAGCTCTCATTGACTCCAATGCATTCTGCCAAACTTCCAGGTAGTTTGGCTCCCATGAAAGTGTCATGGCGCAGCCCAGTCACGTGACCACTTCACTTCCTTCTCAGAGCTTCCTTGGAGGAAGGCAGGAAGAGCATGCAGACTGGTGAGCTTAAGTAGCCCACCCAATTGTTCAGCTGACTGCCACATCAGCGAATGACGTGTGGGACTTTCACACACTTATACACCCACATGGTAATGCAGCATGTTAACCCCTTGAGTATAGTATGCGCCTTGAGCATGGCATGAACCCCCTCGAGAATGTCTGCATGAACTAACTCTGCAGGCTACGCTCCATTTATACCTACGAGTGCAAGCTCTTAACTCACCTCTTGACAAACACATCGATAAGATCTTGATGAACAACGACTGCCTTCTCATGAACTTTTGTCCCTCTTAATAAAACACTCTGGATATTGCTCATAGCCCCGAGAAGGTCATCAGCGATGCTTTTCTGTGAAGGAAATTTCACATCAAGGACATTATATATAGCAAATGGAAGAATCAGTATTTTCACAGCGCCACCGCCAACACTCACATCTGAGGCATAGTCCAGGATATTGCTTGCACACTCCACAATGGCCTTGGACGCATTGTATTCCGAGGTAGGTGGAAGGGGAGGATCCAAGGGATGTGGAAGGTCACGAAGGCACACGCTGAGTTTTTTAACCAATGATGCTGCGTCTTTCTAGTGGTGAGAACATGATACAACCATTAATTTAGTAAAGAATCAGGTTTATCCTGTTTTTCCTCTAAGCCACAAATAGCCAATCAACAAGTTCGCAACACGGAGGAATGCAAATGTCATTGTCTGGCACGTTACCGTACACCCAATTGAACACCTATGTTTTCTTCCCTGATTTTCTCCTATGTTGTTTATTTGCATTGGTGTTTTATGTTTTGATTATAATTTTTTCGTTTTGAGTTAAATGAATACTTGATTTTACAATGCAGATTGGGGTCCCAAAGATACAACATTGTATCAAACTGGAGGTCCAATCTATCAGGGTGTACCTGGGCAGAGGGGCTGAGTTCAAAACCCTTTGTATCAAACTGGAGGTCCAATCTATCAGGGTGTACCTGGGCAGAGGGGCTGAGTTCAGAACCCTTTGTATCAAACTGGAGGTCCAATCTATCAGGGTGTACCTGGGCAGAGGGGCTGAGTTCAGAACCCTTTGTGTCAAACTGGAGGTCCAATCTATCAGGGTGTACCTGGGCAGAGGGGCTGAGTTCAGAACCCTTCTTGATGATCCCAGCCAGTCCTCTAGCCATCAGCTCCACTGCTTGCGGAGACATGATGGGAACCTCCTCCAATACGGTTATAATAGTGCCCAGCATCTGCTCACGCACCTTCAAGACACATTTGAAACAACTAAGCTTGTTATAAACAAAGCACTTCACAAAGCAACACTTATAGTGTATTTCTGCCCCCTTTCATGACGACGACACGCCCAGGAAATAATTCCACATGCATTTTCCGCAAGCACGCACGCATGCGCGTGCGACACACACAGAAGATTGCATGAGGTTGCATGCACGCATCCTCCTGGGTGACGGCAGATGGCAGACTGCGGGCGAGCACTGGCGCTTTGGCATGGGGGGTCAGATCAACATATGGTGATTTACTTACGTGAAAACAAAATATGGAATGAATTCTGTACTGGCCATATATGGAGCGCATCTTGAACATTCACGTTTAGGGTCTTCAAAGTTTCAATGCTTGTGCAGGCATACCTCTTGCCTAGCATCCTTATCTGCCTCATTGGATTGACTGTTGAGTACATCGGACAAAGAGCGGAACATCTGTCCCAAGCTCTCCCCAGACAGTAGGCCTTGCTTCAGCAGCTGAGCCGTATCGTTCACTAACTGCCTCACTAACTGAAGCTTCTGTGAAGATGAATCAGAGTCTTCTTCTATACCTTGCACCTGAGGAGAACAAACACATGAATGAATGAATGCATGAATGAATGAGCAAAAACTGTTTTATTAACATACTGTAGGCCACAGTGTGCCAAGTTCCAAGTTATTATGTCTTAAATACTAATATTTCATACACATTTTACAAGGACATGCAGCATTTAATGTACTGTACACAAAAACCCACTGGAGAAATAGTTCAAATAAGTCACTGTATATCAGTGGCTATTTTTGTGATTTGCCATATACTGTATATAGTATATATATTAGGGGTGTGCTGAAATATCGATATCGCAATATCGATACTTCCTCCCGTGATAAATAATCGATACACCGCCGGCAAAGACGGGTCACAGAGTGTACGTAACGGGGGATAATTCTGGGAGGAAAAACGGGTCACGTATCATCCGTAAAACATGACCAAGTTACTTATTCCTAGTAGACTAAAGCTTTTTCTGCATAAAACGCAGATCTGCTAGCAACATGGGGCTGCTATCTGCGGTCACAGCAGCCCCATGTTGCTAACAGATCTACCTTTTATGCAACGAACGAGCTCTCTCTACGTAGCTCTCTCTCTCTCTCATTGTGAATGTAATTTTAATTTTATTATTTGCATCTTCATTTGTCATTAGCCATTTATTGCACATTGTCATGTCCTTCCAATAAAAGACCGGTATCAGAATCGGTTGAGACAAATAAAAGCCCGGATTAATAAATGGGGATTTACGGCAGTAATTCCTGATTTTTTCCTTTCTATCCTTTTTCATTTTCAGTTGCAGATATCGTGATATATCGTTGATGAAATCTCTTGCAATATATCGAATATCGTGATATTATCATTATTGATGGCCTAATATCGCCATACATATACAATATATGTGAGGTACCCATATCGTCCAACCCCTAATATATATGGGTGGGGTTTTTTTTTAAACTTGAAATATGAGATAAAAGAGATGGCATATTACTTACACATTCTGTACAAAGCATAAAACATGTCAAAATTATGATAAAGTTTCTTGACAAACCTCTGTAAGTATGTAGGTTGTGTTTGTAGAACTACCATTTCTTAATGTTGCCACAATTTTCAGAGTGTAGTTGGATACAGCAGGCCCAAGAGGAAGGAACACGGACTGCATCTTTCTGTCGTTACTGCATCGTATATGTTGACCTGAAAATGACAGCAAATTAATTGTAAACAGTAAAGAATGACAAGACATACTTCTGATAGAATGAACCAAAATAGAAGGTACAGAATATCCAAGCCACGGTGGTATAATTTGCATGAAGGTCAAATTTGAATACCTACCCTCGTCAGTCTGAAAGCAATACCGGCAGCCTGAACATGGACGTTTAGTGGTGCAGGTTACATTGAAAGCATCGAGAATAGTTCCCTTTGGAGGTGAAAGGGTGCAAAAAAAGCTACTGATGTTGTCAGTGGTTGTCGTCAAAGTTATAGAGGTTGTCTCTCCCGGTGATGGCGTGTAAGAAGTGGTGGTCCTGGCAACATCAGGTGGGCGAGATGGAGTGGCAACGATAATTTCAGGTATCACTGGATTCACAGAGGTGACTTCAAGTGGGTCTGGATTCACAGAAGTGACCTCAGGTCGGTTTGAAGGATTTATGGGTGCGATAGTACGTGGTGGAGTTGTTTGGGCTTGATTCTGATTCTGATTCATTGTCGGAATGGTTAAGTTGGTGTACCCCTCATCATTCTTCCCTATAATATATGAGAAAACAATTATGTGTGTTTGTGTACAAGGCCTTTCAGGCGCTTCAAAGAGGATCAGAGAATCAAATCTGCTTCCAAGTTTGAGAAAGAGCATTATAGTAGCAAGGTTATTATAGTAGTTCATTTTAATTAGTTTTGCTTTACAATGTTACAATTACACTTTACGGTAACACTTTATATTAAGGTCGCCTTTATAATGCATTGAGTGAGTCTGCAGTACTGAAGTGAGAAGCGTTTGGGTGTGTGGAGCGTTGTCCCAGAAATTTTTGTGAATGTACTTCCAGCTACCCTGCGTTGGCTGATCTGAGCGTGTGGGAAGGTTTGTATAGGGTCCGATCAGACTTGCAAGATATGGGGGTGACATACCTTTGGTTACTTTGAAGGCCAGCATCAGAGTTTTGTATTCTGTGTGGGCAGCGACTGGGAGCCAATGGAGGGAGCAATCTCAATTTAGTTTTGATTAGTTTTTAAAGCAGGCTTGCATGTTTAATTTAGATTTTGTATACAGTCCTAGAAGTTCACAACCTATGAACCTTGTTCTACCTATGCTATTTTTTTTAATATTGCAGGATAAGATATGACCCAAAGAAATGAAAATATTGACATAGAATAAGGCTACTAAGAACATTTTCTGTATGATTTAGGTTAGTTTTAGTTAGTTCTCTTTAATTTTTGTATTATAGTTCATGTTATTTAGTTAGTTTTATTTAATATAATAACCTTGGTGTTATTTATTTGGTTCCACCACACTTTATTATATATACATACTCACCATAAACCACAACCCTTATATTCAGCCTATTATGAATGGCATGGTCAATCATACGTCTTGATACTCTGTATTCGGATGCTCCATCAGTTCTTTCTATCAGTGGCCTTTTGCCATTATTCAAATAGCATTGTTTCGTCCTTCCTCCGATATTCTGCTGTAAAAGGAATAAAAATGTTTAAAAGGGTGTTTAATTGAGAATTGATTTGATCACCATTATTTTCTAATATTTAAAACCGGCAGTGTCGTCAAATTAATGAGCTAAACAAAGATGTGTTTAGAAAACACTGCACTCCCTTGACTCTTGTCTCTTATGTTCCAAGCATTATAAAATGATCACTGCATGCGGAATCATCGTAATATTGTCTGGACACTAGCTTGGATCACTTAATAACAGCTTCAACCAAATGCTGTGAAGGTAAATTAGTAATTTTGCGAGACTTACATCCCAATTGTTACTATTTCGTGGATCCTCAATGTGCCATGCCCAGTCTGCTGGGCAATCATTTTCTTGCTTACATATCAGCTTGATATTAATATCAGTCCTGTGATTCTCTGGGTTTATACAACCCTTTGTGCATCTGAAATGATAACAGATTAATACATTTTTTTATTTAACATAGACGCAAATTAAATGTTGATATTTTAAACACAAGTATGCATACTGATTGCCACTAACACATTTCTACACAGATTTGTAATGTTATTGGCAACCTCCACCCCCCTTACCCACAGTTTATGTCTTTATTTACGCTACCAAGACTGCCTTCTTGGCCTGGCTCCAGCCCCTGAATCGCTAGCCACTCCCATTAAAAATATGTTTGAATTGAAATTAAATGAAAATTCAGGCTAATTGTCAGCCTAATGCCTTCTTTCATCTAAGAAATATTGCATGTCATTCGACAATGCAAAAACGTTGCACGCTTTTGTTTTCTCTCGACTCGATTACTGCAATTGCACTTTAATGCTATTTTACGTTTTTGTTCCTTTTTTGCCCTGTAAATCACTTTTATGTCATGAAAGGTGCTATATAAATAGTTTATATTATTGTTATTTACATAATCATAAGTCATTAGTTCACTCGATGTTTGTTTTTGTCTGAAAAGTGCAGACCTCTTTGTCAAACTGGTCTTGACTACATGTTGCCCTTTCAGTTTGTAATAATAATTTTTAAAAAATCATTGTGCGTTACATGGCTACTCCCCATACACTGCAAACATGTTTCGGAAAATGTTGATTTAAGACAGCAATACTATGAATTGAAAACATGCATTGTATGCAAATAATTACCTCAACTCAACGGAAGTGTGTGGCCACTGACGGGGTTCATAAGTAATGCATTTACCTGCATGCTCTTCACCGTTATTCGTCATAGTCACCTTCAATAAGTATCTATCATACTCAAATGGTTTTGGTAGACAGGCTTTTGTAATAGTGTGGGTCAATGTCAACCATGGTCCTTGGCATGTACAGGGGTGCACTGTGGGATAAAGAAATTAAAATGAATCATGGTACTGAAAGAGTACAATAAAGTAGTAATAACGTTATCAAACGTTATTGATAGCACTGACGAAGGCCTCACAGGCCGAAACACGTTCGTTATCAACTCTCGTCAAAGGTAAATAAAATCATGTGAAAAGGACATACAATGAGTGCTGGCATTTTCTTAATTTCAAGGTGCATACAATCTGGCAATGTATTGTGGAGAGGAAATACAAACGTCTTACTGCATGACCATTCTTGTTTGTAGTCCCTGTTGCCCAGATAACCATTATGTAATATTTCAAGAGAGATGTCTCCTGTGAAGAATGTGAAACTGATTTAGAGGAATCATAACCTGAATTTGAACAAATGCGAAAGTTTATCTGAATAATCTGAAACCAAATCTGTAGAATGTGAACCTGAATCTGAAGACACTTTTTTGATTTCTAATTTGTTTACGGATCTGAGAACTCGAACTTCTTCCGCTCTCTGAAAATGAAAACAAATCTCAGTCATGACTCATAAACAATTTTATAATCTAAATAAATGTAATTGCAATTGTAATAGTTCAAGTAGACCCATAGAGGTCTACTTATTTTTCTCTTCGGCGAAAATAGCCAATCTACAAGCATTATAGGGTTCATGTTGTGAGCTTGTAGATCGGTTATTTCCCCAAAACGTTTGCCTATAAATTATGATATGCTCAGTCAGAATAGGGACATTATAGGGTTCATTTACCGGCCCACCATTCTCCTGGTTGAAGTTCAACAAGCCATTTCCAAAACCGTCTGATCTGGGGATGAAGTGAGTGGCACAGGAACCCAAGTGATGCATTTCCACATCTACATCCAACGATGAGAAGACATTCCATGCTCTGAGTTTCACTTCTAAAGATTCTGTAACAAAAAAACAAATAAACATTTGAGGATGAATATTCAACTGCTAAATTAATTTTAGAACCTTCTTGAGACCTTCATTCTCATCAATAATAATCAATTTATGTCATTACAGTACGTGCTGATATTTGAATGTAATCAACCTACAGTATAGTATGTTCTTATCAAGACCATTCAATGCAGCCAGTATGGACATTTCCACATACTGCCTACCCCAACTAGGTGACTAGGACATGCGGAAGTGAGATTACTGGCGCCGAAGCGAAAACATCGTGAAACTGACTTATATGGCCGGTTAAGACTGATATGAGGTTAAGGGAATTATGCAGCCTGTTTTTTCAGTAACGGGGGTGTCTACTTAACTCTGCAACACATTTTCATGTGGGTTACAAATTTCATTGAATCAGGAGAGAGGGATAACTCCAAAAAACCTCCATTCATCAGCCTGGGTTCCAGTTCAAAATGTGTCTATTATCGGAATGTAAAGGACGGTGTTAGAAGCTTAATAAAAAATTAATTCGATCTCTTAGCATAGTGTTTCTATCGCTAGATCACGGCCACGACCCTGGCTGGAAAATGACAGATTACTACTTCCGGTCACACGACCGGATCATGGCTCTTCTTTGCTGCCTTTTTCGTGCATTCTGTTAGCACTGGCCCCAGATAGCAGTCTATGGTAACGGGAGGGAATGTTACACACACACACACACACACACACACACACACCCCTCACGGCCTTTAATGTACAGCGCCGTTTGCTAAAGCTGCTTAGTGCTTCTGTTTTGTTGTTTTATTTCAGTACCTTGGATTGTGTTTGTGATCTGAAAAATGTGCTGGCGTGTATTCATTTCCTGTAGCAGCTGTCTGGGGCCACTGTCTCCCATCCGAGAGAAGAGGAGCAATGCAGGGGCCCCCCGTTCCAGGGACACAACAATGTCAAGAGCAGAGGATCCTAGACACTGGCCCTCCTCCGCCATCACGGAGGCCTGCAGGCCTGCGAGTTGCTCCAACACACACACCTGGACACAGGAGGTACAGCAGTACAAAACAATGACTATAGATGCTCCAACACACAACACACCCCTCTGTGACTACGGACTGCACTGTATTTTGGTTCAGCTTCAACACTTTCGCCAGCCCCGGATCCTCTTTTTGGTCACAAGACAGTGTTGGGCATCGCTACTTTTGTAAGTAATGTCGTTAGGTTACAGGATTAGGATTACCGCCCATAAAACTAATCCCGTTAAATTACAAATGACCTTCTGAGAAAAGTTGTTATTTGTATGTTATTTTTCGTTACATATGTGTAGCATAGTAGTATAGATGTATAGCTTATATGTATAGTTTCATTATAGATATTCCACTGTTACTTTCTTAGCTACGCATGTTTCATGATAAATGTCTTTATGTGATGTATTCCCATGCTTTTGTTCTTGCTTAATGTAAGTCGCTCTGGATTAAGAGCGTCTGCTAAATGCCTAAATTGTAAATTGTAAATTGTAAATTGTTATCTGACAATTAAAACTCATTTTTTAATGCTTGCGCAAGTTCGTTGTATTGTATTACTGCCTACCATTATTGCGCCGCATTATCGCGGCCCATATTAATTAACCTATGGTTAAAAACAAGAATGATATACACTATACTGACGATAGACATATCCCCTTTACAGCTCTCTTTATTAGTGAATATAATTCGACACAAACACCAGCCTAGACACAGAAAATCAAGAGTGCACAAGAGTACAGACAATATGCCATACTACTGAGGCTGTTGCGCTGCGCTCCAACCAGCCAGTGCACATGATGCCCTCTCCATGCCGCGCACCGCGGCACGCATGAACAACAACAACAACGTAACAACAACTCCACCGTGGACTCACAACCCACGTATGAACTAGAAAGTTTATAAGAAATGGCACGGCGGCCATCCTTGCAGGCAGTGACGGTAACAGAATGAGAATCCTGTAACCTGCATGTTCATGTTATTTTGGGGTGGCATCAACAACAGCCTGTTGTTGTTGTTGCAAGATACTAGCGTGAAACTTAAGGGTTTGTAGAAAGAATAATATCACATTTTATGTTTTGCTTCATTCACCTTCAATTCTATGGTCTCTGGGCCGTGGCTTGCGACCCTGTTTGATGCATGAAGAAGCAGGACGTGGCAGCCCGGGGCCAGCAGCTTCATCATCTCTGGACTCACTGTGATGTTCTCTGCTGTGATTCCTCTGACCACCGATGAACCTGCCAAAAATACTGCTCCATGCTGGAGTCTGTAGGTCACATCGGTACCTGCCAATGCCATGCAGGTGAGAGACAGAATTCAGAGAATATGAATTCTTGAACTTCTGAATCGAAATCACACACACACACACACACACACACACACACACACACTTTCACTTTAAAACTGGATCATTTTATCGTCTACTCTACAATTTTACGAATCTTACAATTATTGTGAGCTTTTAATTGTATTATTCATTTTCCAAAAATAAATAAATAATACTAATAATAATACAGCTTGATCGTATGATGATGGTTAAAATGTAGTTTGCGTTTGTAGCGTGCAGCTTCTAAAATCCTGCTCCGCACTGCATATTGACTCTGCTGCCTTACCAGACTGACTATTTATCCATCTCTCCTAGGGAAGTGCATTGTGTTGCATGTATCTATTTATCCATCTCTCCTAGGGAAGTGCATTGTGCATTGTGTATGTATATTATCTCTATACATTGTTCTCCTTTTATATTCTGTAGGCCTACACTCCCCATTGCTGCTAAATCTTTATACTTTATTTATTGTATGATACTATGACTATCTTGTATTCTTGATTCTGACCGATTCCGATATTATACAGAGGACCACAATGGAAACAAGCCTAGGCCATATAGGGGCTTGGCCCAAAGCCTGTTAATAAAGTATGAAATCAATCAATAAATAGCCTATACTCTTTTATATTTATTATTTTGACTTACATTTTTACACCATATTTGATTTGGCTTTTGTGCTAGACTAGAGGTACTAGACACTTGATTTATATTGAACTCATTGATGATTTAACATTTTTCATTTAAAATATTTTTGCTTGTGAAAACCAATGAAATATTCTGTATTATTTTGAGACCGTTCCGATACCAATATGGTATTTTAATGTCCGATATGGCCAATTCCGATTACCGATTAATCGTGCATCACTTATTTTATTATGTGATATCTTGTTGTAATATTGTATACTGTATTTTTAGCACATACGGAACATATCACATTAACTTGTTGATTATACTTCATTGCATTTCTAATGGCTTAACGATACATACAAGTTACAAAAATATGTTATGCTACTGAGATATAAAACACATCCACAACAAACACATTTTAAAAGCGATAAAATGTACTGCAAGCTCCTTTAACATGGTCAGACTATAGTTTCTTCTTACCTGCTTCTAATTCCACTTGAATTTGAAACAGGGCCCCGTACAAGGCTTTACAGTAATCTCCATCTAATGACACATTCCCACTGTGACACTTTGTGACACGAAGCCCTGTGATGGACTCCTGAATGGTAATGGTTTCTTGAGCTGTGACATCGACATCGTTACTGGTACATTCCACCTTCACCTCAAAGTCCCTCGGAAAGATATATGTGTGGAAAAAATGCTGCTCCAACCTGAGAAACGAAGTAATCACAGCAATAGTTTGAGAGTTAATGGTCCAAGACCCAGTGAAATGAAAAATACATTTTTCATCATATGGGCAAATTGGGCATACCTAACAATGGATTCCAAAAAAATAGAAACATTTACATTTTTGTGTATTTTTATATAAAAAGTCCATAACATCATCGTTTTCAAGTGTCGAGGCCCACATCAATAAAAGCCAATAAAAATGAAGCTCACCCGTTTGATTCCCATTGCTGCATCATCCTAAAAACACAGCTGGTTTTGATTACAAACTACTCCGTTTTTAATCCCATTCAAGATGACACGCAGACAATGTATTAAGCCGAACACACACCGTCTGTGAACGCCGCGGGTCAAAACAGCCGCCTCCGTTATTTTCAATGAACCTATTATATGCCACACAGTGTGTGTGTGTGTGTGTGTGTGTGTGTGTGTGTGTGTGCGTGTGTGTGTGTGTGTGTGCGCGTGCGTGTGTGCATGTGTGCGTGTGTGTGTGAAGTAAACAGGCAAATTGACCAATGACAAAGCTTCTTAGGAACATCTTTGAATGCAGATTGTGGCCCCTAGATGTGTCACAGAGACTATTTTTTGGGGAGCGTTTTACCCATTGTTGGCTGTCTGAATACCACTTACCCTAACCCTATATTGCTTATAGCTACTTTAAATGAGTGAGTGCTGGTGATTTTTCTGTTTTGAATGAATAAGTCTGCTGTCTGCTGTTCTTGTTGTTATTCTAGAAGATGTGAGCAGACTCTGCTCACATCTTCTAGAATAACAAGAACACTATCGTTCAGATGCATTATGGAAGGTGTTACAGTACCTACATGAAATGGTCCTTTAGTAACTTTAACAAATGTATTATTGAGTCATTGATGGTGTAACTGTAAACTGCGTAATGAGAAGCTACCATAGACTTAATGTAAAACATTAGCAACAGTTCTTGTGTTAGTTTCAGTCAAACACTGATGTTGCTCACCTAGCTGGAGTGTGTACAAGTTCAGTGATGGAGCCATCTCCAGTACTCACCTAGCTGGAGTGTATTCAAGTTCAGTGATGGAGCCATCTCCAGTACTCACCTAGCTGGAGTGTATTCAAGTTCAGTGATGGAGCCATCTCCAGTACTCACCTAGCTGGAGTGTATTCAAGTTCAGTGATGGAGCCATCTCCAGTACTCACCTAGCTGGAGTGTATTCAAGTTCAGTGATGGAGCCATCTCCAGTACTCACCTAGCTGGAGTGTATTCAAGTTCAGTGATGGAGCCATCTCCAGTACTCACCTAGCTGGAGTGTATTCAAGTTCAGTGATGGAGCCATCTCCAGTACTCACCTAGCTGGAGTGTATTCAAGTACAGTGATGGAGCCATCTCCAGTACTCACCTAGCTGGAGTGTATTCAAGTTCAGTGATGGAGCCATCTCCAGTACTCAGCTTGCAGGTAGCATTGCCCTGCAACGGTCGGTAGAGCCACTTTATGCTGATGGTGATATTATCAAAGACAGCAGCCAGCTTGACCATTGATAATCTGAGTCCTGTGGGCAAGACATGTCCAAAGATGTGTGAGGTGCCCAAACCTTTCAGATGTGTGAGGTTCCCAAACCTTTCAGCTCAAGACCCAAAAAAATAAATTAGACCGAAACTATAGTGAAAATAGAAAGTCAAAGATAGCGTGCTTAATTGGCTTCCATTCCCTGGTCAGGCTAGAAGTGAAACCAAGAAGCCAGAGTAAGAAGTACTGTTTGTTGCCTATGGGATTGATTGCCTTTGTATCAGACAGATCTGCCGATTGGTTGTATCATTAGTGGCTGTAGCGATGGGGAAATGGACCCAATGCCCACACCTTGGCAGAACAGGATTTTTTTTCTTGCACCTTTACTACTTTAGAGTGGGACTGGAAGTAACAAGCAATCACCCAATGATGCTACTGACCGTATTTGCAGTGATAATCCACAGACAGGTAACTTCCTAGTCCAGGGCAGGGATCATCAAAGGAGATGACAGCTGCTACAGCCTGGCAGACCTGGTGTCCGTCACACTGACCTATAGGATAGACAAAACAAACAAGGCAGTGTCTGCTTTTGTTCTTAAGTCTCTTAAGGGCAAATTTTCCAAAATAGCTAAAACAGCATACACAAGCATGGATATGTTTTTGTATATTTGTTATAAATGGTACATGGTGCACTTTTATCCAAATCGCTTTACATAGTTTATGCATTACATTCACCCATTTCACACACACATTCATATGCGGAGGAAGGCACCAACCTGCTCATCGTGAGCAATTAGGGGTTCAGAGTCTTTTGTTCAGAGTTAGTGTCAAAGGACACTTTGACACTAACTCTGGGGGAGACCGGCTTCAAACTGGGAACGTTCCGCTTCCCATCCGGCCACTCTACCCCATAGCCACTGCCGCCCTCGCCCCCTTATACGACATAATATTCCTGGCTTAAGTGGTTATGTTACAATCTGGGCTATAGGGTAAGCAGTGACTGTCATTTTATGGTGCTACAGATTGACAACCCATACAGTTTTTCCCATATATATATATCTAAATCAATTATTGTGTCAATAAATTATTAACATAATTGAATTATTAACATAATTCAATAGTATTATTTATTTGACAGAGCATCAAATGTTTTATGGTCATGTTTCACCATGCTGGATGGCTTGGTTCCATCAATATTTTGGAAATCTCTATGGTGAAACATGAATGGGCTTTCAATCTGTGCCATCACAAAATGGCCACCACTGCTATGCCCAAGCCTAGACACAATAATACCAGGGGAAATCGATACCAAATTATCATAAGCTGTGGCCACTTTTCCACCAAAAGAGCTTTGGTTCTATAGAACTAGTTCCGTTCTAGATTCTTGGAACCATGGTGCTTTCACGGAACGGGCGGCCATATTTTGGTTCCCGTTCCGAAACTGTCAGGGTTCTGAATCAATACATTTTCAGTGAAAACACTCTGAACTGGTTCAATATTAGGCGGGGAAAATAATTCAACCAGGCCAACCCGTGGTGGAAAAGGGGCCTGTGAAAAACATTGGCAACAGATCCAACAGAGAGACAAGGTCCCTTGATTTAAAGGTTATGATAATGACCTGAAAACACTCAAATAAACAAGATTGACTGAATATTTCATGAATTAACATCAACAACACCACCATCAGTTCGGTGTCCTAATGCATAAAACACTTATGTAATGTACATTGTAAAGCGCTGTATGAATGCACCATTTACCATTCATGAACTGTACTTTGTAAATGGTTTACACAGGAGTACACGGTACACTCTCATCTCTATGCCTGCCATTCATACATGAAAGACATGCTTGCCTGTGAAATCCATGGGTCAATATTTACTTCAATGTGGTTTGATATATATCTTAGACTGTATTGAGGCTTAAATGTGTTCATTGTATGGCCTTGCATTTGATGAGGGTATCACCTGTTTCATATATTGGGTTTCTGCATGTCATAATATATCTAGCCCTTTTGTGGCATCCAGCAATCACCTCTTTCAATAAAGACCATTATTGAATTGCATTACAGCTTCTATAACCATGCAGAACCTTTTAGTGAAACTGTTTTTTTTAATCCATTGTTGAAGACAAAGTGGTTCTCTATTTCAATGGCTGCATTGAAAAGACCTACTGTTAAGGCAAAGAACTCTTGTGATTTGAGGAGTGTGCCTTTTTTGCTTTTGTGAAACGTTATCCTCATTGGTTACAGTTGGTTACTGTTTATTTCCTTTTTCCATTCTGACTTGTTTCTTGTATAAATATGTTACAAGATGTATTTATATCAACCACATGACATCCTTATTGCCCTAAACAAACATTAAATCACATAGACTTGGCTGCCATATGACGTAATCTTCAAAAGCCACATACTGGAGCAGTGGAGGGGCTCAAAAAGTAACATTTCTGGATAAAGTGATATATGAAATTGATTCCATGTAATCATTATGCAATTATTATCTTTAAAAGTCCAACAACGAAAGCAACAGATGGTCATAGTGTTTACCTTTTAATGAATGCGTAACTTTCAGCAAGCTACACTGATCCTTTGTGGACGTGGGTGAGGGAGTGAGGCCAGACCGACAGTAGTGGACAGTCTTACGACCGAAGAAGCCTCCCTCGATCTCTAATACTTGACCATCATCACACTGCAGAGTGACACTCTGACCTGCACACGCAATCCGTCTCCCAGACTCTACCACAGGGGAGGAAAGTATAAAGACAGAATTTTTTGTAGCTGCTTTAGGATTTCATTTCATAATCATTAATCATGTACACTTTGTACAGTATGGGCTAGATTTTGAAGGTGCGTTTTACCTATTACAGTAATATGAGCTGGGGGCGTGAGGTATGTCATATTGCAATTTTAAGCATGTTAAGAAGCGCTTTCGACACCCCGTGGAGTGCGCAAAACGGCCTTGAATTAGTCATGGGAGTGTTTAAGGCGTGTTTGAGAGTTACCCAATCAACATGTCCGTACTATTTTCTTTACCAGTCAGCTGATGTCACATACGGAATGCGCACTTTGGGGATCGTTATTATTACATTTCTTCAGGCTGGCACCATAGAAGACATGACATATGACTTTGTCACATTTGGGTTAATTATTCCTATTGCACTGCATGCTGTCACCTTTATGCCTCAAAATAAGTTGTTTCTATTGAGAAACACCAGTAAAATTATATTTTAATTTAAATTATAATTATATTATATTTGAAATGAGTAATGAGTTGAATGCGTGGTGCGTATGCCCGTGATGGTATGGTCTTCGCTCGTAGCATTTTATTGAAGAAGACTTGGATCGAGTGTGATACAGCGTATGAAAGCAAACCTCTCAAGGATTATGGAGATGTTTTTATTTATTTTTAAGGTTGAGAAATGAAATAATTATGGTCGTTTCTAATCTCAACCTTTCAAAAAGAATGGATGCGTCTTTTGCTGGCTGTTGCCATGTCTCATAGAAACAAGTAAATAGGTCTATAAAAATAATCCCAAAATAAGCGCATATAACAGGGGTCTGTAACCTATTTTAAATGAAGTGCCATGTTTTTATTTTCTAGATAGTGAGTCTGCTATATCCAGATTAATTTTAATGACACCACATTAAAATAAAAAACATATTTTGATTGTCCACAAATATAAAGTCCTTCCATATTTTTTAATATTTTCTTGCACATTGTTATAATGATCATTATATATCCGCCTGCAGTCAGAGTTCATAGTTTTAATGAATGAATGTGATTCATTGTGAGCTGGTAGATCTGCTATTTTCAAAAGTAACATTTTAATTACATTTTTGTATTAGCCGTCCTTAAGTTGGGCAAATGCATTAATCTGGGGATCCTTGACATGGGAATGTGCTGTGTGAGGATCACTGGTTTAAACAACATTAGGAGAAACCTTTAGAAACAAGAAAAGCAACCACAACTACCAATATTTACAAGCAACTTTACAGAAAAAGAAGCCGCTTATAATAAACAGACTTGGCAACACTCCAGCAGCGTCCCAGAGCCGCTCAAGTGTAAAATCAAACAGTGCTTTAAATTCTTTTTGCGTTTATGAGGTGCCTAGACCCACGTCTAATCGTTATGCGCAGGTCAAGGGGCTTAATAGCAAATTGCGCAAAGCGAAAATAATTAACATATGGACACTCCCACAATGTTAAAATATTCAGCAACGTCGTATTCCATATGTGTGTGCGTTCAACACGGGACGATAAGGCTTTCATAATACGATTGTGCGCAGAGCGAGGCCAATTTATGTATTACCACATGGTAAAACGCACCTTCAAAATCCAGCCCTATATGTTTAAGACATAAATAAACATACTAAACTGGCAGACAAACTGCAATTCTTGAGTACAGTTGCCTGTGGCCATCCAGCGGAAGGCTGAGTGTCTCAGAATGTGTCCACAGCCTGCTTCTGGCTGTGGGCTGCTCACCCAGTTGGAGTAGCTGATATGTGAACCATCCAGCCACGAAAGAGGACCTGCAGAGAAAACATTCCAACACTGACCAAAGTGTCGTCTCTGTCGGGGAGAACCTTGTAAATGCATATTGCATTAATGAATGCTGCCCTATTGTATACTGTATACTTGTATTTCAGCTATTTGCATTACCTTTGAAAAAATAAAACAAATTTGCATATAGGGATTAGCGCAAAATGAGGACGCCAGGATGCAAGTAGTTAACTCTTTCATTAGGTTATATATTTATTTAACAATGAATTGTATTAACGAGACCTTTAAAGATGGAGTGCCGTGATTTTTGTATTTTTTACAGTTTTTCATATGTTTATGAGGCCAATATGTTTACTTCATTAGTCCCCTTGGTGTGGTTGTTATGTGCAATGATGTCTGTATTCAGGGTTTCTTCCTGGAGGCCGAAACCTTGACAGTCAAACGTGCCAATAAAAGAAATAGTGATATAGTGACATCACACTATCATCCCATCCCCTTAACCCCTCGTCCTTTATCATACAACAGCAGCTGTGGGTGCGGCTTCAGTTCAGGTGGATCACCCCACCAGGCAAACCAGGCATACTTAATGAACTGGTGGGGGTGTCCACATAATAACGACATTTTAACAAATATCAAAATCTTCCTCCAGTGCCAATGGAACCTTCTATCCCAATTTTTATTTTATTTTATTAAATACATTTTCAAAAATAGACGATCTACAAGCTTGCATCACTCACTATGAGCTTGTAAATCAGATATTTTTGGTCACTCCTTTTTATAAAGCATTTTGAATTGCCTTGTTTAAATGTTGCCCTTCCGTGTAACACTATTGATAATAGTTATACTAGCTTACAAATTTAACCACAATTACTGCTTTAAATCTGTGCATGATGAGATCCATTACCATTATAGAGTGATCTTATAGACCTCATGGGAATAATGTTATAGTAAATCTCTTTTCGAGTTGGCTGTCTACCGACTACCGCTTACCTTTAACAACATCAAATTGTTGCAATCTCAGGTGTGGAGACGCCTCTGGTACTGCTCCTATCCACCAGTCCATTTCTGGGTCCAGGTGGTTTTGAAGGAAGTACTGGGTTTCTTCATTTGGGATGAAGGCGAGGTGACCCCCGGCCTGCTCACACCAAGCCTGGGCACCGGCAAAGGAACGCCGGAGAATCACAAACTCATAGCAAGAGTCTCCAAATGTCTCCCGGACCTCTGGGCAGGGAAGAAAATTATTTCTCTCATTCTCGGCACAAGAAAGGCAGCTGAGCGTCAACAGGAGAAGTACTGGAAGACCAGTGCTGTCCATCATTCCCCTATCTGCTGTCAGTTATTCCCAACTTTTGAAGGATAAACTCTACTCTAGACAGAGCATAGATCTCAGCATAGTAGATTGTCTACTCTGCACTTAATCAACGTTGTTGTTGCTGATATAGCTTGTATCCAGCGACTTGGTGCTTTTAAAGGGGACTGAATGAGCGTTTCTGGCGCACCTTGTTCTGGATATAACAATAGGCTGCCTAATAGTCTGCTTCTTTCAGAGACCTATGCACATTATCTCTGTACACAAACCTTGTCATGAATGGATGACAGCCTGCCTTCTATTATCAAGATCCAAACAGAGATAGATTGTGGTTACCTGTGAACCACATATGGGGGTTGGGTTTTTGTGCTAAATCGCTTATTTTCATCAAAATAAGTAGTAAAGTGTGCCGCTCAGGATACCATTTACATTATAAAGAGAGGATATAAAAAAATATAGATTTTTGAGCAATGGAAATAAGTAAATTACCATAACACCCCATAGCCCCATTCAATTCAATGCAATTCATTGAGGGCTTATGGTAGGGGAAATAGCCAATTACGCGCTTTTGCACAAAATAACACCAGGACCTCTTTGGTGGGGACGTAACAACTACAAATAAAGGTAAGAATGCCTTCTAGCATGGAGTTCTCCTTTAAAGTCTCCGGTAGGAGTGTGTTGCCCGAACGGCCAAGGCTCCAACAACAGTCAATAATGCAGTTTAAGGGTCCAGTACAGATTCAACAGTGCAAAAACAGGAAAAAACCAATAATCATACTAAAATTCAGCGAATGTCTGTCTGTCTGTCTGAATGTCCCTGACAGCACTTTCTCTCAACCTTGCCTGGCCCAATCACTCCCACTTCTCACACACAGGCATGGACCAGAATTATATGGAGGTCTTCCTGGAGCCCTTTTCCCACTTTCACACATTACTGATTTATAATGAATTTATTAGTGGATTAAAAAATGCACAAATGGGTCTTGCACTGTCAATATCACATGAATATGAATGCAAAGTAGCGGTCCATGTGTGGACAGGCTACCTGTCGCCGTTGTGCATGGTGAGATGTGTGCAAACCGTGTAGTTTATCAGGAGAAGAATACCAAAGGATGCAACATTAATTTATTAGTGAATTCACCTCGCACCCTCACACACCTGCGTCCCTTGGCGACACCTGCATCACAGGCCACCGTTCTCACCGTTACCCCACTGGCATGCTTCCTCTAGCTAGCGCTGCAACACAACAAATTGTGCCCTATACAATTTGGCGCCGCTGACTGTGTGTGTGCGTGTTGCATCGTTTGGTAGTCTTCTCCTGATAAACTACACGGTTTGCACACATCTCACCATGCACCGCGGCGACAGGTAGCCTGTCCACACATGGACCGCTACTTTGCATTCATATTCATGTCATATTTACAGTACTACGGCCTTCACAGTGTGTGTGTGTGTGTGTGTGTGTGTGTGTGTGTGTGTGTGTGTGTGTGTGTGTGTGTGTGTGTGTGCCAGGAGGCGGTGTGTGTGTGTGTGTGTGTGCGCGCGCGCACAAAGTGACCTCACAATCTCCGATCATCTTAATATATTTATATACGCTCCAAAAAGCGTTCATATTTTGCGGGACAGACGGATGAGGAGCAGAAATTAAGTGCCAGCATATCGATCCATTTATCACCACGGAGAGCGCCCTGGATGAGGAGATACGAGTCATTCATGGGAGTCAATGACAAGCTAATAGTTGCACACAGCGTTAGCATACGGCAAGCGAAAAGCGAAATGCCAAAAAAACAAATAGGAATCATTCTGAATATTCTTATCTCGCCCCGTGTCGTTTGGACGTCGCTAGGACGTCCACAGACGAACGCACCTCTCGGTTCCAATCCTTATGACGTTTCCAGACGATTTATGTACTAAATGTGCGCGCGCGTGTGAGAGGCACGCTAAACTGTCAACACTTCCACAATAAGCAACAATATAGCTGACTGTCAAACATCATTGTCCAATGTTCTTTCAGAGCAGTGGTTCTCAAACATTATGCATACAGTATACACAGCACATAACCCAAAGTCTGCAAATACTTTGAGTGTGCATATCCCCGGGTATGGACTAGTACTGAAAAATGAACTAAACACTTGACAAGAAATGTATCACAATGGATGCATTTATTTGAATTACTTACTCTCTTTACCTCCATCTTCAGTGTTTTCTGTTGAACCTGTTACAGATAAAAGAATATATATTTTTAGCATGTGTCCCCAATGCAAGCTGAAGCTAATCAGCACAATCCACACAAATTACCTTTAGAAAAGACTTCTTCATCTTTGCCACGATATCCTGCAGCATTACACAAGAAGGATCAGTTGACATTCACTCATGAACATGACTCATTAATTCACTTTACAATGATGTATCATGATAAATGTACCTCTTCCAGAACCTTCTCTTTCACCTTCTGTTCCACCTAAAAAGACATGTCATGTCATTACACTTACATCAAATTTTTGCAGTTACACTAACATAGAATTAATTCAGGAATACATTTTAATTATTTCTTCCCTTTTCAGGCAAGTAGAGCACAGTTAAAGCACAAAGCTAAAAAATGAAACTGCACACATACAACTATTTTCAAATGCATATTTTTTTTCCCAAAGTGAAAAGAACAAGGAATATTGATTTTAGACAAAATAGAGAAGATTGATGGCAGTGAGCAAACATTGCAGCTGCCTGTTTGCTAGTTGATAGTCAACCATTCCACAACCATCCGCCTCCATAAACTCCTGCACAGGAAGCGCTCATCCGTTCGTAATTTCAGGTCACGAAAATGTTTTTAAATATCTTTTGACATATATTTTTGAATTTCCATTTCTGCTAAGAAGCAAGCTATAGGCTTCAACTAATTTCAATACAGGACTTATTTATGTTGCAATTGTGAATTGAAGTGGCGCAGGTGGGACATCAGAAGCATTTGTCAGTCTGTCTCGAGTCGGTGGTGCAATGCAGACACTTTTTTCCACAGTCAATTTTGATTCTACAAGCTTGTTGTGGAATTTTCCAGATAGAGCTGACTTTAACAAACTTTATACCAATATTTACTAACATTACCAGAGAACTTAAGTTGGATTTTTAATAAAAGTATACCTTGACGGAAGCCACCTCTGCCACCTCTGCCTCCTCTTCCTCCACCTCCAAACCCTGGGAAGAAAAAATAATACAATCA
Organism: Protomyctophum bolini; assembly: GCF_963924005.1. Classification (NCBI taxonomy): domain Eukaryota; kingdom Metazoa; phylum Chordata; class Actinopteri; order Myctophiformes; family Myctophidae; genus Protomyctophum; species Protomyctophum bolini. Next base: position 25,872,180 of record NC_137877.1, on the reverse strand, counting down.
GTTCAATAGCAAATCATTTATGGACAATCCAGTGGCCCAGTTCATCTAGTTTAATCCACCTCTCTCCTTAGTTACCTTCTGTAGATCCTCCATCATCTCCATCACTTCGACCTCCTCTGCTGCCTCCTGTCAAGTACAAATATTACCGTCATAAGCTGTAAGAACCCGATTTTACTGTGTATACTTAACTTCTTCCTTGCTTTATATTTCCTTTCAATTTTCAATGTCTATTTTTGGTTGTGGCTCTTTTGGAGCGGGACGTTTGAGAGGTGGGAGGGGTGACATAAGAACCACTGATTTCAATGGCTGTCTTGTTAAAGCATGTTTTCACATGGATTTCTTTCAATAAGCTACTTCACCAGTATGAATTATATGTAGATCAGCCACAGCCCGTCTCACCTCTGCCTCCTCGTCCTCTTCTCTCTCCTTCTTCACTGTGTCAACAGTCAACACCAATAATACTACGAGTACTTACCATTCCCCTTCTCATCAGCTCCTGCAAAACAAGGGCAAAAGTTTAGCTATATTTAAGCTATCAATGTGTTGTGAAATAATGTCACCGACACATACAGTACACGTACACGTACAGTATGGGCTTCATGAGACTTGAAAATAGAATTCCAGAATAATGTAATCTTGATTCATTCATACATTACAAGCATGTATAAGGGTTTAATGGTTTGAGTAAAACTACCGGTACAATTAGTTAATGTTACTGTATGGTGAAAGCAGAGCTGTTTTGACAGGCTTGCACATAAAAATTTATGTTTAATTGATTAATTCTGAAATACACCTTTCTCTTTTGCATTCATGCGTGCATGAAGAGTTTTCTGCCTTTGGCAGTATCAAGTGAAGAAGGATAGTAAAGAGGGAGAGAGATGGGGAGACACACGCAGCAAAGGTCGTCATGAACGGGACTCGAACACATGACGCCCTGGCAGGCCAGAGCCCATGTAGCATGAGCCTGGGCCACTTGGCCAGCGGGCATCCCTTGGCAACTGTCTTTACTTATCATGCGCAGTAATATCGATAGTATACCACATATTTGTATGCAGCCCAAATGTGTTCTTACCCGAGTCGCTCCTAAATCCTCCTCCTCGTCCTCCTCTGCCTCTTCCTCTTCCTCCACGACCTGTATAAAACACAGGCAACCTCAATTTGGTAAATGACATCTAATGCTGGATGTTTATTGTTGTGCTTAAGTTATTAACTATGTGTGTTATTTGACATATTGTGAAACCTTAGTTAACGAAGCCTAACAGAACTGTAATTTTTATTCATGCGCAAGCGTCCAACGCAATTAACTTGCCCCTTGAGACAGTAGTTCAATGGTTTTGAAATGTGGGACCCCCCCCCCATCTTGCATTTACCATAAAGTCAGAGCAAAGTGTAAGACATTCAACTACCAAAGCAATTGAGCTGATTCAGACATCATGCAACTATTATCAGGCCCAGTACCAGTGGTGGAGAACAAATTTAAGGAATCACATTTCCCATAACATACTTACCTCTGTCATTGTCATCCCCTCCTCCAAATCCTCCTTTCCAGGAGCTCCCTAAAATAAACATACATACATCAGTCACCGTTATGAACATAATTCAACTGATAACAATATTATATTAAGTCTGTTGAGCCCACTGTTACATACATAAAGGTACACCATCAAGTCAATGGTAGCAATGTTCTTTTTTTATGACTACTTTAAACAGTAAATGGCAATATACTATATATGAGTGTTATAGCAAAGGGTTCATTTTCAGTCATAGTTAAAAGAACAGTCAGGATTTTGCTGTGTAGCTATGCATAAACCCAATAAAGTACAGAGGTACAGTTTCATACAAAAGGATGCTAAAAACGTCGATAAACCAAGAAAGCGTTACGCCAGGACTCTACGACTCTGTGTGTGTGTGTGTGTGTGTGTGTGTGGGGGGGGGGGGGGGGGGCGCTACTCCACTGGACTCTGCTCCTCGGCTACTCCACTGGACTCTGCTCCTCTGATGATCCACTGGACTCGGCTCCTCGGCTACTCCACTGGACTCTGCTCCTCCGCTAATCCACTGGACTCTGCTCCTCCGCTAATCCACTGGACTCGGCTCCTCCGCTAATCCACTGGACTCGGCTCCTCCGCTAATCCACTGGACTCGGCTCCTCCGCTAATCCACTGGACTCGGCTGGACTCTGCTAATCCACTGGACTCGGCTGGACTCTGCTAATCCACTGGACTCGGCTGGACTCTGCTAATCCACTGGACTCGGCTGGACTCTGCTAATCCACTGGACTCGGCTCCTCCGCTAATCCACTGGACTCGGCTCCTCCGCTAATCCACTGGACTCGGCTCCTCCGCTAATCCACTGGACTCGGCTCCTCCGCTAATCCACTGGACTCGGCTGGACTCTGCTAATCCACTGGACTCGGCTGGACTCTGCTAATCCACTGGACTCGGCTGGACTCTGCTAATCCACTGGACTCGGCTGGACTCTGCTAATCCACTGGACTCTGCTGGACTCTGCTAATCCACTGGACTCGGCTCCTCCGCTAATCCACTGGACTCGGCTCCTCCGCTAATCCACTGGACTCGGCTCCTCCGCTAATCCACTGGACTCGGCTCCTCCGCTAATCCACTGGACTCGGCTCCTCCGCTAATCCACTGGACTCGGCTGGACTCTGCTAATCCACTGGACTCGGCTGGACTCTGCTAATCCACTGGACTCGGCTGGACTCTGCTAATCCACTGGACTCGGCTGGACTCTGCTAATCCACTGGACTCGGCTCCTCCGCTAATCCACTGGACTCGGCTCCTCCGCTAATCCACTGGACTCGGCTCCTCCGCTAATCCACTGGACTCGGCTCCTCCGCTAATCCACTGGACTCGGCTCCTCCGTTAATCCACTGGACTCGGCTGGACTCTGCTAATCCACTGGACTCGGCTGGACTCTGCTAATCCACTGGACTCGGCTGGACTCTGCTAATCCACTGGACTCGGCTGGACTCTGCTAATCCACTGGACTCGGCTCCTCCGCTAATCCACTGGACTCGGCTCCTCCGCTAATCCACTGGACTCGGCTCCTCCGCTAATCCACTGGACTCGGCTCCTCCGCTAATCCGCTAATCCACTGGACTCGGCTCCTCCGCTAATCCACTGGACTCGGCTCCTCCGCTAATCCACTGGACTCGGCTGGACTCTGCTAATCCACTGGACTCGGCTGGACTCTGCTAATCCACTGGACTCGGCTGGACTCTGCTAATCCACTGGACTCGGCTGGACTCTGCTAATCCACTGGACTCGGCTAAACTCTGCTAATCCACTGGAATCGGCTCCTCCGCTAATCCACTAAGCTCGGCTCCTCCGCTAATCCACTGGACTCGGCTCCTCCGCTAATCCACTGGACTCGGCTCCTCCGCTAATCCACTGGACTCGGCTCCTCCGCTAATCCACTGGACTCGGCTGGACTCCGCTAATCCACTGGACTCGGCTGGACTCCGCTAATCCACTGGACTCGGCTGGACTCCGCTAATCCACTGGACTCGGCTGGACTCCGCTAATCCGATGGACTCGGCTGGACTCCGCTAATCCACTGGACTCGGCTGGACTCCGCTAATCCACTGGACTCGGCTGGACTCCGCTAATCCACTGGACTCGGCTGGACTCTGCTAATCCACTGGACTCGGCTCCTCCGCTAATCCACTGGACTCGGCTCCTCCGCTAATCCACTGGACTCGGCTCCTCCGCTAATCCACTGGACTCGGCTCCTCCGCTAATCCACTGGACTCGGCTCCTCCGCTAATCCACTGGACTCGGCTCCTCCGCTAATCCACTGGACTCGGCTACTCCGCTAATCCACTGGACTCGGCTCCTCCGCTAATCCACTGGACTCGGCTCCTCCGCTAATCCACTGGACTCGGCTGGACTCTGCTAATCCACTGGACTCGGCTGGACTCTGCTAATCCACTGGACTCGGCTCCTCCGCTAATCCACTGGACTCGGCTCCTCCGCTAATCCACTGGACTCGGCTCCTCCGCTAATCCACTGGACTCTGCTAATCCACTGGACTCGGCTGGACTCTGCTAATCCACTGGACTCGGCTGGACTCTGCTAATCCAATGGACTCGGCTGGACTCTGCTAATCCACTGGACTCGGCTGGACTCTGCTAATCCACTGGACTCGGCTCCTCCGCTAATCCACTGGACTCGGCTCCTCCGCTAATCCACTGGACTCGGCTGGACTCTGCTAATCCACTGGACTCGGCTCCTCCGCTAATCCACTGGACTCGGCTCCTCCGCTAATCCACTGGACTCGGCTCCTCCGCTAATCCACTGGACTCGGCTCCTCCGCTAATCCACTGGACTCGGCTCCTCCGCTAATCCACTGGACTCGGCTCCTCCGCTAATCCACTGGACACGGCTCCTCCGCTAATCCACTGGACTCGGCTCCTCCGCTAATCCACTGGACTCGGCTGGACTCTGCTAATCCACTGGACTCGGCTGGACTCTGCTAATCCACTGGACTCGGCTCCTCCGCTAATCCACTGGACTCGGCTCCTCCGCTAATCCACTGGACTCGGCTCCTCCGCTAATCCACTGGACTCGGCTCCTCCGCTAATCCACTGGACTCGGCTGGACTCTGCTAATCCACTGGACTCGGCTGGACTCTGCTAATCCGCTGGACTCTGCTAATCCACTCGATTCGGCTGGACTCTGCTAATCCACTGGACTCGGCTGGACTCTGCTAATCCACTGGACTCGGCTGGACTCTGCTAATCCACTGGACTCGGCTCCTCCGCTAATCCACTGGACTCGGCTCCTCCGCTAATCCACTGGACTCGGCTCCTCCGCTAATCCACTGGACTCGGCTCCTCCGCTAATCCACTGGACTCGGCTGGACTCTGCTAATCCACTGGACTCGGCTGGACTCTGCTAATCCACTGGACTCGGCTGGACTCTGCTAATCCACTGGACTCGGCTGGACTCTGCTAATCCACTGGACTCGGCTGGACTCTGCTAATCCACTGGACTCGGCTCCTCCGCTAATCCACTGGACTCGGCTGGACTCTGCTAATCCACTGGACTCGGCTGGACTCTGCTAATCCACTGGACTCGGCTGGACTCTGCTAATCCACTGGACTCGGCTGGACTCTGCTAATCCACTGGACTCGGCTGGACTCTGCTAATCCACTGGACTCGGCTCCTCCGCTAATCCACTGGACTCGGCTGGACTCTGCTAATTCACTGGACTCGGCTGGACTCTGCTAATCCACTGGACTCGGCTGGACTCTGCTAATCCACTGGACTCGGCTGGACTCTGCTAATCCACTGGACTCGGCTGGACTCTGCTAATCCACTGGACTCTGCTAATCCACTGGACTCGGCTGGACTCTGCTAATCCGCTGGACTCTGCTAATCCACTGGACTCGGCTGGACTCTGCTAATCCACTGGACTCGGCTCCTCCGCTAATCCACTGGACTCGGCTCCTCCGCTAATCCACTGGACTCGGCTCCTCCGCTAATCCACTGGACTCGGCTGGACTCTGCTAATCCACTGGACTCGGCTGGACTCTGCTAATTCACTGGACTCGGCTGGACTCTGCTAATCCACTGGACTCGGCTGGACTCTGCTAATCCACTGGACTCGGCTGGACTCTGCTAATCCACTGGACTCGGCTGGACTCTGCTAATCCACTGGACTCGGCTGGACTCCGCTAATCCACTGGACTCGGCTGGACTCCGCTAATCCACTGGACTCGGCTGGACTCCGCTAATCCACTGGACTCGGCTGGACTCCGCTAATCCACTGGACTCGGCTGGACTCCGCTAATCCACTGGACTCGGCTGGACTCCGCTAATCCACTGGACTCGGCTGGACTCTGCTAATCCACTGGACTCGGCTCCTCCGCTAATCCACTGGACTCGGCTCCTCCGCTAATCCACTGGACTCGGCTCCTCCGCTAATCCACTGGACTCGGCTCCTCCGCTAATCCACTGGACTCGGCTGGACTCTGCTAATCGACTGGACTCGGCTGGACTCTGCTAATCCACTGGACTCGGCTGGACTCTGCTAATCCACTGGACTCGGCTGGACTCTGCTAATCCACTGGACTCGGCTGGACTCTGCTAATCCACTGGACTCGGCTGGACTCTGCTAATCCACTGGACTCGGCTGGACTCTGCTAATCCACTGGACTCGGCTCCTCCGCTAATCCACTGGACTCGGCTCCTCCGCTAATCCACTGGACTCGGCTCCTCCGCTAATTCACTGGACTCGGCTGGACTCTGCTAATCCACTGGACTCGGCTGGACTCTGCTAATTCACTGGACTCGGCTGGACTCTGCTAATCCACTGGACTCGGCTGGACTCTGCTAATCCACTGGACTCGGCTGGACTCTGCTAATCCACTGGACTCGGCTGGACTCTGCTAATCCACTGGACTCGGCTGGACTCTGCTAATCCACTGGACTCGGCTGGACTCTGCTAATCCACTGGACTCGGCTGGACTCTGCTAATCCACTGGACTCGGCTCCTCCGCTAATCCACTGGACTCGGCTCCTCCGCTAATCCACTGGACTCGGCTTCTCCGCTAATCCACTGGACTCGGCTCCTCCGCTAATCCACTGGACTCGGCTCCTCCGCTAATCCACTGGACTCGGCTCCTCCGCTAATCCACTGGACTCGGCTCCTCCGCTAATCCACTGGACTCGGCTCCTCCGCTAATCCACTGGACTCGGCTCCTCCGCTAATCCACTGGACTCGGCTCCTCCGCTAATTCACTGGACTCGGCTGGACTCTGCTAATCCACTGGACTCGGCTGGACTCTGCTGGACTCTGCTAATCCACTGGACTCGGCTGGACTCTGCTAATCCACTGGACTCGGCTGGACTCTGCTAATCCACTGGACTCGGCTGGACTCTGCTAATCCACTGGACTCGGCTGGACTCTGCTAATCCACTGGACTCGGCTCCTCCGCTAATCCACTGGACTCGGCTCCTCCGCTAATCCACTGGACTCGGCTCCTCCGCTAATCCACTGGACTCGGCTCCTCCGCTAATCCACTGGACTCGGCTCCTCCGCTAATCCACTGGACTCGGCTGGACTCTGCTGGACTCTGCTAATCCACTGGACTCGGCTGGACTCTGCTAATCCACTGGACTCGGCTGGACTCTGCTAATCCACTGGACTCGGCTGGACTCTGCTAATCCACTGGACTCGGCTCCTCCGCTAATCCACTGGACTCGGCTGGACTCTGCTAATCCACTGGACTCGGCTGGACTCAGCTAATCCACTGGACTCGGCTGGACTCCGCTAATCCACTGGACTCGGCTGGACTCCGCTAATCCACTGGACTCGGCTCCTCCGCTAATCCACTGGACTCGGCTCCTCCGCTAATCCACTGGACTCGGCTCCTCCGCTAATCCACTGGACTCGGCTCCTCCGCTAATCCACTGGACTCGGCTCCTCCGCTAATCCACTGGACTCGGCTCCTCCGCTAATCCACTGGACTCGGCTGGACTCTGCTAATCCACTGGACTCGGCTGGACTCTGCTAATCCACTAGACTCGGCTGGACTCTGCTAATCCACTGGACTCGGCTGGACTCTGCTAATCCACTGGACTCGGCTGGACTCTGCTAATCCACTGGACTCGGCTGGACTCTGCTAATCCACTGGACTCGGCTGGACTCTGCTAATCCACTGGACTCTGCTCCTCCGCTAATCCACTGGACTCTGCTCCTCCGCTAATCCACTGGACTCTGCTCCTCCGCTAATCCACTGGACTCTGCTCCTCCGCTAATCCACTGGACTCGGCTCCTCCGCTAATCCACTGGACTCGGCTCCTCCGCTAATCCACTAGACTCGGCTCCTCCGCTAATCCACTAGACTCGGCTCCTCCGCTAATCCACTGGACTCGGCTCCTCCGCTAATCCACTGGACTCGGCTCCTCCGCTAATCCACTGGACTCGGCTCCTCCGCTAATCCACTGGACTCGGCTCCTCCGCTAATCCACTGGACTCGGCTCCTCCGCTAATCCACTGGACTCTGCTGATCCACTGGACTCGGCTGGACTCTGCTAATCCACTGGACTCGGCTGGACTCTGCTAATCCACTGGACTCTGCTGGACTCTGCTAATCCACTGGACTCGGCTCCTCCGCTAATCCACTGGACTCGGCTCCTCCGCTAATCCACTGGACTCGGCTCCTCCGCTAATCCACTGGACTCGGCTCCTCCGCTAATCCACTGGACTCTGCTGATCCACTGGACTCGGCTCCTCCGCTAATCCACTGGACTCGGCTCCTCCGCTAATCCACTGGACTCGGCTCCTCCGCTAATCCACTGGACTCGGCTCCTCCGCTAATCCACTGGACTCGGCTCCTCCGCTAATCCACAGGACTCGGCTGGACTCTGCTAATCCACTGGACTCGGCTCCTCCGCTAATCGACTGGACTCGGCTCCTCCGCTAATCCACTGGACTCGGCTCCTCTGCTAATCCACTGGACTCGGCTCCTCTGCTAATCCACTGGACTCGGCTCCTCTGCTAATCCACTGGACTCGGCTCCTCTGCTAATCCACTGGACTCTGCTAATCCACTGGACTCTGCTCCTCTGCTAATCCACTGGACTCTGCTCCTCTGCTAATCCACTGGACTCTGCGACTCTGCTAATCCACTGGACTCTGCTCCTCTGCTAATCCACTGGACTAAAAAACATTATTTAGCACCATGTTCGAATGCCCCCACCCCCATGTAAAAAATAGATAAAAATCACTAAAACGAAAGAACGCAGCAAATGAAAGAAAATGTACACTCATGTTTTACTTTCTCTAATAACCTACTGTAAAACATGAACCTTGGTTGAAAAAAGTTAAAGTAAAAGTATCAATAGTGCTGTATAGAAATACTGTTTCTGTGAATGTCCAGAATTTAAAATGTACTTCAGCAAAACTACAAAAGTATTGCCTATTGAAAAATAGCAGACCTAGAAGCTCGAAGCGCGGCACTCGGTGCCACGCTTCGAGCTTGTAGGTCTGCTATTTTTGAAAAATCATGAAAATGTGGTGCAAATCTTTTAATGTATATTATTTCAGAGCGAACGTTTTTAACTAAAATCTTTGCTTATGGGTGGGGGGGGGTTGTCACTGGAAAAACATATTTTCAGATCGGGGTCGGCGGCCAATTACATATATTTTTGGGGGTCCTTGGCATGAAAATGTTTGAGAACGACTGACATAGAAACATGGGCTTTTCAGAAAACTGTCAGGATTTAGAAGGCATTTGTAGTCCTCAGGTCTATGTGGTTAATGTATGTTTTGTAATAAATAATAAATAATCTGCAAAGTAACTAGTAACTAATGTTTTCAAATAAATGTAGTGGAGGTAAAAGTATAATATTTGGATCCGAGATGTAGTGGTTAGTACTAGTAGAAGTAAAAGATATTGGGGGAAAAACTCAAGTGCAACTACCTCAAAATGACCGGAAGTACTCAAATTCCCTCGAAAACTGTTTTTAACATTGTAGTAACCTTGCAAAAACATTGTAACGCTAATGACATTGTAACACTGTAATAACATGATTGTAACATTGTAACAACACACTCACCGGTCTGCCGGGTCCACAGGCCGGGGAGAGGCAGGGAGCCAAATCTGTACCTCTCCCCCCCGCTGTTCTGAGGAGGGTTCCAAGAGCAGCAGGCATCATTCTCCTGTAAAAACAAACAAAAAAAGTAAATATATTATAAAACTAGAACTGCACTCTGCCGAGTGCATACTTGCTTGTTGCACACTAGTAGGCCATAAATGGCCTACTAGTGCGCAAGCAGAGCACGCAAGTACTTTCGACCGCTGGAAACTATCACATCTCAGTATCTCTGTGAAGGAACGTTTGAAATGTATAATCATTACGTGTAACTATTTGTAACTACTTTTTTACAGAAAAATGAATCATTGATATGTGATGAAAAAAAAGGTATATAAACTGGTATATAAACTAAAATATATTATACAGTATAATTATTTTATTACTTATTGTAAATTGTCAATTGTTTTAAATGTATTTCATTTAGTACTATAGTGATATTAATACTAAATCATGATCAGAGTAATATGTGTCTCTAACTTCAATTTCTGTAATAATACTTTCAAATTTGTTGAAATATACATGATCTAAAATACTTCCGAAATCTGTAGTTGGATTTGTATCTCAGTGATGACGTAAGAGAAATGGTCATCTGTGTAATCTGGTCCCACCAGATACCACATTACGTCATCGTTGAGAGCTGGGACCAGAGTACACGGTGTGTATATGTATGACTAGCTCTCAGTGATGACGTAAGAGATATGGTCATCTGTGTAGTCTGGTCCCAGCAGACCAGGCACAGATTTACAAATTACAAATCACATTACAACTACATACAGAGTATGTAGTTGTAATTTGATTAGCAGTATACTGTGGTTACTTGGTTCCAAAAAGTGAAGCCAAGTTTTTTTCAACCGTAAGTCTGTGCCTGGTTTGCTGGGACCAGTTACAACATTACGTCATCGTTGAGAACTGGGACCAGAGTACATGGTGTGTATATGTATGACTAGCTCTCAGTGATGACGTAAGAGATATGGTCATCTGTGTAGTCTGGTCCCAGCAGACCAGGCACAGATTTACAAATTACAAATCACATTACAACTACATACAGAGTATGTAGTTGTAATTTGATTAGCAGTATACTGTGGTTACTTGGTTCCAAAAAGTGAAGCCAAGTTTTTTTCAACCGTAAGTCTGTGCCTGGTTTGCTGGGACCAGTTACAACATTACGTCATCGTTGAGAACTGGGACCAGAGTACATGGTGTGTATATGACGTAATGTTGTAACTTGTAACTAGTCCCAGCAAACCAGGCACAGACTTACGGTTGAAGAAAACTTGGCTTCACTTCGAAGAGACCAAGCGAAATGATTACTTGCGTGCTCTGCTTGCGCAAGTAAAGATCAGACCCGTCTGAAGTGAGTGGTACTGTACTGTACTGTACTGTACTGTACTGTACTGTACTGTACTGTACTGTACTGTACTGTACTGTACTGTACTGTACTGGGCAAGCACTCCTCCCTTGCCTGTGTGTCTGTGTATTAGGCTGTGCAACAGTGACACTTTGTGGTGAACAAACGCTATAACACTATATCGTGCTCGGACACAGGGATCCAGGAACACAGCCACACACATAGCCGTCTATAAAATCACACCCGTGTGAAGTGAGGGGCGCTCATCATCATCATCATTGTACATCATCAAGACTGGTGGTCCCTTAGTTGATCAAAATAACAATTCTTCTACATTCTCTAATTGTGTGGACTTTAAGTGATGCAGATATTTAACAATAATTTAACTCTTGAGAGCGTAAAATGATATTGGTATCATTTTACGCTCTCAAGAGTTAAAGATCTAATAAGGGTACATTTGGTTACCAACTCATTTAGCTGGGGACCCCCTCAAGGACCACTGGTGGTCCCCGGATCACTGGTTGAGACCTACAGTTTTAGATCATTACTACAAAACAACAACCACATTAAGCCCTATATACACTTCGGCCATTTGAAAATTGCTGATCTACAAGCATGCGATGCGACACATTGTGAGTTTGTAGATCTGCCATTTTTCAAAAATATTTGTATACAATTTATACATTTGATAACTTGTGTGAAATGGGACATTCTGCATAGTAATTGCGACCGTAGATTACTATGAAAACCTGCAAAACCCGTGGCTCCATCATGCCTTGTGACACAAGTAGTGAGGACAGAGCGATACGGAGGCTGCCATGACACTCCATATATAGGCATTGCATTGAGACTGGATTACCCAGAAGCCCTGAGAATTAAGCCATTTTAGACCAGAGGACGATTCTACGAATGCCTTCTAAATCCTGACAGTTTTTTGAAAAACCTATGTTTCTATGTCAGTGGTGTTTAACCTTTTTCACGTCAAGGACCCCCAGAATTATCTGTATTTGGCCGTGGACGCCCATCAGAAAATATGTTGTTCCAGGGACCAGGGACCAGCAAAGATTTGAGTTAAAAACGTTCGCCCGGAAAGAATATATATTCCAAATTTGCGCCACATTTTCAAGATCTTTCAAAAACAGCAGATCTACAAACTCGTAGCACGGCACCAAGTGCCGGGCTATGTGCTTGTAGATCTGCTATTTTTCAATATTTAGCTAAAGAATAACCTAATGCTTAATAACGAGTGCTTCCAAACTAACACTAAAAAAAAAAGAATCGGACACGTCTGAAGTGAGTCTGGCCTGTGTGTGTCTGTGTGTTAGGCTGTGCAACAGTGACACTTTTCTGTGCTCGGACACAGCCAGGGACACAGGGACAGACAGACCCAGGGAACCAGCTACACACAACTGTCTATAGGAGTGGTTGCGCCACTCAAAAATATCACAGCACAGTTTTTCTTGACAGAAAGTAGCTCATAACATGTTTACGGTGGATTTTTGGGAAACAAAAGCTTTTCAGATTGAAAGAGGATAATTCAAGCTTGCCCTACTACAGCTGCAATGTTGGTGAGTTTAACGTCGTTCAATACAAGCAGATCGTAAATGCAATTTGGACCAATGGGAAGTCAATGGAGGGCATTGCAACTCTACAGTCATCGCATGGTATTGTTAAGTGTTGCAAATTGTGGCTAAATGACTCTTAATCATGAAGGAATTTCCAAACTGATTCCACTATATTTCAAAGGCCCAATTAATTCCGAAATGAATTAAAAAAAAAGAATCAGACCCGTCTGAAGTGAGTGGTACGGTACTGTACTGTAAAAGCCATCCTCCCGTTAAACTTTCCGACAAACTCCGGTAAACTCCCGAATTGTACCATCACACCTGTATATTACCGTATATTAACTGTATATGCCTGCTAAATACAGTGCCCATAATTGCACGTTAACTCCTCTTTTCATGCAGTGTGACTCAGGGGGGTGTGTTGGCCGCAATTTGCAACTCAAATTGCAATTTGCAACGATTAATCACATTTGTTTAAATAATGTGATGAATCTAGAGTTGCAATACCCTCCATTGACTCCCCACTACAAATTGCTTTTGTGATCTGCTTGTATTAAAGGACGTTGAACTCAACATCATTGCAGCTGTAGGTTTTTATTAACAGGTCGTGCTGTAGCCCTGGTCCAGGGCTTACAGCGAGTCTCTCTCTGACGCCCTGTGGAAGTCCCTTCCGCAGCCCTCTGGTGATATTCTCACTCCCGTGCGCGGGTTTTCAAATCCCAGCAAATAAACAAAACGACGTAACTACTCACAGAAACAAAGCCTGCTAGACCTTGGTAAAAGTCTATTCTCGTAGCTGGGAAGCGTCTCAGGTCCCCAGTTTCTCTCTAAAATCATGTAAAATGCACTATTTTAATCATTAAATAAAATGAATCCAACCAGATCGGCGCAGGCAAAACCCGGAAATGCCATAGTAGAAGAAATGACTCTGCCCGGTGAATTCAGGGTAGATTGCGTTATTAAAATGTGCATTTTAGAGAGAAACTGGGGACCTGAGACGCTTCCCAGCTACGAGAATAGACTTTTACCAAGGTCTAGCAGGCTTTGTTTCGGTGAGTAGTTATGTCGTTTTGTTTATTTGCTGGGATTTGAAAACCTGCGCACGGGAGTGAGAATATCACCAGAGGGCTGCGGAAGGGACTTCCACAGGGCGTCAGAGAGAGACTCGCTGTAAGCCCTGGACCAGGGCTAGTCGTGCTGCTGCCTCCTGTATTATGTGCAAATGCGAAACAGGTGGTATGCAGGGCCGTTCACTGACTTCAACGAGTGCTTCCAAACACCAACACTTAAAAAAAGAATCACCTGCAGAGAATGTCTTGACAGAAAGTAGCTCATAACATGTTCTACGTCGTTTAATACAAGCAGGTTATTGCAACTCTTGATTCATCCCATTATTTAAAATTGCGAGTGTGTTCGTGCGCGTGTGTGGGCGCACGCATGCGCACGTCTCCAATCCAAATGTTGCACATTAAGCTATATCAACTGTGGACCCAGGGGGGGGGCGATTTGTATGAAATGTATACAAATAGCAGATCTACAAGCTCACAACATAGCCAAACAGCCACACACACACACACAACCAAACACACACAGCCCCACACACACAGCGCCACACACGCACACTAAAGTAACTAATGCAAACTAATGCATGTCAAACTGGGGGGTCCTTGAAATTAGACGGGTTGAGAATCACTATAGAGAGCCGTCAAAATATTCATATGGGGGTCCCTGGCATATCTTTTCAATTGGGGGTCTGCTGGCTAATTAGTGTCAATTTGGGGGTCCTTGGTATGAAAAAGTTTGGGAACCACTGATCTAATTAACTATTTGCGGCTACATCAAAGTGAAATTACACGCAATTCCATCAACTCCTTTAATGGTAGGCCTAAGTAGCTAATTAGCTAAGCCAGTCCACCATGCAGTGGTCCTTGAGGGTGGTTACTTCCAGGTGGTCCCCATGCAGCTATGGCGTTTAACCAAATGGACCCTTATTAGGGGGGACAGCACACTGCAGCTATGACATCTTTTTCACTGAAACAGTGTTTTTGTACATATGACAACTTTTTTTCTATATTTTTTTCTTTAAACTATTTCATGTCAAGGACCCCAAAAATGATATGTAATAGGCCTCCAAACCCAATGTGAAAATATGTTGTTCCAGGGACCCCCCAGAAGCAAATATTTGATTGAAAAATGTAATATATATTCCAAAATTGTGCCACGATTTTAAAAAAATAGCAGACCTACAAGCTCGTAGCGCGGCACCGCGCTATGAGCTTGTAGATCTGCTATTTGTCAATAGCTAAAAGTATAACATAATGCTTTAAACACCAAAAGGGGTTCCCACCCAGAATGGGTTAATCCAATGAATCGATTTAATTGATTATGAATGATTATCTATAATTTATAAAATAATCAATTAGTCCCTATTTTGGTTATGTAATTATCGACAAAAAACTTTAAACTTTGTTAATATAAATGTAAAATAACACTTATGGGGTTACCGGTAATCGATTCATGCATTTAATAAAGTATATATATACGAGTAAGACGCGCAAACGCGGGAAGCGAACGCAGCTCGTACATATTTGGGCTTTGGACGTATAGCTGCTTTGGGGACTCCTTATATGGTGCCCCTTTTTTGCCCATATATGGAGCTGAGTGGACCTGGCCCCTTTTGTGCCCATATATGGAGCTGAGTGGACCTGGCCCCTTTTGTGCCCATATATGGAGCTGAGTGATTGCTGATGCAACACACTCCATATTTGGATAGCGGGACAGACACACAGACAGACAGACAGACAGACACACACACAGACAGACAGACATGATCTGCTAGGTCTCATAGTAAGTGCTCACTGCGTTCGCAATAAACAAAATGCTTCAAATTATTATTATTATTTATTTTTTTACTTACATTTTTATCCCACGATTTTGTAACCCAGTTTTCTTTTTCACCCAGTGCCAATTATCTAATGTAATCCTGGGCGCTATACTTCCTCTGCCAACCTGGGGGGGGGCAGCGGACTGACCTCATGCCTCCTTCTATGCATGAGGAGTCCAAGCTGCTTCTTTTCACCGGACTTAGCGCGTGGAAGGGACACTATAGGAGCCGATCTACTATAGGCCATCACATCATGTATGTGCCATCATGCCATGTCTAACATTCCTGTTAGTGTGCTTTGTCACCAGTGTTGGGTGCGTTACTTTAAAAAAGTAATTAGTTATAGTTACTAGTTACTTCTCCAAAAAAGTAACTGAGTTAGTAACTGAATTACTCTATTGTAAAAGTAACTAGTTACTAGGAAAAGTAACTATTTAAGTAAAACAAAGTTGTGATATGTCTAAGAATTTGGATTGTTTTTGGGAGCAGGTTTCACAAGGTGCATAGAGTAGAACAGCATAGACGGGTACTTACAAGTTACAACTTACACATAGGCCCTAAGACATAACCTTTTGCCATGAGGGAGAAATAAACTTCAACTTCAATATATGTATTGCACTTCAATATAATATATTGAACCTCAACAGTAAACCAGGTGTAATTGCCTACACCAGTGGCTCTCAAACTTTTTGGACCTCAAAAGTCCAACAACTTCAGACAAGACAACTGGTAGACAATACTGTCTAATTAAAGACACAAATTGGCTCAGAACTTAAGACAACTGGTCAGTGGTCAGTCACACACACGCGCACACACACACACACACACACACACACACACACACACACACACACACACACACACACGCACACACACACACACACACACACACACACACACACACACACACACGAGAGGCCCTCCCCTGCATCTCTCTCTCTCTCTCTCTCTCTCTCTCTCTCTCCTGCAAGCATGCATGCAGTCAGGCTGTCAACAATAGCTTTAGCATTAGCATGGTCTGTGTAGCATCCTTAGAGTATGGTAGCATCACGCTTTCACAACTGACTGCTATGTTTGTTTTAAACCGTGTGAAGCCCAACACACACCGACGCGGCGCGTTGCCGCGCGGCACCGTCTGGAAAATATAACTGGTTCTATCGGCGCGCCAGGCGACGCGGCGCGGCGGACGGAGACGGTGTGTGTTTGGCTTCATGTTTGCAGCAGCAGCCCCATTGCGCACACGCACACACACACAGAGTCACAGACACACACACACACACACACACTGTCAGCCGGCCCGTGGTAACAGAAAGCTTGGGGACGCTTAACATAATAACGGAGCACATTTCATTGTCAGTAACGGTAACTGCGTTGTGACGATGACAATTGTAATTAATTAGATTACCCGTTACTGAAAAAAATAACGACGTTAGGTAGCGCCGTTTGTTTAAACGCCGTTATACCCAACACTGTTTGTCACCCCCTACAGACATGGCAGAGAGGACATAAATTACCTGGCCAACAGAGGGCCAGGTGTTGTTGATTGGAGGTTCACAGTTTTTTACGTCTGGTTTTTGTTCTACACCTCCTTCTATTCTAAGTTACAGTTTATATGCTAAAAGTATCTTTATTTTTGTTTTCAACTTGGATCAAATAAACCTTTTGAGTTCAACTTTAACTCTTCGCCTGGACATTCCTCATTTCCCTTTTTTGGTTAAGTTTGCTGCACAAAGCCAGTCAGTTAGAAAAAGGTACTCTCAGTCAACCACCACAAGGACAAAAGGTCTCTACAGACACGTTATTCCGACCAGTTCCTGTCCCCTCCATCAGGCGCCCCGGCTGGCCAGGGGGAGGTAGTTTTAGAGACCAGGATTAAGGCATGTTTTTGTGAGGGTATCTACCCTAGGGGACACGGGGAGAACATGCAAACTCCACACAGAAAGGCCCTATCGCCAACCCCCGCCTCGGGTATGGGCAGTAATTATTATTTTTTTAACAATCAATATAGTAATCGCTAAGAAAATAATTGATAGTTGCAACCACCATTACTGAATTGAAGGCTTCCTTTACCTTTCCTCTTTGAATCATATCCAACAGCCTTCCTGGAGTCCCGCACAACACGTTGCATCCCCTGCAGATGTCTCTGATTTGGTGTCCAGTTGCGATTCCACCATACACCACAACAGGACGCACACATGTCCTACACAGGTCAGATGAGAAAAATGTGTTCATTAATATACTACTATGGCATCATTGGTGTTTTAAGCCCACCACACACCGGCTGCGTCCGCCGCGCGGCGCCGCAAGAAGCAAGCTATAGGCTTCAACTGATTTCAATACAGGACTTATTTATGTTGCAATTGTGAGTCATTGACATGTTGGGATTCTACAAGCTTGTTGTGGAATTTTCCAGATAGAGCTGACTTTAACAAACTTTATACCAATATTTACTAACATTACCAGAGAACTTAAGTTGGATTTTTAATAAAAGTATACCTTGACGGAAGCCACCTCTGCCTCCTCTTCCTCCACCTCCAAACCCTGGGAAGAAAAAAATAATACAATCAGTTCAATAGCAAATCATTTATGGACAATCCAGTGGCCCAGTTCATCTAGTTTAATCCACCTCTCTCCTTAGTTACCTTCTGTAGATCCTCCATCATCTCCATCACTTCGACCTCCTCTGCTGCCTCCTGTCAAGTACAAATATTACCGTCATAAGCTGTAAGAACCCGATACATATTATTTTACTGTGTATACTTAACTTCTTCCTTGCTTTATATTTCCTTTCAATTTTCAATGTCTATTTTTGGTTGTGGCTCTTTTGGAGCGGGACGTTTGAGAGGTGGGAGGGGTGACATAAGAACCACTGATTTCAAGGGCAAAGGTTTAGCTATATTTAAGCTATCAATGTGTTGTGAAAATGTTACCGACACATGTACAGTATGGTAGGGCTTCATGAGACTTGAAAATAGAATTCCAGAATAATGTAATCTTGATTCATTCATACATTACAAGGGTATAAGGGTTTAATGGTTTGAGTAAAACTACCGGTACAATTAGTTAATGTTACTGTATGGTGAAAGCAGAGCTGTTTTGACAGGCTTGCACATTCAATTTACGTTTACTTGATTAATTCTGAAATACACCTTTCTCTTTTGCATTCATGCGTGCATGAAGAGTTTTCTGCCTTTGGCAGTATCAAGTGTAGATGGATAGTAAAGAGGGAGAGAGATGGGGAGACACACGCAGCAAAGGTCGTCATGAACGGGACTCGAACACATGACGCCCTGGCAGGCCAGAGCCCATGTAGCATGAGCCTGGGCCACTTGGCCAGCGGGCATCCCTTGGCAACTGTCTTTACTTATCATGCGCAGTAATATCGATAGTATACCACATATTTGTATGCAGCCCAAATGTGTTCTTACCCGAGTCGCTCCTAAATCCTCCTCCTCGTCCTCCTCTGCCTCTTCCTCTTCCTCCACGACCTGTATAAAACACAGGCAACCTCAATTTGGTAAATGACATCTAATGCTGGATGTTTATTGTTGTGCTTAAGTTATTAACTATGTGTTATTTGACATATCTGCACTGTGAAACTTTAGTTAACGAAGCCTAACAGAACTGTAATTTTTATTCATGCGCAAGCGTCCAACGCAATTAACTTGCCCCTTGAGACAGTAGTTCAATGGTTTTGAAATGTGGGAACCCCCCCCCCCCCCCATCTTGCATTTACCATAAAGTCAGAGCAAAGTGTAAGACATTCAACTACCAAAGCAATTGAGCCGATTCAGACATCATGCAATTATTATCAGGCCCAGTACCAGTGGTGGAGAACAAATTTAAGGAATCACATTTCCCATAACATATACCTCTGTCATTGTCATGTCATCCCCCTCCTCCTTTCCAGGAGCTCCCTAAAATACACATACATACATCACAGTCACCCTTATGAACATAATTCAACTGATAACAATATTGTCTGTTGAGCCCAGTTACATACATAAAGGTACACCATCAAGTCACTGGTAGCAATGTTCTTTTTTATGACTACTTTAAACAGTATATGGCAATATACTGTAAATGAGTGCTATAGCAAAGGGTTCATTTTCAGTCATAGTTAAAAGAACAGTCAGGATTTTGCTGTGTAGCTATGCATAAACCCACCACTGCTTGAAGCCTAGCTGGGGACTGCACCACCGGTGCTGGTTCCCTGTAAACATGGACACAGATTAAACCAAGAAAGCGTTGGGCATAGCTTGTTTCCATTGTGGACGTCCTGTGTCATTTTATCGAAATACTATGCAAAAAAGTTGGACGCAGTCACCCTCGAAGCATGTATTTATTGAACATAACCCAAACTAAAGACTTTTTTTTTTACTAGGGTAAAAGAAAATGTCGTGTAAAAGTCGCCACACGTGGTGCGTTGTCTCATTCAATCAGCCTCAATGATTACCCTACCGGGGCGGCCTCGGCGGTCTACCTAACATGTTCGTCGAAACCACGTTGGTTAGCTCCTCTCGGGACCCTCGCGGTTATACCTTTTCTGTATTTTGGACGGCGTTACCGAGAGCCCCGAAAGGGGCTACCAGTCCACGTTGGTTTGTGTTTAATATTTAGGCCTAAATCCATCCACATCGTATCATGACGACGGGTTCCGACTTTTAAACTTTGAACGTGCCGTGGTCATGGAACCTCTAAACATCGAAGTGTGCTCCTCCCCTCGCCTTACACATTATTATAATGTTAACTTAACATTGTGTTCTCACTCATGTATACATTCAGGTTTATTTTTTATTAAAAGTCGTGTTGCAGGCGGCCGACATTCTGCGGCCTGTCTATCATGACATCAAACAACTTTTACATTCACGTCCAAACAGTCAAACTCCGCACTAAAACCCTGCTGTTTTGTATCTACAGTAAGTATTTCGACACCAAGTCACGCATATTATAACACATACATTGACATAAATAAATTGTGCTCTTCGACTTTTCGCCGACCTTACCTCTTCAAAGTTGAGAAGAAAATGAAGGATGATTAGACTGCGTACCGAGCAGAAGCGATGATTGACAGGCTGATTGACCTGTGACAGGTAGCACAGAGCCTTTAGACCCGCCCTGCCACGCCCCTAAAATCGCGGATAATACTCCCATACCCCGGCCGGTGGGTAGCACCCTGATTGGTTAGAACCATAGAGTTAGAACGTCGCCAGGCAACGGGTGGTCACTTGTTTCGTTTTGTTTGTGAAGGGGGCGGGTGGAGGTTGGGGGTTTGAGGAGTTCGCTACCGACGCCAGGGTAGCGAATGGAGTTATTGGAGTAATGTATAGGTGTAGGTAGGTGTACCAATGCACCATCGTGTTTCTGAACTTTCATCTGTTCTGAAGAATGCACTGGAGCTTCTAGATTATCTTGCTAGGATGAGGATAATGATGATGACACACACGCACGCACATACACACACACACACTAGCAGCTGAGCTGAACCAAAGTAAGTGCAGATGGTGGTTTTGATTATTCAGAGGAAGATGCCTAATGTAAATGATGTAGTGTAGTGGAAAGTTGTTTCATAGACTGAAATCACTGTGGTTATGGTTAAACATCGGTATCTGTTCAGTGTTGGAGAAAATCTAAAATAAAGTTGGAATATTCTTTAGCAGCACTTCACTCCCCCTAGTGTCACAATAGTAGAAGGCATTGTGACCAGCTTGGAGGAGGGTGGATGTGTGAAACTGGAGTCATTAAAGTGAGGGGAGGAAAGTTGTAGCATGATAAATAAATAATGCTCTCATTACATCGCCAAAATACTAGTGTAAAATATAATATAAACCTTCCTTTCAAAATGTAATCTGTTTTTGTGGTAGCTGAAGCAAATGTGCTGCCTTGAAGAGGTCCAGAGTGGAAATGGGAAAGGGGTTTGGTTGATTGTAGTATGTATTAACAGTTTGCAGAATTACAGTACATTTCAACCACAACTCCATACAAAAACTGTTAACTGTGGGACGACACCATAAAGCATTACACTTGTTTAAAATAGGGTCCACCATTTTCAATTCATCAGAACATTTAGAGATGTACAAATATACACTTCTATATAGCCAAAAACAACAAAAATAGACTGAGGCGAAAAAAGGGTGGTGGGGGGGGGTTCAGATTTTACGGGGGGCAGTTTCGAATTGTAGCCGTCCGTAGGTGCCCTTTGAGAGAGGTTTTGAAGGAGTCAAGGGATTCGCAACCCCCTAAACCCTAATACCAGACGCATCAATGCATGTCCATGCATGGAATCTTCTGCACACCTACTATGCATCTGTAGTACACCAGATGCGCAGATATACCTGAATAACATATAACATATTACGGTGATAAATACCTCATTTACACAGATAAATGATCTAAATACCTGCTTCGGTTCTTCCACCAGAATTGTATAATGTTCTGATTTGAAAGTTTGTTTCATCAACAGTTACGTAGTTTGCATCAAAATACTAAAGAATGACTCTGATTCTTTTTTCTTTACCTTTACCAGGTTGTCGCCCAAACCGGTGACTCTTATTGGACACTCAAGTCTGAGTCCTGGAACACAAAACCTTGAGCCTTACCAAAGTGGAGCCATCCTGGACCTGTACCATGCTTTCACAGCCATGTCCCCCTCATCTATTCTGAACTCAAGTACCTGGTGTACTGAGAAGTTCTCCTTGAGAGATAAGTCAGACAACAACCTCAATCTTTCAACCTCTGTCAAACGCATGTTTGTTTTCCACACTTTAGCCAGCATGGGGTGCTTTGCAAAAGTCTAAAAGCCATGTATAAATTATATGATATATATTTTATAGTGTTTATTTTGTGGCAGTTTATTTAAATTTTTATGTTTTGGTAGCTTTTTTCACAGTAGCCATATTTATATTATAATATTTATTATATGTACCGTACTTAGTTTTGATTGATGCTGATTGATTGATTGATTGATTGATTCTTTATTGCAGACTCAGGGGAATCCATATCACAGTACAGAACAACACAATAGATAAAAATAATAATAATATAGAAAGAAATATACAATAAAAAGAGTTCCACCATATTCAGTTTCGAACATACAGACAAGTTCGCCAATGGTTCCACAGTCTGGAGGAGAACCTGACAGAACTACGTACCATGTTAGTGATTGATGTTTGATAAAATGTAATTTACACCATACTAGTCAATGTTGAATAGTCGAAATACACCACAATGTATTGCGCTCAACAAGTTGAAAATAATAAATTGTGAATGAGAAATAAGCCAATAAGTTGGAGATTTTGTAACCGTTTCCTTTTTTTCAGTTCTAGACTAATTCATGTAAACATGTAAATGGGAATATTATTCCAAATGTAGCTTAACCGTAACTACATCTAATATTTTAATAGAGGGTATGCGCGTGACATCATCATCAAACCCGGAAGTTACGCAGGAATGCCTACTGAGTGGCAAAAAACTACTTTCTAGCCTTGACAACCCATGAATCCAAACAGAAAAGGCCTAAAAGGCTATCTGATTGCGTTAAACAATGTTAAACTCACTTTGCATGTTGCTTTGCCACTCGATGTGCCATTCACATCTACTAAAATATACTGCTGTAGAAGTCAATTTTATGCTTTTAATATGTGGCTGAGTTTCACAGTAGCTGAAACCTTCTGAGACAAACTGTGGCTGGTTATTTAGTATTTGTTATTTGTTTGCTGCAACAAATACAGCATTGTATGTTATAAATATTGTAAGTCACCTCAGATACTTACGTTACAATAATAATCTGTCAGCTCAATGTGTTACACATTTATGTGATGATGTGATTTATGTCCCCTGTATGTGACAAATACAAATTATTTTGTATATCTCACCAACAGTTCTCATTACAAAGTACAATTATGTCACCTGTAGTTCAGATATTACTGTCTATTATAATAGGAATTAGGACATTTATTTTTTGTAAAATGTAATCTACTTTTTTTGGTTAGATGATTAACAACATCAAGTTAAGTTTTTCTACAGTTATTCTACAGTTATAGTTTTTCTACAGGTATAGCCTCCAAAGCAGCTTTCAATTCCTGTTTTAACAATACATTAAATTATTTAATTAATTAATTTAATTAATTTGATTGGGTAAAGCGTACAGTGGTTCTCAAACTTTAATTTCAAGGACCCCCATAACTGAGTGTACAAATGGAACCAGATGAACCAAATGAAACCTAACCCGGTCCATTTGGTTCCATTTGTACACTCTCAAGACAAGAAGTTAAAGACCTGTACACAAGGACACTTGGAGACCCTTCCAGTGAGCCAACATGCACAATAGCAGCAGCCTGACTCTGTTCGACCAGAATGGAACAGAGCCTTAATTAGAATCATCAGTGACACCTGAAGGAAGTAGGGAAGGGGCCCAAGTTATTTCCAAAATGGCGTGTGCATTATCAGTCCAACAAGTACAACAGGGACAACATAAACGAGAGGCGAATGCATTCCCAACTTGCATCGTACCCACTGGGTATTGTGGGTAATCTAACAAGAGGTGGCCTAAAACAGCAGTCGCGTTATAGAGGGCCATTTAGAGTCGTTTACAGGCTGTTGTCAGTGGAAGAGGCCAAGACAGCATTGTTCACGTGAAACCAACTTAAGCCTTCACTCTTTCTTTTTTTTTTTTTTACTTTAAATTTTATCCCACGATTTTGTAACCCAGTTTTCTTTTCACCCAGTGCCAATTATCTAATGTAATCCTGGGCGCTACACTTCCTCTGCCAACCTGGGGGGGCAGCGGACTGACCTCATGCCTCCTAAGCCTTCACTCTTTCATGGTGAAATCAAATCCAGATTTATAAAAGGAAAAAAAAGAAAGAAATGAAAGAAAAAAAACACATTAAAAGCATGGTAAGTCAGGGTCTAATAACGGCGTGACACCTCTGTTGATCTTGGACTCAATGACATATGGCTCCATATTTGGGTACGGTTTCAGCCTGATCGAACGCCATTGACCTCCATTTTAAAATGAACGTTAATTAGAAAAACTCTTGTGACAATAAAGATCTTATCTTATCAGGATGTAATAATGATAAATCAAACAGATGAATGACTATAGAGATCATTTGAACCGATTTGCATGATATTTGGATAAAATCTTAAGGAGTAATATCAAAACAATTGTCTGAGCTGCTCAGATACTATGCCACATATAAACTCTTGTCAACTATGCTGGGGATGGGTTTAATGGCTGCTCCTAGTTGCTCCTCAATGCCCTTGAGGTTGAAACGGTCATCATAAGTGATCAGGTTGATGGCAAGACCCAAATGTCCAAAACGGCCAGATCGGCCGATGCGATGAAGGTACGTTTCCCCCAGCTTGGGAAAGTCAAAGTTTATGACAACGTTGACAGATTGAATGTCGATTCCTCTCGTGAAGAGGTCAGTACAGACAAGATTCCGGCACAGGCCATTTCGGAAGTCATGGAACACGCGATTGCGGTGCTCCTGTCTCATTTTTGAATGAATGTAGAAACATGAGTAGCCCAGCTGGGAGATCTTCTTGGCCAAGAGCTCTACTCTGTGAGAGGAGTTGCAGAAGATTATGGACTGGTTTATCTGGAGCTTGGCAAACAAAGTGTTAAGGCAGTGAACCTTTTGCTTTTCAGACACGTAGACATAATATTGAGTTACCCCTTTCAGGGTAAGCTCCTCCATCAGGTTAATCTCATACGGTTTATGCAAATGAGAATTCATAAACCTCTGCGCACTGTTGGGGAAAGTTGCAGAGTAAAGAAGGATCTGTCTCTGTTTAGGCAGGAAGCGCAAAATGTCCTCCATCATCACCACAAAGTCCTGAGACAGGAGCTTGTCTGCCTCATCCAAGATGATCATTTGCACCTGGTTGACTTTGGCCACTCCCTTCTTGATCAGGTCCAAGATCCTCCCAGGGGTGGCGATGACCACATGTATCGTTTTGTCAAGTCTCATAATGTCATCACGTAGGTTGGTTCCACCTGTGGTTGACATGATCTTCACCCCACCCATATGTTTGCTGACCTGGATACAGATTTGGCTCACCTGCAGAGCCAGTTCTCTCGTAGGCACAATGGCCAGAGCCTGTATGCAGTTTTTCGTCAGGTCAATGCGTTCAAGTAAGGGAATAAGGTAGGCTCCGCTCTTTCCTGTGCCATTCTTGGCTCTGGCCATGATGTCCCTTCCTGACAGTGCAATGGGAATGCTCTCCTCCTGGATTGGGGATGGTTCTTCCCAGCCCATCTCAAAGATTCCCATAAGAAGCTCCCTCTTTAGGCAAAGATCTTCAAAATCATTGCCTCTAGTTGCGGTCACATCTGAGGTTTTAATTCTTGTGTCCTTTGGGAGGAGTTTCAAATATTTCTTCCAGTCATCTCTAGCCTTGACGGTGTTAGCTGAGGGGGCTGGCTGGCAGCTATCATTGTTAATTATGTTGGAGCCATTTATTTGTCTTAGTTGCTGGTATTGTGGACCTCCTCTACCTCTGCCTAGTACTCCAACAGGCTTAACGGTATGCTGACCATTCTGATTGGTCAAGCTCCAATTAACTGGGTTCTCAGTTCTGGCATTTACACAACGCATCTCCTCTAAAAGTGAGTTCAGTCCTCGGGAATACACAAGCTTCGACGAATGACCTTCCCTTTGGTAACAATTATCCAAAAGCAATGTATTTATTGTGTTTATTTCACTAATAGTTTTCAAGTACTGGCCAACCACCTAAATAAACAGTCTTGTTTAGTTTAAAGCCACCTTGTATTTCTTTCAGGTTGTTGTTTTTTACCCTCTGACTGCTGGAGTGTGCATTTAACTTTGTGAAGTTTATCAAGTTCAGTGCAATTTCTTTTGCTGACTTCAAAGAGGTCTGTGGAACAAAACTTAACTTATGACTATATCATCAATGATGTCACATGTTAACATCATTGCTGATGTCACTAAGGCCAAACCAACTGCAGGGAATCTTATTATCTCTGTCAGGCCGACAGTGGCTAAAACTGGATAAAACATTATGGCGGAATGGCGTGTGTCCTATGTGGATCTCAGATGTCATGTGGCCAGCCTGTGAGGTCAGTCGACTATGATTGCGAACGCAGTGAGCACTTACTATGAGACCTAGCAGATCATGTCTGTCTGTCTGTCTGTGTGTGTGTGTGTCCGTGTGTCCCCCCTTTGTGCCCATATATGGAGCTGAGTGATGTGTCTGTCTGTCCCGCTTTTGTGCCCATATATGGAGCTGAGTGATTTGTGTCACCATGACTCAGCCATAACCATATTAGGAGTCCCCAAAGCAGCTATACGTCCAAAACCCAAATATGTACGAGCTGCGTTCGCTTCCCGCGTTTGCGCGTCTTACTGGTGTATGTGAGTATGACTCAAACCTTTG
The DNA here is from genome assembly GCF_963924005.1 of Protomyctophum bolini. NCBI lineage: Eukaryota > Metazoa > Chordata > Actinopteri > Myctophiformes > Myctophidae > Protomyctophum > Protomyctophum bolini. Next base: position 25,845,355 of record NC_137877.1, on the reverse strand, counting down.
CAATGTTTCAGCACAATCAGAGCTCCACTCACTTTCATTATGAAAAGTCAAATTATATATAAAACATGGACCTACAGGATCAAAGGTTTCAAGGCATACAAAGGTGGGTTTTGTGGATTGGTATCTGGTAGGCATCTTGGTTTATTTAATATTTAGTTCTGCTAGTGGAAGAAGTAGTATAAATACATTAAGCCTGGTGCATGTTGCGTTGTTAATCCTCTTGGCAGACAAATCATATCAAATTGTAATGAACTGTACTTTACTGTGCTTAATCAATCAAAACCAATTAAGGAGTAAGTCTTGCGGAAATTCAGTCGCAGAGAAAGTTTTAACGAAAAATTAATAAATGCTTAATAATTCGGTGATCCTTAAACAGATATTTTCGAGTTTCATATTTGTTTGTCATTAATCAGTCATTTGGAGTGCTTTGGCAGCCGTTTCACCATACATTCATGGCATAAAGACCACATGAAGACAATTCTTTACACAAGAACAGTTCTGAATTTAGTCTTCTTTTCCAATGTAGGTGGGATATTTCTTATCCAGAGCTAAATGATCCAGGCTGAAGAAAATGTCTTTCTTTCTTTCGATGGGACAAATAATGCACATTAATACACTGTTTCTGAAAATCACACACGCGAAGTGAGGGGCTCTCTTATTATCATATTCATACATCATCTCATTCCAGCCATTCACAATTAACGTCCTCACTTTTGTCTTCAATGTTTGTGTTTACACAAATACCCCAAACTGGCCATTCATTGTCAATGGCATTCAATGTTTGTGTTTGCACAAACACTCAAAACTGGCCATTCATTGTCAATGCTCAATGGCCTGTATAGCAATGTATGGCAATGTATTCAAACAAGATTATGTTGCTATATCCTACTGTACATAGCAACAAAAAGGCAAAAATTGGTTTCCCGTCTTGTATGGTAAAATCAGACCTGTCTGAAGTAAGTGGTGCAACAGCGCCCCTCTATTGTGTACGTGTACACGTACACAGAGAGACACGTACACAGAGAGACAGACATGTTATGGATAATTATCATCGCAGAGATGTTACTGAACATGATTAATACGTAACTTGATACAATAAAAATAATGCTCAAATAATTTTCTGAAAACATGCTCTACCAAACGGGTAGTGCAAGTTCAGTTTTCTTGCACGGTAAAATGATTTAATCTCCATCTGTTTAAACAGAAAGAAAGATCTATAGACCACCCATTCTTGAGATAAGGGACAAAACTTTTTTCAAACTGGATTTTTTTTTTTTTTAAGATACATTCAAATCAAATAGATGTATTTGTAGACACAGGTCTCAACTACCAATCTTGAGAAGGAACAGGTTTTTCGCATAACATTTCTTTCTAAAATTGGACATTTATGCACTTAATACCTGATTCATGTCAACTCCGTCAGACACACTAAAATCCCTTTTAATTGAATTTTATCATTTCAACAATAATATAAAGTCCTCAGTTATCTTATAATGGCTTTCAGTAATCAAGTTAAGTAATACAAATCTTTTAATATTATTTTGTTCCAATATCACACTATTATGAAATATCCAATTTCTCAAAACCGTCATTTCAACCTTTATTTTCAATATTATAACATGAAAACCATGTAAAAAAAAAAAAAATCATCATTACGTATCATTTCAGTTGGTGTTTCAATACATAAGCACAAAAGATTTGACAGCGAATTTTCTATTTCTTTGGAAATTAACAAAAACATCACGGGACGAACGTCTGACGGAGTTGACGAACATCTGACGGAGTTGACAAGTTTAACTGATTTAGGTTCTAGACCACCTAGGATCTTGATTCTGGTGACTAATCCCACATTTTCAAGGATGAGGAATACAGTGGTACTATTTAGATTTGCCCTGTGAACATGGCAGCCATTTTTCAAAATGGCCGCCAACTTTCTGTTATTTCCCAATTACTCAAGTTCTACACCACCTAGGATCTTGATTCTGGTGACTAATCATACATTTTCAAGGATGTGGGATACATTGGTACTATTTAGATTTGTCCTGTGACCATGGTAGACATTTTTCAAAATGGCCGCCAACTTTCTGTTATTTCCCAATAACTCAAGTTCTACACCACCTAGGATCTTGATTCTGGTGACTAATCATACATTTTAAAGGGTGAGGAATACAGTTGTACTATTTAGATTTATCCTGTGACCATGGATGGTAGACCTTTTCAAAAATGGTGGACCTGCTATTATTTTACCAATTTACTCAGGGAATATTATCAGAATAATATAAAATCTGTGAATACATTTCTTACCAAGAATCTTCTTCACCAATGTTTGTAAAGGTGTCTACTAACATATCCCACATTGGTTTCTATTTGACCACCCTAGGGGCATGTTTGACAGCTGCTGAAAGTTGGGTACCATCAACAACCAATATAAGGCTAAATGTTCTAAATTTCATTATGCTTTAAGTAGCATGTGGCATGTCAAACTAGGGGCTTTTCATGATTCTGGATCCATTCCAAGCATTAGTTTTGCACAAAAAACACTACGTTGGCTAAAAACGGCCATAGCCATCATCACAGATGTGATGAGGTCAGCACATGTCGGCACATTTGGGCAAGTGGCTATGGCCAAACTAGGGGGTCTATGGCCAAACTAGGGGTCAAACTCCTTGGGCTAAATTCGGTGAGGTGAACAGTGAGCAGTGAACAGTGAGCGAAAGACTGAAGACAGAAGATTTGGCTTCAGGACCATCAGGCAGGATGTGCAGACACTGAAGGCATCAGTGTCTTTCTCTGTGTCCCCAGCATGTCAACCAAAGCAATGTTACCAAATCAAAGGAGCCTTCACCTCATGTCACCTGGGGCTGGGTGAGCAATCGTATCCTGTATCTAAACTCACAACTAAATACAGACACTTGGCCAGACTGCCGTTTGAAAGGGTCAAACCCCTCATCCTGATTGGGGAAGACCACCCCACCTAATCACACCAACCGAACAAGTGAGGTTGGGGCCTCCAGGTGGGCCAGCAGCCATCTGCACAAGACTGGGCTGGACCCTGCAGGGAAGCAATCTCCAGCCAAGACAATGTAAGTTGACTATAACAGAGCCCCAGAACACAGAGCTCAGGAGAAGGATGGAGAAACACTGGCAGGAGGCCACCAAGATACAATGCCCCAGAGACCCAGAGTGTGCCACCACTGGCAGTAAGGAGATCAACTGCTGCAGCAAAGATGTCATGAAAGGCAAGTCTCCACCAAAAAAAACCCTGAACCTAATCGGGGTGTCAAGAGACCAAAGTTTCTCCCCCACAGTTCCCTGCAGTGGCCAGTGAAGTCAAACTGTGCATCTGTACCTGAAAGGGGCAAGTCAAAGGCCAGAAAGCCCACCTCCTTTTAATGTCCTGTCAGTAGAAACTCAACCTGCACCTTAAATAAGCCCTTACCTCTCCCAGAGAAAGTTCATCCTTGAAAATGTAATGATTAGTCGCCAGAATCAAGATCCTTGGTGGTCTAAAACTTGAGTTATTGGTAAAATAACAGCAGGTTGGTGGTCATTTTGAAAAACAATGGCTGCCATGGTCACAGGACAAATCTAAATAGTACCACTGTATTTCTCATCTTTTAAAATGTATGATTAGTCGCCAAAATCAAGATCCTAGGTGGTCTAAAACTTGAGTTATTGTAAAATAACAGCAGGTGGCGGCCATTTTGAAAAAAAAAAGGCTGCTATGGTCACAGGACAATTACCAATGTACCCCACATCCTTGAAAATGTATGATTAGTCACCAGAATCAAGATCCTAGGTGGTGTAGAACTTGAGTTATTGTAAAATAACATCAGGTGGCGGCTCTTTTGTAATATGGCTGCCATGGTCACCACGAGACAAATCTGTGATGGCCCCATAGCCAAAAATGTTCCTTAAGGCATGCTCTAACTGTGTGCCAAATTAGAATACTGCCCATTATTCAAAAACAATAATTTTATTGTTTTAGGAACACTTTTGTCAACTCCGTCAGATACACGTCAACTCCGTCAGACACAAAATCTGACGGAGTTGACGTCTGACGGAGTTGACAAAATGGCATTTGTTTTCATCTTAACCCTCTTTAGTACAATGTAGCCATTTTGTTTTTGCTTAATTTTGTTAGCTAAACCTAACCCCTAAACTAAAATAATAAACATTATTTTGGAATTCTTAACAAAGATCATAAAAATGTGCTGACGGAGTTGACATGTAAAAGCTGTGACCACATTGTTATCAACATTGTTTGTTTAAAATATCAAACAATTGAATGCTTGTCAGACCAGGTACTCCACTGTTGCAACAAATATAAATGGGACTTGGAAAAAGAGTCTTCAGGCTAAATCTGTCGACAATATTTTCTGATTAATTTAAGACTTTTAAAAAAACCTGACGGAGTTGACGGAGACGTGGGACGAACATTTGATATGAGATATTTAATAGAAAATATAAATTAAAATTAACTGTGTATATTATTTGCTATGTTGTTGACAATCTACTTTAATTTAGTATGTATATTTATGTGATTGTGACCGTATTAGACACTTTTTTGGCAGTTTGAAATTGTGGCCACTTGCTGGGGACAGGCTAAATACAGGCCTTTTTGGGTACAGGGCCTGCTTTTAACTAATTCAGATGGAATATGAAAACAATTATAATGAAATTAAGGGCATAATAATACACAACTGTATTACACTTAACTTTGCAAGTGCTTTTATTTTTATTAATTAATTTATTTTTTACATAAAATAAGGCTCTTATGTGTGGGACATGTTTTTTCCACTTTTGTCCCTCATCTCAAGAATGAGTGAGGTAATAGCAATAGCGGATGTTCAAAAGTTTTTATTTTGTAAAATAAAATAAACCCAGGCTTGTTTCCATTCCATGCCAGCTTGGAAAATCAACAATGGCAAAGAAAGTGGAAATGTAAGTTTGGAACTGAAGACTGAAGAGAGGGGGGAGGAATTATACAAAGCAGGGTGATACTGATGACATCACGTGTACGACCAAATCAGTTAAGACGTTCCTGAGAGCAATTTCCATAAAAGCCCCTATATATGATGAGAAAGACTGATTGTTCAAAAGTGCGTATTTGTGGGGATAGAAAACACATAAGGGAGGCCATTTTTTAAAGATGATTAGGTCCTTTAATGTTTGTTTGTTTGTTTGTTTAGAGTACTTATGGCGTAAATTGTTTGCCAGCCAAGTCTATGGACTTGTTTTCGATATGTAAATGAGGTGAGCTGTTTTTTAAAACATTTAAATAATGACTTCTTTGCTGTGGCCTCACGCAAACACACCGTTTGCTGCAGAGGTAATACAAACTCAGCTGCTCACGACTGCTCTGATAGACTGGAGTTCTTATCAGTGGGCTGGTCCTTCCACATGGGTTCCAGAATGTGTTCAGGAATCTTCTCCATAGCCGTCTTGGAGACCTCCATGGCAACGCCTTCTGGTAGATTCCTCTGGATGTATTCGAGGTAAACTCGCGCTGTGGAGCCCATTACATGAGACAGCTTGATGCAGCGGAAATGTGTCCTCATCTCATACTGGACCCTGTGCTTCTTGAAGATGTGGATCGACTTCAAAAGGGTAAGCCTCTCAATGTTCTTGGGAGGTTCGAAAACCTCGCGGAGAGTGACGCCAAGCTCCTTGGCTGCCAGCGTAGCAAAGAACTCGTAGCTGTCCAAGACAGACAGCCCTGTCGTGGCCTTTCACCGACACGGACACCGTTTGGAACAGAGAGTCGGGCTCTTCTGTGACTGTGATCGACGACGGAGTCGGCCAAGGTGCAATCCCAGAATGGAAGGTTGCCGAGGGTCGATGCGGTCGCCGGGTTATACACCTCCGATTATCCCCGCAATTGCTCAGGCCTCTAGTTCTCAAAGTTGACGTTCCTGCAAAAATCCTTGATAAAGAGCAAATCTGCCGACTGACAGACATGATGTATTTTATTGTTTATACGTAGGATGAAAGGCATGTCAGTGTCCACACGGCTCTGGGAACCTTCCAGTAGACTAGACGCGCCTTCGGCTGATGGAGATTTCGGTTCCACCAGATCCCGCTCCGGATTTGAGATTTGGTGTGACTCTACAAAGTGACATATGCAGAGATAAAATGATCATCCAGGAACCCCCAAATGTGAAGAGAATTGACATACAGTACTCAAGTCTGACATCATATACTCTCGTGGAACCCCATATATGGACATAACTGTCCTATTCATCCAGACGCCCCCCATATATGGAGATGTGACATACTCAAGCCTGACATCATATAGGCCTACTCTCCAACCCCATATAACAGTTTAGCCAATAAAAGCCAACCTGTTTTACAGTTTTGGTGAAGTTGAACTCTCATCACCAGGTATACGGACCGTTATCCAACACTATGATCCAAACGGATTTCATGTGCATCTTTCCCTAGAACCTTTTGTCTGTCTGTAAAGAAATACACAGTATTGTCAATATATTATTGTCAACATGTGTGTGAGTGAAATAACATTTCCATATTATTTAATTACAATAGTCATAACTCATAATTAGAAAACGTACCCTCCTCTGTTCGGAACCGAAGCTCTGCGATTCCCTGTAGCTCGTCATATTCGACTCGACAGTCGCCACCGTTGGATTTCTTACTTTGGAAGTATTTCACTACTTTGTTTCTCAGTTTGGGGATTTTATTTTCTTCGAACTCGGCTAGCAACACGTACGCGTATGCGTTGTCGGCCATGGCTGTCCAAAAATAAATGAAGTGGGACGCTTAGTAGTTAGTTTCACTTTTATTTCGCTCGAAATGACTGTGATTTTAGCCGATCTACAAGCTGACCGCGCGTAGCGACCGCAGCGCGCTGTGAGCTTGTAGGTCGGCTATTTTCGGTGAGCAACACCCTCGTACGACGAGTTATAAACCAGGCGTTTACGATAGCCTTTATTGTTCCAATGTACTAGGCCATCAGGGTTATCCATCTGATTCTGGCCTCTCTGTCTGTTCACAATCACATGGAGACGAGATAAGACGGTGAAGTGGAATTATAAAACAGATAAAATGCACTTTATCAGCGCTTGGTTGGTAAATATTTGCCTGAGTGATATGAAACTATCATGACGCAATATTGTCCACCCTGTTTTACGCACTTGCTCCATTTGCAACGTTAACGTGACAACGTCCACTACATAAACCTTCCGATTTCAAATATAAAGTGCCCACCCCCAGGCCACGGATTTTAGAATTTTGGTATTAGCACGCGTGCCTTCCGTAATTTTCAATAAAAAACATTTGAATCCGTTCGCCGGCCACTTGCTCATTTTTTTCACCATTCTTTCAACTACGCGACCCTATCGGTTGCGAGGTGTATTGCACTAAAATGCAATATAACTTTTTGAGGAAATGGCCACCGATCGGATCAAATCATTTTTTTATTGAACAATACGGCAGGTACGGGTGCTAATACACACCCGAGAATAATTGTAACATCCGTGGCTCTGGTGTGCGCACTTTATATTTTGAATCTGAACGTTTATGTAGACGTTGTAAATGGAGTAAGTGCGTAAAACAGATTGAAGTTCCGCCATGAATCTTGTGAACCATGGCTACCTGGGTGACCACTGGTGAGGGCGTGTCATCTGAGTCATCTCAGTAGTTTCGTTTTCGCGTTTATTCGGGAGTCGGACTCGGGACAACCAGGGAGCTGCTGCTGGGGAACTCGGATGGGTGGTAAGTGCAAGCAAATCGTTACTATGAATTATTGTAAAGCACGACGGTAAGCACGATTGTAAAGCACAAACTCTGTTAATGTGGGCTTAAACGTCGATCGTTTACAGTCTGAACTTTGGAGTTGAATTCTTTCTTTGTTTACACACACGAACATCCTGTAGTGTACGTAGTTACTGTTATTGAATGCCCCGTTTATGTGCACATTACAGAAAGAGTTGTGGCACTCAACTCGGAGTCGGAATTGGCAAGTCGATTTGGGAAAACTGTGGGGACTGGGTAGATCTGCACTGGACTGTAGTTATAAGTTGAAATTGAAAACATGCAGTCACCATGATGCATTGTTTTTGCTACTAGCTACTCGCCTCAGATGCGGTCTCTGGCGCCATCTACTGGCGTAACAAGGTACCATGTAGCTGCAATCAATTCTTGCCAGTTGCCACTACTGCTATAAAAAGATAAACTTAAAACAATTAATAATTTAGCGTTATGTAGGGCAGGCTACTCCTTATGTTTTAGAATTTGATTGTAATTATAAAAAATAAAATAAAAACTCAACTGTGAACCAAACACAGTAGAGTGTACAGTACAGTGTTAAGAGGATGCTTTTTGTGGATGTGTTTTGAGGTCAACCATACATCATACTGTACATTTTCATATTTCTGATTACCTTATTGATCCATTTCTCCATAGATTGATTGCCTGGATGAAGCCATGGCCAGCCAATTAGATGTACAGCTTCATGGAGACTCAATTAGCATTGTGAAAAAATATGGACCGGTTCTGAGAGATATAGTCCAAAGCAAATTTGGATGTAATGCTGAATTCTATGGTGTGGGTTCAGGCAATAGGAAACCAACCGTGGTCCCTGAGAAGAAGTTTTCTGTTGAGCTGCACAAGGGCCTGAAGGTGTCTGTATGGAAAGCTGATCTCACCAACTTCCGAGTGGATGCTGTGGTCAATGCCGCTAATGACCAACTTCAACATTATGGTGGCCTTGCGCTTGCACTGTCCAGAGCTGGTGGCCCAGTGATCCAGCAAGAGAGTGATAAATACATTCAACAGAATGGTAAATTGCAAACAGGTGACGCAGTTGTCACTAATGCTGGTGGAGCCCTGCCATGCAAAAAGATAATTCATGCCGTGGGCCCATGTCTACCAGCACATCCAACTGATGCCATGGTTTCTCAGGCTGAGCCCAAACTGGCAAAGGCAGTGAAGAGCATCCTTAATCAAGTGGAGAAACATGGTCTGCAATCTGTGGCGATTCCTGCTCTGAGTTCTGGCCTGTTCAACTTCCCCCTGCACCGATGTGCAGACGTAATAGTGTCAACACTGAAAGAATACCATGACAAGACATATCAAACGAAATATCCACTACGTGAGATCCACCTGGTGAACCATGACGATCCTTCTGTCTGTGAAATGCACAGAGCCTGTCAGAACCTTGCCTCCACCACAACTAAATCATACAGCCACGCAGCTGGGAGTCATGGGAAGGGTGCCTCCAACGCCTCAACAACCACTATTCAAGTTAACAATATCAGAATGACCCTGAAGAAGGGTAAAATTGAGGAACAGCAGGTAAGAATTGTATAGGAAGGCAGTTATATTCTATAATGAATATGAACTGTAAATGCATGAAACAAGCATCAACTAATATTGGTGTGGAAGTTTGAGTTTTCCTTTGATATGATGATTTAGTTGAGAACTTGTAGTCAAGTGATATTTTCTTTTGGTTAAAATAAGCGTTAAATAAAGTAATAAGAGTGTTTAGTAACAGGGGTTTCCCCTTCTCTTTACAGGTTTTTAGTAAACTGGGTTGTATCCAATTAGGAGAACTCATACAGGATACAGTAAAAGTTATATTGGAATTGATGGAAAAACAAAAATAAATGAAACAAGCAGGCAAAATTGGATCTGGACACCTATAAAATCGAAGCTACTCTCTCCTGATTAGGATGAAATTGGCAACCCATCTGCATTTTTCCCCTTCTCTTTATTAAAGAGCTAGAGAGACCGCATAGCACTATTACTATCTGTTTTTTAACGAAACTTCTTTTAACCAAAAAATATCACTTTCAATACCTTTTAAAGAGAATCGTCGGCCTGGGCCGTGGCTCAGTGGTCCAGGCACCCTGGCTGGTAGCCCAGTCAGGCCGTGTGACGTGGGTTCGACTCCCGATCTGCATGTCGTCCCCTCCCCATCTCTCCCCATTTCCTGTCTCCCTCTATAAAAAACATAAAATAAAGGCGAAAGCCACAAACATTTACAAGAGGATGACGTTTTTAATAATTCCTCTATTTGTTTTGTCTTCTTTCAGACGGATGTGATCGTGAACACTACTTCAAAATCGCTCAAGCTGTCAGAGGGTCAGATCTCCAACGCTATTTTGCAAAAAGCTGGTCACAAAATGCAAAATGAAATTGAGAAATATAGAAACTCTCACCAGAAATATGTCATGGTGACACAAGCATACAAGCTACATTGTAAAGAGGTGTATCACACATTGTGTGCTAATAGTCACCAAGAATCAGCACAACAGGTACAGCATGAGTGAACATTTCTTTCAGATTATCGCAACTGGCATTTCACATAACATCACATTACTGTGTGCATCATGGCATATATGATTGTCTCCTTGTTTATTAATATAAACTCCATTTCAGATTCTTTCCCAAGCAATATGGGAATGCTTGTCCCAGGCAGCCTCAAAGTCCCACAGATCAATCGCCTTCCCAGCCATTGGTACTGGTATGCTGGGATTCCTTAGTATTGAGGTCGCCACGATCATGACAGATATAATGGAGAAATTTGCCCATAAACACCAACAAGTTATCATGGACATTGACATTGTCATTTTTCCTTCTGACAATGACACATTTAAGGTACGAAGTGTGTTGCCAATATCTGCAGTTAATGGCAAATTGTTCCTTATGAATAATTCAAAAGAATTTGTATGATATTTTTTTAAACGGTCACTAAAGCAATTAACAATAAAAGCTAAGGATGCCATGATGATAATACAGGGTTAAACAGAGCGATATTAAATGCCATTCCATTTAATTGTAAAATATCTACTAGAAAATATATAACCCTCTTTCTAGGCTTTTGAGAATCAGTTGAGATCTCTCCAAGGCAGGACATCTGCTTCTCCCTCTAGCTCTTCACAAGGTAAGAACAAGATTCATTTTTGTTATGTCCTCTTTTTGATTTTATTTCAATTTTGTCTAGTTCTTTTTGTGGGATCACTTCACCACTTTTCAACCTATCTTCATATAATAGGACATAGGTCCTCACTAATAATCATGATAAAATGGCGCAATTTTTTTCTACTCTGTCTGTGTCTCATAGGAGGGCTGTGGGCAGTTCAGAAACTGTCTTCCAGTGACATCATCGATGGGGAATACAAGCTAATAAAAACTGCAGGCTTTCTAGTCCTGAAAAGTTGCAATGTGAAAATGGAAGCCATAACTTCTCACAATAATGAAAATCTAAACATTTTTGTTTAAAAAATAATCTGCCTAATGATGATGTCACTGGAAGACGGTTTCTAAACTGCCCACAGCCCTCCTATGAGACAGACTGAGTAGAAAAAAGTCGTGCCATTGTATCATGATTATTAGTGAGGACCTATTATATGAAGATAGGTTGAAAAGTGGTGAAGTGGTCCTTTAATACTTGTCAGCTTTGTTGCTTCTACTGTTTTGATCACTTTCACCTTTTCACATCTTTCTTGTAAACCTGAAAATGTCAATAAAGAGATGCAGGGGGGGCGGCCGGGCGGGGGATCATATTGTGCCATATTCCATATTGGAAAATAAATAACAATTCCAACATGCAAAAATAATTGTCTTTCTCATACATGCTTTTTTATTAGGATTTGAGCACAACAATGTCAGTCAGGCACATCCAAGTGTGACTCCCAATCCACGGATCAGACTGACCAATGCATCTGATGAAGCGACACAGGAAGCCAAAGAATGGCTGGAACTCCTTCTCTTCTATTCCTCTGGCTCTATCGTTGTGTACAACAACTTCCTCCAGTACTTTGGGGAGCAGGAATTCCAACAGTTGCACCGTGAAGCCAAACAAGGTGTCTCTATTGAGGAGTTCTTTGACAACGGTTGTGCTGGCGTAATAGTAAAAGGGGAATCAATTGAAGATATCAGAGTTGTTGCGTTGCAAGTGGAAGCCATGCTCTGCAAAGTCCAGAAGGACTTTGTCGACGAGGAAGTTGACTTGATGACCCTGACGGCCTCTCCCAAGGTGTCCTATGAAAGAAAGTCATGTGAGAAGTCCGGTCAGGACTTCTGTGACAGAGATAATGAGATGCGCTCTTGTGGGCTGAAAGTGGTCGGGGTAAGAGAGAAGTCAACAAAACATGTTTGTCAGTCTGTATATCATTCCAAATGGACCACCACCATTTAAAAAAAAATAACATAATACTCCACCAAAGATATATTTAATTGATTTACAGTGTAAACAAAATTGCCTGACCAAAAGTTTTATATATATTTTTAATTATATGATGCCGTTAGGTTGACCGAGTGGAGAACTGCGCTCTGAAGGAGCTCTTTGACCTGAAGCGAAAACAGCTACAGTCTACAAACGCTCCTCAACGAATGTACCAACGCATACGCGTGCAGTTCTGCAATATGGTCAGCCATGTTGGATTCCAGAGGGAGTATGCACCACCCGATGGTATGTTAATGAATATTTTACAAAATATGTAACATAGGTGACATAATAATGATCTTCTAATAACAGTAATGGAATGTGTTGTTTGTAATCAGTGATGCAAATAGGTTTTCAATGTAATGGGTCCCGGGACCCAGGGGTGGTCTTTTAGATGGGTCCCAGGGACATTTTACGACTCCTACTTCACCAACGTTAGAATACAGTACTGAGTGCAGTATTGCATCCCAGGACCCCCGGAGGGTGATATGATTGCGTCCTTTCTCAAATTAGTGGGCTATTTGCATTACTGAAGGATGGATAAAAAGATGGGGTACAAATAAAAATACAAATTATTCCATGCACAGACCCACGGTATGGAGATGGCATTTACTTCACTGGCAAAGTGGATGAGGCCATGAAAGTGTGGAAAAGCATGGAAGAGAATCTGTATCTGTACTTTGTGGAGGCCCAGGTGCTGACGGGGAACTCCATCCTTGGTGAACCAGGTTTGATTGTGCCACCTCCTATCGGAGATGATCCACTCTGTCGCTACGACAGTCTACATGGAGGAATGGATATATCTGTCATTTTCAATGGTCACCAAGCTTTGCCAGAGTACATTATCATCTGCAAACTTCTCAGTAACTAAGGAAGAGAATATGTTGGGGATTTATTTCCCCCCCTTTCTTTCGTTAAATGATTAATAATAATCAGATTTCTGTGATCTTGTACTATGTTTCTGTCTGAGGTAGTGATAATTAGATCATCTTTCTGGTTTCTGGCTAAGCATCCTATCTTGAGGAGCCACTGGAGGAAAGGCACTACGTTATATCTTTTATAACCTTGTTATATACACTTATTGTGGGTTTGATTTAGAAGATTGTCCTTGTATGCTGTACAACTAAATTCTTATTAATATGTAAAATCTAGTGATTCATTATTACTCTGTGATAAATAATGCAAATTCCAAGTTTTCTCCATATAAGTGCCTTCAGAGAAAATGTCCAATACCTATTTCCTGAAATAGAAGTGATTTTGGTTTGTTTTTGTTAAGAGTATGACATACTGGGAGTAACAACATAATTTATGCAAGACAATGACTACATTTGTTGTAACAAGTAACAACTGACAATGGCCATGTGTGTACCAGACTGAGTAGTGAAACTGTGAGACACTGAAATCAAAAATAAAACCGGATTGCTGTTTGAATAGTGTCAGGTTTGCTCTTTGTGTAAAGAATGTAGAATAACCAGTCTAAAGGGAATGCAGTGACATCATAACACGGTATTATACTACAATCATTTCAGACGCATCATCACAACTACAAAAAAACCTAGTTTATCCATTAACGCTCAAGGGTGTCAATGAGTGGACTGAAAATGGTTTATCTTATTTAAAATACATGCACTAAACTGGTATTGCAGTCAGATATTTACGCATTGTGATTTGTGAAAAGCTATCAACTGGTCATTGAAGTAATCTGATCTGAGTTCTGTATACCTTTAATAAAATATTTGAAGGTCAACATTATTACAAACAATGTATAATATACATTACGTGTACATGAACATTAAGCACTTGGATATAAATTATTATTAGGTCCATTTATGATCAAGTAAAAGGTCTAGTTTTTTTCCACATATAAACAGCTCCATAAAATAAAAAATACATTTGAATAATTTAACCAACAGAATGCCAAGGATGGACAGGGTGTCTAAATGTGTTTCGAAATGGCAATGGATGCCTTTTTTATTTACCTTGGTGGCGTACAGTATAGGGTGTGTATAGCTGCCATTACTGTCAGAAAGAAACAACTGTAGGACATTTTGACTTAAGCAAGCATCTGTAAAATTACAGTCTATGCACTCCTGAACATGTTTTGATGCACCTACCACATCTGCAGCTGCCTACAAAAAGCTAAATGAATCATAAAAATCACACACGTGTGAACTGAGTGGTGCAATTCCCTCTCTCTCTCTCTCATTAGAGACACAGCACTAACCCTCTCTCTGTTTCTGGCGCCCCCTACTGGTATTAATAAGTCACATAATCGTGCTCATTTACACAGGTACACAGGCATTGCTGGTTGTAGGAGTGGTTGCACCACTCAAAGAATCACACAGTGGTGCAATTCCCCCCCCTCTCTCTCTCATTAGCAGGCAACAGTGCAGCACTATCTCTCTCTGTTTCTGGCACAACAGCGCTTTTGCCCCTACTGGTACTCAGTCACACGGGGTGCGCACGCTTTCCGACACACCGAAGATCCGAAGCGGGGGGACATGCGATGCGAAAAAGCGATGGTCCGACATACGCTGCTCCCGTGCTTGCGGTTAGGGTTAGGATTGAGGTTTCGGATCAATAGTATGTCGTAACTAAAGCCTGCACCCTAGTCACACACATAGGTCACATAGGTTAACACAGACATTGCTGTTCCTTGGAGTGGTTGCACCACTCAAAAATACAACACACGTGTTAACATGGTGCTGTAAAAGGATCACTCCAGTTAAAGAAGTGTAGTTGAACTAGGCTGTCAGATCTGAAACTATAAATTATGTCTGGACCTCATGAAATATGCAGGTCCTGATGTAAACAGTAATAATTCTTTTTTTTAACAGTAGATTATTTTTCACCCTTTTTTCTACCAGTTTAGTTAAATGCCAATTTACCCTCTCCACATTTATTTGCACCCTACTGGTGCACATGCCAGTGAGGAGACCCCCAGAAGGACATGTGCCTCTGTCCTCCATTCAACACTCTGACAAGCACTCCAGCCCGCTGGAGTGTCTAGCCGTCTAGCGCAATGATAAAGATCACCCTACGGCCAATTGTGTTCGTATATACCTGTAGATGCTCAGCCAATCCAGAAGCACCGCAGTGGATTTGATTGAATCCCTAGACTGTGATCATCAGAGCACCAGATACTGGAATATTAAATATAATAGCAACGCTCACTGGTCTATGGATGCCCTTACTTCTGCAGAATACCCATCAAAACAGAAGAGAACAGTCTTCTAGTCAGCTGGTCCTGGTCCCTGATTGAAACGAGGTCTTGAAACGCATACCTACACAAATTACATATTCACACAAACCAGTGTCTCCTTTTGCATGAAGGTAAACATACATGCATGGGCACATGTACGCACTAACGCACACACACACACGCGCAACTGTCACTCTGTGCATTCAGCTATCTCCATGCCATCTACAAGCAGTGTTTGGATGATGCCGTCTCGCCTCTTTCCACTACTGACAGCCTTGATGCAGCAGTCATGATCGCCAAGAGTGAAGTGCGTCTCAGTGCCGTCGTCCACAAACTCCCCCTTTAGAAACAAACCGGTACGAAAAAGTAAGGTTTGACTTCTGATAGTATTCTCCAGAATACCAAGTACTATGGAGTCTTTTATTTCCAGCCTCAGATCAGCAGAGCCTGATTTTGTCGTAACCATTATCCTGTATAGTCCGGCAGCCGACAGGCTTCTTTTGTTTAAAGTGGGAAATTTGGTATATTTTTTATTGGCCTAAAATATTGTCTATATACATACATTCATGAATCCACTTGCTGACCGGCTGTTAGTATTGGGCAATCTTTTTTTATAGGGGTTTCTTGTGACCCTACCGTTGACACCCTATGGCTGGCAAAAATGTCAAATTTTCCTTTTGCTTTAAGTAGCATGTGAAATGTCAAACTATGGGTTTTTCATGATTCTGAATCCATTCAAAGCATTAGTTTTGCACAAAATACACTCCTTGGGCTAAAAGCAGCCATAGCCACTTGCCCAAATGTGCCCAAAATGTGCTGACCCCATCACATTTGTCATGATGTCTATGGCTGTTTTTAGCCCAAGGAGTGTATTTTGTGCAAAACTAATGCTTGGAATGGATTATTTTTTGCCTGCCATAGGATGTAAATGGTAGGGTCACAAGAAACTTCTATAAAAAAGATTCCCAGGTCAGCAAGTGGATTCATGAATGTATGCATATAGACAATACTTTAGGCCAATAAAAAAAGACTATGTACCAAATTTCCCACCCGTCCACCTCGGCTGTCGGACTAGTACGAGTAAAATGTATAAATTCCTAAACTGACAATTACACTGAAATACCAGAAAAACATCAAAGTCACACTCAAGAATCACACTTACGGCAGTCTCCATCTTTTGTCCATTACACCAAATATCCATAGTATCTTTCTCTGTGAAAAGAAAAAGAGAAATTAATTTAATAACAGACAACTGAAAATGAGAACACATTGTGATGATGCTGTTAGTAACAGTAACAAAGCACAACACAGGATGTATAAACAACGGAAATTTCCAAGTGATTGCTGCTCATGCACTGAGACTTTGGCATGTACATAATAGACTTGTACCTCATTCACTTATATTAGTAATATTTTAGCAGCCTATTTCTAAGTGTGGCTTCCCAAGAGACTGAGCACTGATCATAACTCAGAGTGCCATGTAATTACTGTATCTTTAGTAGAGATGTCCCGATACTGTATCGATATCTGCCCTTATTTGTCATATCGGTATTGGCAAATATGCCAGTCTAACCACCGATCCGACACAGGGGTAAGGGGTTGACACTATGGCTGGAGTTTGCTTTGGAGTTGCCAAACTGCAAGTGCACATTTGAGTGAGGAGTCTGCTATAAATATATAGCTAGATAGCTATAAACACAACACAAGATATATAGCTAGATAGCTATAAACACAACACGAGATCACAACACTGGTATTGGTATTCGGTATCGGCTAACACAGAAATTGCTGTTATGTATCTTGTATAACTTGTGGCTTAATTATGCAGAAGAAAGGATTCACAAACACCATCTTTATCACTTGCAAATGAAAATATTTGGAACAGGAACAACATTTAGGTTATGTGGGAGTCCTTTCTTCTGCATTAGACGGCCAATGGTCTTGTCCAATACACTTGTCGATCTGCAGACGTGCAAAAGGTCTGCTCTTTGAGGCATCAACAGACATTAAGAATGTCTCCGGAAGCATTCCCTGACATGCTGTGTGTACAGGCAAGCAATATGTGGATATTCAGGTGCCTGCATGAAAATGAATTCCTGATCGTTTAGGCTGCACTAGCTGTTCTAGTATTTGTCTTTACCCACATCACTGTATTAATTATTATTATTATTATTGATCAAAAATTGCATTGTGAAAATATTTTGTGAAAGCACCAATAGGCATCCTAACAATATTGTGCACTGTTCAAGGTATTTAGTCAAAAATATAGTGATATTTGATTGTATCCATGCGACCCAGACCTATCTTGCCAGTGCATCCTGCAATGTGTTTATCATAGTACTGCACATGCAGGCTACACTGCCATTACACTGTCATTACTGTGGATCAATTTAGTCATAAGTCTTTATATTACTAGCCAGGTGTTATGTGATCCGATCATCTGTATTAATGTCTGTTACTATAAGCAAGGGGTCAAGCAAGGTGAACATGGTACTGTAAAGACCTGGGCTTTAAGATGCTAAAGAGATTAGCCTCAAGCCCTCAACATTGACTTTACATGCATGCCAACACATCAGTGGGTACTGGGTAGTCATCACTTCTCAAGTTCTCTACTCAGTGGTCAGTGGTTCGCAAACATTTTCATGTCAAGGACCCCCAAATTGAAACATTCTTCTAAATCTGTCACAATTTTTCTAAATGTTTAAAAAATTGCCGATCTACAAGATCACAATGCATTGCAAAGTGCTGTAAGCTTGTAGATTAGCTATTTTCTAATAGCTGATCAACAAAATAGGGTTAAAGATTATTTATAAAATAGGGTTAGTGGTTAAACCGTTCCTCATTTTGCTGGAGACCCCCTACCCTGGAACCCCCTCATGGACCACTGGGGGTCCTCGGCTCGGACCCTACTTTGAGAACCACTGCTGTTGTGCTGTACGTTCCAACTCTAATTAATTGGAATGACTAAATCCAGTCACTACAGCGTCAGACTTGAGTAAAAGAAAAACATGTCTCTCCGTAGCTGGAGTTATCCTAGCTCTGTTCCCCATCGGTGGAAAAACAGCTCAGGTGTACATGATGTAGAACAGTGGTTTTCAACATGTGGTCCAAGGACCACTGGTGGTGGTCCTTGATGGCGTTCTTTCTGGCATGGTGTTGTCTTTGTTCGTTGTTCGTATTCATTTGTTATATGTGAAAAAAGAATGGAATGCACACACGCAAATGCCAAAAGAAACAAACTGCTACACAATGGCTAATAAAGGAATCTGAATCTGAATCCTGGTGGTCCCCAGCTAAATGATGGAGCTGGTAACCAAATGGACCCTTATAGATCTTTAACTCTTGAGAGCGTAAAATTAAACCAATTACATTTTACACTCTCAAGAGTTACATTTATTGTTAATATGAATTACTTAATTTACGTCTACACAATTAGAGAATGTAGAAGAAATGTTATTTTGATCAACGTTTGCCTGTTATATCTCATATGGTACCGCCACATCAATACAGCATGGAATTGTGGACAACATTTATCCAACAACAATAAAATATTCAAAGTTTCGGGTCTGAGAGGCTAAATCTCATCAAATTGTTGTCCGTGGCTCAAATGCCCAATAAATAATGGGCCTTGCATTATTGATACAAAAAGGGTTTGAAAATCACTCATGTAGAATCAAATGTGGAAAATCAATGAACCCACAAACCCATACCCAGGACCACCCTACAGTCTTACCCAGGACCACCCTACAGCCTTACCCAGGACCACCCTACAGTCTTACCCAGGACCACCCTACAGTCTTACCCAGGACCACCCTACAGTCTTACCCAGGACCACCCTACAGTCTTACCCAGGACCACCCTACAGTCTTACCCAGGACCACCCTACAGTCTTACCCAGGACCACCCTACAGTCTTACCCAGGACCACCCTACAGTCTTACCCATGAGGACCACCCTACAGTCTTACCCAGGACCACCCTACAGTCTTACCCAGGACCACCCTACAGTCTTACCCAGGACCACCCTACAGTCTTACCCAGGACCACCCTACAGTCTTACCCATGAGGACCACCCTACAGTCTTACCCAGGACCACCCTACAGTCTTACCCATGAGGACCACCCTACAGTCTTACCCAGGACCACCCTACAGTCTTACCCAGGACCACCCTACAGTCCACACCGTCCAAGTTGAGCACCCAGGTGCTGGTGACCTTTGACCGGTTCTCCATGTACTTCTTCAGGCTCTTCCCGTTGATCTCCAAGGTGTATTCGTATGCGAAGCCGCTCACTGCATCTATGTTGATGGTTGCCTTGGTGTCCGAGTTGCCCACGTTAAAGGTCTCCTTTCCCACAAGCTTGAACATCCAGTCCCTCCGAATGAGTTCCTGTTACATGACATCAATGTAGTCCAAAGCTTTTGTTTAAAAAGGTGGCACTTTAACAACAACAGAAATCACACTTGTGTGAAGTGAGTGGGGGCCCAATGTGTCTGCCACTGTGTCACATGGCGTCACAGCAGGGCATGCTAATTGTGGGGGGGGCATGCTGATTAGTCAGTCACACAGTCACACAGTGATGAATTTTGTGTTCATTACTTTAGTGTTTGTTCATTAACATGGGGTCTCCCCTTCTCTCCAGCTGTTTAGTAAATAGAAAATACATCTTCAGGTCACTGGCCCGGGATACCAATTTCATCCAAACAGGAGAGGAGCATAGAGTAAAGAGGAGAGAGAACAGGATACAGGAAGGATAAACAAGTGAAATTGAAACTGATGCCATCAAAATAATGAGCATACAAATTTGGTTCTCTCTCCTGCTCGATTGGATGAGATTGGTGTCACACACCTGAAATGTATTTTCTGTTGTCTACTACAGACTAGAGCTGGAGAGATGGGGAAACCCCTTCTGCTGGAAAATCTTTTAAGCAAAAGAAAAACAACTTTTGTCTTTTAACCGAAATCACAAACAAAACCTTTTACTCAACTCAAGAGACTCATGGTTGGCATGTATAGGCTACTGCACGTGCAGTATGACGAGTGGTGGTGAGGCATGGTTTGAACTTAATGATGTACCTTTCCATCAACATGGATGACCCTCTTCCCCGTGGTCGTGCCATGTTCAAACTGTATCCGATGCACTCCGTCACTCAGTGCCACCTCCCACACGCCAACCAGGTCGTTTGACATCCCGAGACCTCCAACACCTGCTTTTTGGGTAGATACGTACAACAAAGTTGATTAACGATGCTAGACTGGCTAACTTCACGACACGTTATCCACGGTAAGCTGATTTTTTTTTAAACGCAAGTTGTTGTAGTAAATTTGAGTGCCTTTCACAGTTTCACTTTACATCCATCCGCTATCTAGGTCGGTCAAGTAAGTTAAACATCGAATTTATGTTTGAATCGAATAGATTAATG
This sequence comes from Protomyctophum bolini, assembly GCF_963924005.1. Classification (NCBI taxonomy): domain Eukaryota; kingdom Metazoa; phylum Chordata; class Actinopteri; order Myctophiformes; family Myctophidae; genus Protomyctophum; species Protomyctophum bolini. The sequence goes on along the minus strand of NC_137877.1, from coordinate 25,824,544 downwards.
TGCAGAGATTTCGTTGGGTCTGGCAGCATTAGGCACCCTTGGCGCGCGATGCACATTCCGGTGTCCCTGTTTTGCATAAAAATGAAGTAAGTAGCTGTAGATTAGCGCAGTTGTGCTTTTATTTTTGAAAGCCTTGAACCGGACATAGCCGTGTTTACCAAGGTTCTACCTTAGAGTAGGGTTATACTTACTACTATAGCTAATAGTAGCTCAACCTAGCCTTTGGCCGCGCTAGCGGCGCTACCAACTAGTCAACTACACACTGTTAACCATAGCACACAAAGCCAGCATTTCAATATCTTTGCAATTACCTTAATGGATTTCGAAGTCGGTCCACTCGATTAGTTTATAACAAATACGTCGTTAAGAACCACTATCGTCCACTAAAACGTATGTAGCTTTCTTAGCCAAACAACACAGGCTTTACTGTTACTATGGTAACATGAGAGTGCGATTTCTAGCGACGCCCACTGGTGGAGTCATCATGTCAAAGAGTCAAATAGGTCAAACCATGATTATATGGCAGGGGTTTTCAACTGATTGTGAACCAGGGACCACCACCCCGACTAATACGAATCAACATGGGGGCCACTGTTGTGTTCAGATAAGATTAGTGCTTTTGTAACACTTGCTATGTAATGCATCCCATGTCATATCAGTGTTTCTCGACTGATGGTCCACACCTCACAGACTACTAGTGGTCCATCATCCATGGCCTAATAGACCTGCATGTGGTCCATAGGAAAATGTTTTAAAATGTAAATAAAATGCCAGTTTGTTAAATGCATTACAATATATTTAAATAATACAGTATTTCAAAAGTCCATCAAATATAAAACTTATTTGAATTAATAGCTAATAAAAAGATTGAAATTGGCCCGGGCCGGCCTAGTGGTCCGGGCACCTAGGCTGGTAAGTCCTGATCCCGTCGACCATTGTTGCGTGTCTTCCCCCATCTCTTTCCCTGTTCCCTGTCGACCTACTGTACATGTACATGTACATGGTTCTATCAATAAAGGCCCCAATAAAAGTTATACATATACTAAAACTAATAAATCTATAACCTTTGCGTTCCTTTCACAAAAACAACCTAAGATGAAGTGCAAAGGAACTATAGGCATTATTAAATGGAATTAATAAATGTAATGGAATTCCACAACAATGGTATTTTAACGAAACAAAACAATGTCATGGTAAAATACAAAGAGTAACAGGTTTGAAAAATAGCTAATGGTAGGCACCGCAGAACCCCCCCTGAGGCTGAGGTTTTTGTAGAAATTATTGGTTTTATTTTAATTATTATTTATGTTTGGACTGAACAATTCTGTCTTCCCACAACCGTAAAGTCCAGTCAACACCTTAACATACATGTAACTCAGGAAAACGATATCTATGCACCATTTTACACCATAGCAAACCCTAATGTAAAAAACATTTAGAAACGGAAATGTATGCATGCAGCCATTTATGAACATAAGACGTCAACCACTTCCTTGATTTGAGAGATTAAGTAATCTTATTATTAATTGAAAAGAAAGACAAAAAGAAAAACTGTTTTCCACAGTGATACATGACCTGAGTGACATGAACTCATATGTACAGAAAGGTTTTGGGGGACTTATGGCATTTTGACCAGAAGTTATATCTCTGGAATTAATTCATATTTGACAAAAAGCTACCATGGCAATTTCACATTCTTTTAGTTTTCTGTAAATAGATATTTCTAACTCTCTGAGTATAGGAACCTTACACAGCACCTTCAAGTACCTCAATCGTGCTAGAACCAATGTACAAACTTGATCCCGTATCGCTGTTGCTGGTATTCTTTTAGATTCATTATTGTCTTTATTGATTATTATTATTAATAATAATAATAATAATAATAATACAATGTCTGAGGAACCACAACAAAATAATTGTACTCTTATATGTACACAGGATGTAATGATACATACAAATCGTGAATATTGAATGCTCACGTTTTTAAAAGCAAAAATTAGATCAGCATCTTGCAATTTAACACCTGCTAAAGGAGGAGGCAACATATTCCTTTCTTTTAATTGATTTGCACATTCTATCACAATTTCACAGACCAGATCCAGACCCCAGTGCAAAACCAGTTCAGAAAAATCAACATAGTAATTAATGTATTTAACATAATAAAAGCAAGGGTTGAGCAGCAATGGATAACCTAATGTACTAGTAAAAGTTGCCCATAGCTGGTCATTTACTGTGTAACTGATGTGTTCCTTGACCTAGACCTGAGGCTTCCTGTGCTACTCACAGAGCCCTTCGTATAAGCCATCAGTAGCCTGTTGCTGATCAGGCCATGTTTGCAGAGAGCTGCCAGCAGCTGGTTCCGGAATTTCTGGCTGATGAAGGCATACAAAACAGGATTCACTGCACAGTGTGTGTAGGCCATCAGCTGTGTCACGTGCAGGACCACGTCAACTCTGTTCTGAATGTCGCACGACTCCAACCCAAGTGATCCTCCCCGCATGAGTGTGTCTATCAGGATGGTGATGTTGTGTGGGAGCCAGCACAGAACAAACGCCAGCACCACCACTAGAATGACACGCATGGCCTTCTGCTTTTGCATGTTGCGCGTGTGGAGCAGTGTTCCTACCGTGTTGCCGTAGCAGAAAACCATCACCACCAGCGGCAGGAAGAAACCCAGTGTGTGACGCATGACGCGCACACCAATTCGCCACCGGTCGTTGCTTTCACCAGTGAGGTTTTCAGAGCAAGTAAGATGCTCCTCCGTCATAGCCTCCTTCTGAAGTGCCACTGGCAAGGAAAGCATGCCCGCCACCAGCCATACCACACCACAGACCAGTCCCACCCGGTGACGCCTCGAAGACAGGAACTGTGCTGCTTTCACGATGGCAAAGTAGCGGTCCACGCTGATGCAAGCCAGCAAAAAGACACCTCCATAGATCGAAGCTTCCTGTAGGCCCGTCAGGAGCTTGCACAGGACGTTTCCGAAAATCCAGCCAAAACGAACGTAGACGGCCCAGAAAGGGAGCGTTAGGCAGAATAGAAGGTCCGCCAGAGCCAGGTGCATCAGGTAGATATCTGTGGAGGTTCTACGCTTCCCCATGTAGCAGACAACATACACAACCAGACTGTTTCCCAGCATGCTGAGGACAAACACAACAATGTAGGTAATCATCAGGGCCGAGCCGCTCAAACCCCAAATGGACGGGTCACAGGGGCTAGCCAACTCTCCTACCGGTTCATAGGTTGCATTGGACAGTTCAAAGTCGTATTCCTCAGAGTCCATTTTCAGAAACTTCCTTAAAATAAAACAAATGCAATATTTAATGTAGTAGTAGTGGTAACAGCAGTAGAATTATTAACAGTAGATATTATATTAATATTACCGGCATATTGGTATACCAACCTAATATTAGTATTTTGGTACCACTGAGGTCTGACAAAATGCACTTGTTCTGAGCATCATGCATACCTTTTAATACATTTATTTTATATATATAATGTGTACTCCAGTCCATATCTACTATATCCATTCTAATTGAAACAAATATTCTTTCAAGTTCTTACCCGGAGGTCTCAAAACACTGAATGAAGTAAAGGTTATGTCTCCTCTTTTCTTGAAATGAATACTGATGGAATTAAAAGCGAGCCACTTCAATGTGGTCACAGGAAATATTGTTGGGGGAGATATGTGCAGAAGAGCAGAGCAATGTTATCAATCATTGTGACACAGGATGTTTGCTAAACCCTGGATATTATCTATCTGTAGGGCCGTGACAACAGGTGTTTTTCATCCTCAAAAATTGAACTAAAGCTACATCCCACTAGCCCAGGATTCCCAAATGCATAACACGGCACAACCACACCTTTTCGGAAGCTTAGCCGTCTCTCCAGGTTGACTTAAAATTCAAACGAGTGATCGCCATCTTCAAACTCATTATCACACACGGTTACATTGTGAAAGAGTGTGTGAAATGTTTCTTTATGTGAGCTCTCAATACTTTAACCGTGAAGAGAGAATAGAAAAGAGAGGTTGGAACACAAAAGAATGCATAGAAAATATCGGCAGGGTTATGGGACTGCCATGAAGACAAGTAATGATGGGTGTACTGAGATGTAGATAACACTAAAAACTGTCTGGTGTCATGTCTTCTGGTAGCCTATATCTTGCCTGGCTGTGGTCAGAGAAGCAGTGTGAAAAGATTGTGGTGATTGTCTCAGTCACATTTGAAAGGTTATCAAGTTGCAAATCACAAGATGCATTATGACATTTTGTAGTTGAATGTTTAGCGACAGCTTTGCGAGCCAGCTTTACGTAAGCCTACTGTATGTCTGTTTGAGAGACCTGTGGCAAAAGAGTTAGGCCTGATTTATACGTTGTCATATCATATGATGCTGTCACACACACATAGTTGAAAGCTTGCTGTTTCCAGCGACAGAACATAAATTAAGCATTAGGAGTAGCTCAGTTGATGACTCTGAGTATCACAGCGTAGGTTTGGCAACTTGTGTGGTATGTACTGTGTGCTGTAGGTGTTGCGCTCCACCTCAGCAATCCATCTCCCTCTCCCAGGGGCCTAGCACATTGAAATGGGATCCGATGGTAATTCCGACGGAGCATTAGTCCGACATGCGGGAACAACGGTCGGACTAGCGCTCGAACATGTGCTGCTCCCGTGCTTGCGGTTATGGTTAGGTTAGGGTTTGAGGTAGGTTGTCGGTCTAATGACTGTCGGACAATAATAGTGTCTGAACTAAAGCGGTCTTGGCCGATACAGACAATACGCTACTCTAGCCTTCTTATAATTAGAAAATTAGAAACCTTATTATAGTTCCTTCTTTTTCTGTTTCATCGTCTGATCCCACTCTCTCATTGGATGAACGCTTATTTCTTACCCTATTGCATTTGTTCTTTTTTATATTATTAATAAGACTCGCCCTGAGCCTGTTTTTAAACTGAAAAGATAATTAAACTAATTATGTAAATTATGAAAAGTGTATATGCTCAAGGACAATCTGTGAACCTGTTTGGTAATATTTGATCAATATAATTATGATAATAATAAATTAATAATGTATTATTATTATTATTATTAAACATTGCATAGTCTCATTTCAGCTCTCATTACAGATACACCTTGAGTTATCAAATTTCATGCAATGTTCATGAGTCATAACATATTTGCTCACCAGAGGGCAGCAGTCACAGGTTATATTAAGTGACTTGTATTTCTCAAGGCAGGGAAAGGAAAGGTGCATCACAACAATTATGGACAATAATAAAAACATAGTCATAGTTATGAACACAATAAAAAGATCATGTTTGTAAGAATCATCACAAATTAGATCAAACGTCAACATATCTGACTCAAGAGTCATGGTAGTCCACATTTGTTGATGGCTCACATGTCTTCATGGGTAAACAATTATTTGACATGTGATTCGTTTGCATTTCCAGTCATGATGACGAATTTGCTTTGCCGTAAAAAAGAACTTTCATCTTCTAAAATTTTCAGTTTAGATTATTAAATTATCTTCCAGTCTCTGTCTCTCTGACTGTCTCTTTCACTCACTCTTTTTGCCTGTTTTAGACATGGATAAAAGAATGTCTATAGGAGCAGACAATACAAGTTCAGCAACCTTGTATGCAGCTTGGACAGGGAGGGCAATGAGTGTCATATTAAAATGTTAAATGTGTGCGTGTGTGTGTGTGTGTGTGTGTGTGTGTGTGTGTGTGTGTGTGTGTGTGTGCGTGCGTGCGTGATTCACCTATAGTGACTTCACTATATTATAACTCACTCACTGCACTACTTAACCCATTCTGGGCGGGAACCCCTTTTGGTGTTTTACACCAAAATGTGATGCTGCCATATAAATATTTGAAGTTTTTCAGAAACCTTAGGTCAGGATTTAGAGGCGTTTTAAGAATCGGCATCAGGCCTAAATGGGTTAAGTTGTGAACTTGTGATACTGACTCTAAAGGGTAGGCTACTTCAGGGCTGTCATTTCTGATCAGCTTGTTGATGTGCCGTTATATGATTGAACAGTGACATTAGAGAATGTCACCCCTTTACGTGACACAATGTGACACGTTCTGAGCTTGTAGATATGCTATTTTTGGTGAAGAGAAAAGTGGGGTTTACTGAGAGGTTGTCAAATGGGAACCTCCCATCACAGATGTTGCATTGGATTTGCCCTTCCAGAAGGCTCCTTAATGAATCTAGTGTCCCAGAGCCGATGCCTGCCATTGACACTAAAGCATAATTTACACTTGATAGTACAAAAATAACATGTGAAAAACACGACACAATGAAAACTCTACTAGCTCAATGCTATTTTCACTATACATAAGTAGGCCTACATAGGTTTTACAGGCCTGCTGTCATTTTCTTTTCATAGAATTGTGGGCTGCAAGTTCAAGCCAAAAAGACCAGGCATTTACCAGATGGTAAAGGTTCTCTGCCCTAACTCCCAAACCCAGTCACGTGACTCACGTATTCTCCCCTTTTCATTAGAATCAGAAACACTTACCAGGAGACTGATACAATGCAAGATATCCATGCTTTCCTATGGTGTTTGTGTAAATCGATTCATGAGACAAAATCAAAACAAATTAAACTAAAGGAAAGCATGAGACTGAACACTGAAGTCCATTTTTTACCAACTGCAAACTCTATTTTATTGGATGTCTCCACAATGCATTATGGAATATTTGGGTGACTCTGTTGTACAATAATTGTCATGGTGACGCAGAAACATTTCAACCTCTGTAATCATCACAGTCTAGCCAGAATCTCATCCTCTCATTGTGGGCGTTCCTTTGTAATACATGTATTTATAGAGCAAGATAAATGTGATTAACAGCTGCATGTTCCAAATTCACAATGATAAGACAAAATTACATTAGTAGATTTTTATTATGTTTAGTTTAGTAAGTAGTACTTTCTGAAATGTTTAAAAAATAAAATAATGTATGCGTTGGTACAAAATGGTTATACAGTACATGAACATGCTTGATTGAACATTAGACATTTAAAGGCCTAATATTTCTACAGTTTCTACAAATTGCTACCAAACCTGTGTATAGTCATATGGCATGAACAATAACTTGAAGGGTAAATGTTAGGTCAATGACAATGTACCGGTGCATGCCATGTTCACATCATGTATACTTTACATTAGTTCAGATAGACCATCTTCCAAAGCATAGCCTACTTTTATCCTCTACTATTTTCACATTTTGGAAAAGAATACACAGACTTCTCAGGTGCCCACTCTTCCTGTAGTCATAGGACTATACACAGTATAGCTGTATGTAACTATCACTGTCTTAAGTCAAGTGATCAGACATTTTAGATTCCCATATTTCAGAAACAGAGGCTTGTATTGTATGTGTAGTGTGTCTGTGTCTGTGTCTACCTTAGTAATGGCCTGAACCTAACAAAGAAGGTTTTGTGAAGGTAAAGGGGTCAACGGTAGCCATGTTTAGTAACCTCATCTATAAATCACCATGACTAGCAGTAGTCCACACAAAATAGCTGTGCCTTGTCATTAGTCTGCTCAATAAACTCTCTAAAGTCTCTTTAAGTACATACGATACTCTGTGGTCCATAAAGTTCATCAGCCACTTTGTCTCCTTCTCTTATCTCATGAGTTACACTATGTGGCCAAACAGGGGTTACAGTTATTGCAATCTTCAACTATGGAATAAAAGGAGGGCAGACCAACAATCGAATTAGTCGATTTCAAAGTTGCAAGATTAAATAAATAAGTAAACATGATCAGTGACAATTTAACATTATGTAATAAAAACATGTACCACGGCCACGGGGCGAGCGGCAGAGTGCAGCGCACCTTGGCAGAAAGCTGTTTCACTTTAAAGGAGTAGTTCGCACAACACATTACTTATTTTCCATCAAATACACACCCCAGGAAGACTTTAATTCATGGGAAAAAATGGTTTTGTTTGTTTGTCCCATTCAAAAGCCAGTAATCGTATTCCTAAGCCAATGGTTTCCGTATAAGGAGACTTCGCAACTCTCCTGTCGGATCAAATAAATGCAAGGCTTCATGGGGTGTGTAATTGATAGAAAATAATATTTTTGGGGAGTGAACTACTACATTTTTAACCACAAAAGCTTTGTTCATTTTTAAATGAATGTTTGTCAGGTCATTACACAACTCTAATGCCCTGCTGGTACAGAACGTTGTTGGCTTGGTACCTGCTCTCATAAACAGCAGATGTCACTGACTGAACAGGCCTGAGTCCGTATTATTATTGTCTATTAAGTTCAGTGCTGTGAAAAGGAATTTTAATAAAGTCTAAAAGGTGACTATTGGCTTGAATAAAGCATATACTAGTGTACATGGGAGGTTTCATTTAGCGTAATTCAATCAGACATCTGCAAAGGACAGCACATTTAATCATTTGAAATTATACGTGCATTGAATATTCCAATTAGACTTTAGCACATACTGTAAGCCATTCTCCTAGTTTAATTCTACAGAAGTTTACTACAATCTAGTGCATTAGTAAAGGAAAGGCTCGGTCGGCACAAAGGAGTATGTTTGTTTTCTTTACTGTCTGTTTGAAGTGGACCACCCTGACCCGCAATCCAGCCTGCAGTGTTTGCTTTTGCTTTTGTCTGTCCGATGGCTGGGGATTAGCTTGTAGATATACCACAGGCCAGGGATCTACAAGGCAGTTCCTTGGGTGTCCAGTTTGATGAGCAAACAGTAGCCAAAGTACGCAGCACACTTCTGGTTCTCAGTAGGCCTATCTGTGCGGCCACAGACAAAAGTCTAATTGTCTGTAATTGTCTCCACGGACACACGTCCGTCCGTCCGTCTGCGTACAGCTAATCTCTGGCACCGTTGGCCCGGCCGATGCCAACAACGAAACTCTGCCCCGATTTTTCCACATCGGCCTGTTATAGCGCCACCAAGAGGCATTTCTGTACATTACTCATCCACATTTCATCCATACATCTCGCAAATTGATATACACTATCTCCATAGTCATGTGACCTGTCCGTGACCTGTCCGCTTCCCCATATTCCACCCCCATTGACTAAGATCGCCTTCCAAAGTTTGCAGGATTGGTCCGTTTTGAACAAAATGCCTCATGAACACAGCATGCAATTTCCGTGAAATTATGCACGCACATTCCCACTAGGCAGAGGAACAAATGCCACTTAAAGAAAATCTAAACTTAAACGCCCCGAGGGGCACTTTTTCTAGTTTAAACTTGGTTTTGTCTGTGTGATGCTTGTCATCTGTCAGTTGAAAATCTGTTATTCTCTGTTGTTTACAGTCAAAGACCTTAAGACCGGTCTGTCTTTTTTTATTTTATATATATATATATATTTTTTTTTATCCCACGATTTTGTAACCCATTTTTCACCCCTGTGTCAATCATCTAATGTGATCCTGGGCTCTACACACCCTCCGCCAACCTGGGGAGAGCAACGGACTTAACTCATGCTTCCTTCATGCTTTAGTGTCCAAGTTGCTCCTTTACACCTGACAGGGGGGAGTTTCCCTGGTTGGACGTAGCACGTGGAAGGAACACGTTATTCCAACCAGTTCCTTTCCCCTCCATCAGGCGCCCCGGCTGGCCAGGGGGAGGCAGTTTAGAGACCAGGATTACTGCATGTTTTTGTGAGGGGACACGGGGAGAACATGCAAACTCCACACAGAAAGGCCCTTTCGCCAACCCCACCTTCGGGTATGGGCACTGATGACGCGGAGGAGGAAACACGCCGCCAGCACCCACAGCGCCCAGAGCGGGAATCGAACCCAGGACCTTCTAGCAGTAGACCTGTCTGTCTTTATAACCGTAGCGTAGGCGATGTCTGTATATGTCCCCACAATAATAGACAAATTACATTGAACCAAAGCTCAGCTAATGCGGCTATGCCAGTCACACATCATTGGTGCTCTGTTCACAAACTGACACATTAACTTTCTGTACATATCTACAGACTGCTAGCAGGGATGCCAAATCGTTATTGTCTCCACCAGGCCGAAGACATGGAATGAGTATTTGCACTCCGTCAGTGTGTCCGTCTGTCCGTCCGTCCTTCGGTCTGTAAACAGCTAGCTAATCTCTGCCACCATTTGCTTGATCGCAGCCAAACTGTGCGCACACACTCCCTGGATGCCACACCTGAACCAATTTTCTCACGCCACCATTAGGCCGATTTTTACGAATCACATTTTTAGACAACTTCACAGAACTACAGGTATACATTTTTCTTACAACTGATTTCTTTTTCCTTTTTTTTTCACAACCTCAGCTGTATACTTTCACAGGATATATAAATGATACACTCATACACACAAACAACTTCACATACATTTACAAGTATTCACAAACAAAAAAACAAAACAGAACGACAAGGGAATAAAATACAGGTATATAGCGAGACAAAAACGACAGAGCGACGGCAACAATGGGAGGTAAACAATACTGGGAACAGACATTCTGGAGATGGAGGAAGGCGTATGAGTACACCAGAAGGTCTGAAGAGAAGTGTATTTGGTTACTCAAGATTCCGAAAGCCTCATCAGTAGAGGTAGTACAGGACTCCACCTTTTACTAAATATGTTTGGTTGAAGCCTCAGGGCATAAGTAATTTGTTCCATCTGGTAGATGTCCCATATTTTTTCCACCCACATATTATATGTTGGTGGGGCTGGTTTTAGCCATTTAATTGTAATACATTTGATGGCCGCTGTAAGCAGCACATACGAATCACATTTTTTGACAGACAACTACAAATTTGTCCAAAAAACTGAAGGACGGATGGACGGGCACACCGCACACGGACAGACGGACGGAGTGCAAAACATACTCTACCCATGCCTTTGGCGTGGTGGAGACAATTATTTGTGAACTTAAATGTCAACTTAAATTTGTAATTGTGACAGTCCTATTGTGCAGTACATTTACACATTCACACGCTGACAATGGAGGAAACCTGCATAAACTGCTCATCAGGAGCTGTTATCTTGCTCAAGGACACTTCGACACTATGCCAGGAGAAGCTAGGGGATCAAACGTTCCACCGTTTTACGTATATGCGTATTTGAGTCTTGCAAGAGCAAATGCCAGATTCTTGGTGCCAGAGAGGTGACCGTCCGACATACTAAAGTTACACAATATTCTTTTAAAGTTTCCGGAAACAAAGGACAGTCTATAAAAAAGTACACAATTAACCAATGTCTGTGTAAATGGACAAAACGTAACATTATCTTAAATTAAGTAAATGTTAGCTCAGGTTGAAAGAAAAGATAGCAGCTTAGTAACTCCCTTGTACAATACATTAACATAGGCTTGTCTTTTACACACACTGTTGCTGTCTTTAACAGGAAAGACAGAAATAGCTTATAGGTTAACATTATGAAATCCACTTTTCCAAGAATGACAACATTCCTGACAAAACATTCATAGTTAACCTTTGGCATTAGATTATTTGAGTCAACAATCCAACCAAAAATAACAAATTAAGGGTCATCAAACACATTACTCCACAGCTAAATACCACATCATGTGCTACAATGCAAGAGTGTTTTGGGATAGATTACAGAAAGACAGTTGGCCAGCGGGGAGGCCAGAGTTTCCTGTCTCAGATACCAGAAACCAAGACACCATGCAACTGTGTCTTAAGTCAACCCATGACCTGAACACTGTCTCAACCACTTGGCAGTCACGACCAAACTGTCAGAGCAGTGCTCAGTGAAGCAGATAAATCCTCAGCATTGCCTCACATTGTTGTTTTCAAGTGTGTGTGTGTGTGTGTGTGTGTGTGTGTGTGTGTGTGTGTGTGTGTGTGTGTGTGTGGTGTGTGTGTGGGGGGGGGGTATATCTATTCTATGTCCGAGCAGCGTATATCTATTCCACGTCCGAGCATAGACATGGTAACGCCCCCCCTGCCTCTGATTGGCCTACCGACACTGCCCTTCTGGCCCGTCTAGCCCCCATGGTCTCACCAGACTGTCCTCCGATATGCGAGGTTACTCCGTGGTGGGAAATAATACAAGTACAAGAGAATGGCAGCTTTTTGACATGTGTGACAGTAACTTGTAACTTAAATTTTTGTAGAAGAGGCAAACTAAACTAACGTTTTCTTTGATTGAATGTACTGTGGTTGGATTTGGCTGTGTTCTAAATTAAAGTGTTAGTGTTAAACTAAATACTATTATACTAAAAAAGACAAAGATCGGGGGAAAAGATAACTTTTTACAGTACAATAATGTTTCAAGTTTACACATATACAAATAAACAGGCCAACGGCATAAACAATTAGTTTTCCCTGTCTTCTACATAAAGGTTACTGTCGCGTGTGCCAAGCTGTCATTCTCTTGTATTATATCGTACTTGTATTATAATCATATAATTTACTCTAGACCTACATTTTCACCACTTCTTTGGTAAATGGTGCATTTATATAGCGCCTTTATCCAAGGCGCTTTACATAGTTTGTGCATTACATTCACCCATTCACACACACATTCATACACAGATGGCGGCGGAAACCATGCAAGGCACCAACCAGCACATCAGGAGAAAGGGGTTCAGTGTCTTGCTCAAGGACACTTCGACACTAACTCTGGGGGAGCCCGGGTTCGAACTGGCAACCTTGCGGTTACCATCCAGCCACTCAGCCACTCTACCCCTGAGCCTCCGCTACTGTGTGCGTGCATGTGTGTGACGTATGTGCGTGCTTGAGGCCTTGCGTGCGCACCTGTGTCTGCGTGTGTGCGTGCAATTATAAACTTAACGTGAATGACATGGGATATGGACAAGAAAGTGATAACAAATCATGTTAACAAGTTTCCAGTAATCATAATATTATGTCCGCCTCCCCTGAAGCGACCTGCTCCTGCATGTTGTAATGAGTTCTACTGTCAGATACATGCTGACTCACGTTGTATCAGTGTGTTTGGCCCAGCCCCGTTGTACAGGCACTAGGATTTTTCCGTAGTGGTGGAAGCTCTACTCACATTTGTACAGTATGTGTCAATACTGCGATGTAGAAATACTCTGTTACTCTGTAAATAAAGGTTCGGCGTTCACATTACAATTTACTTGAATAACAGTACAAATATGTATGGGCATCAAAATATACAGTACCAAAAGAAAAGTACTCATGCAGAATGATGAGATGAAGTAAAAAGGAAAAAAAGTAGGTACTTAAGTACAGTACTTGAGTACTTGGAGGTTCCCAACCACTGGTACTAGTACCACTGGTGGTGCTTGAGCCCCCCTCTGGTGGTATAGATAGAGGAGCATTGGAATGAAATATTTATATTACTACAGGTAGTTCTTCTGACCAAGCAATTGGTTGAAATAGGCTATCCATGGTGTCACGGTGTGTTTGGCCCAGCCCAGTCGGTACAGTCACTGGGGTTGAACTGGGATTAAAAGCTCTCTTCTAGCTCCTTTCCACAATAGTTATGGTGTAATATGTTATGTTAGTTACTATGTTGCCTTTTAGATTGGATCTCTGGTCAGATGTGTGGGTTTACCAAAGCAAGGTTATGATTTATCATTTATGGATTTTCTCTATAGTTGTTGTTTATTACTTTCTTTAACGTTAATTTGTTTTGTATAGAAAATCCTTTGGTTTCATATAATTTACTCTAGGCCTACATTTTCACCACTTCTTTGGGAACAGCTATAGCATATAAAACGCTTAAACCATTGTCTCTGATCAGAGCTTGTCACATCTATTGTGTCCTAAGAATTTTGCTCACGCTTGTTTTCCATTTAACCCCTTAGGCACTTTCTGATCTCTGTTTGGGGTCAGGCCTATAGCCTATACTCTCAACACCTATGATTTGTTTTACCACCCAAATTAGTCCCCATCTTCCCACGGCTATATAATATTAACTCATTAACTCAAATTGTAGCCATAATGTTAAAGCATACATCTCAACCTTTGTTGGTGACACACCAACACCGACATACCAGTTTCCATTGTTTGAATTCTGAAATTGTTTTGCATGGACAAGTTTGGCAAGCTAAGTATACAAGCTATTTTCTAATGTATTTGTTGTTAGATAATTTCCTGACAGCCAGTGTCAGTGAGTGAGAAAAGTTGAGAAGATATCACCTGTGAAGCTGTTCTGATACTGTATCACCTTTTACAGCAAGACTTGCCCCAACCAATTTAATGAACTACAGCAACAGTCTGCGACTGCGATGTCTGAGACAGTGGGCCTCCCTTGAGCTAAGGGTCAAACATGCCTACCGTCTTACTTTTCTGTGTATTTAAATGGAATACATGCCAAAAAAGTAATACATGTCAAACTAAAATGCAAGACGCTAGTTAAGCAGTAAGTTAACATCAGTCTAAACATATTAATTAACTAGAACTGCACTCTGTCGAGTGCCTACTTGCTTGTTGCACATCAATCAGTGCCAAGAAAATGAATGGCACTGATTTTGAGTCCAGAGAGAGAGAGAGAGAGAGAGAGAGAGGCAGGCAGGCAGGCAGGCAGGCAATGTTACAGAGTAATACATGCACATGAATAATCTGTGGACACAGCCTAAACTAACCACAGTAGGGTTAGTTTAGGCTAAATTATCTCAGTATCAGAGTGTCACGGTACATACCATGACACAGAAGGAATGTGGACCTGCCGACCATGTCGACTCGTTTAAAATGATGGCATTGAAAATCAGGACTATAGCTGAGTGAGTACCCACACCAAGTGGTGTGATGGCCATACTGTCGACTCAGTGCAGACTGAGTCAGTCGCATACCGATACAGTATAGGAATCAATTATAATCTATTTGGAAATTCCACAGTTTCCACATGAAGTCGAAATGGTGAGGGAAAGGGTGCCCTGTGGGTTAGCATGTGGTTCCTGCCCGAGCAGAAAAAATATGCCTAGAGCATGATGGCCTAGAGCCCTAGACAAAAGTGCCCCTCAGGGCACAGGTCTCTATCTGGTAAGGTGAGGTTATTGTGGCCTCCTGGTGGCGCTATAATAGGCCAATGTGAAAATGGTGCCATTTCTTCTTACACCTTTGATGGCAAGTGGAGGATTTGAGGCATTTTGTTCCAATGGCCTCTAGGGAGTGTGCATGCAACCTTTCACACAGATCGGTGCAGTTACAGGTACAAATGTGTAAATCTGCCTCATGGTGGCGCTATAACAGGCCGCTCTGGAAATATTGGGGCAGAGGTTCGTCGTTAGCTGTTAACGGACAGACGGACACGCGGACGGAGTGCAAAACATACTCTCCCCCCGTGCCTTCGGCCTGGTGGAGACAACAATAGGGCTGAGGGAACATGGGGTTGAAGGAAGATAGGGTTGTTGGAAGTGGAACACAGGGCTGAGGGGACACAGACAGCCTTTTGTTCTATCTTGCTTTTATGTGGCGTCTCAGGTTTATTTGGAAGGAGTGAAGCAAAATGCAGATGATTATATCTTCATGAAGCTGACATTTAATTTAAAATACTTTTTAGGCCTCAAGTGCTATAATCAGGCTTGTGTCCGCACTGTCTTTGGGAGCATTATAGGACCCCTTCTTCTATCTTAAAGAAGAAATCCAGACCAAAACACATCCTGGCCCATGGGTTCTGTATGATCACTGATCAGCAGCTCGAGGGTGACAAACGGTGCATGCGTGAATAACAGCACATGCATTCGTTTAGAATGAAGACAACCAGCTTTCTACCATTCTAGCTGCATTTTACTGTCGGAGGGTGGGGAAAATGGACATCAGGGGGCATCTATGAAACAATTGAAGGCCAACATGTACCGGTATGTTGGAAGGATAGGCTCATACAGGGCATGTGTTTTGGTCTGGATTTCTCCTTTAAATTGTTGTGGCACAATGGCACACCCTATTCAAAGTTTGTGAATTCATTTGAAAGCTTCTCTATTGGTCATTGCATGAGGAGCCAGAGCCATTTGGTTTAACTTCAAGGTTCCCATTACATAAGATTCCCAAAAACTCAAACCACAGTGAGTGAGTACAGTCCAAAACCAAGTCCCTATGACCGAAAAGGGTAGATTTAGTCAAGGTTTACCACACTGCCAGTTAAACATATTTTTAAACATCTAAAGTAAAGTCTAAAATCACATGCTTGCTTTTTTTTGCCAGCTGCTTGAAAAGCGGCTGGACAACATGTCCACTTATAGTATTTCCCCCGGACTGGATACAATATTTTTTGACCAATTTTTGTTTCATTCACGCAGAATGTAAACAAATTATAAAGCATCAGGGTAATTTACTTCAGCAGTACTTCCACTAAAATCTTGCTACTTCCGCCAAAATCCTGCTACTTTAACGACTCAACTAGCTAGGTCTTGCCCAGCGTGTACCTCTACTAGCGACCGTAGTATAGCGACCTAGTGGAACCTTTTTCATAATAGGCTGAGTCTAAGCCAATAGGAGATTTACCTATAAAACCCATAGTCTGAACGGCATAAAACCTAATTCGGAATGCACTCTGACGCCATAATTGGCAGAGGCTGTGGCATACAAACTAATAGATGTTCATAGACGAGAGCTTGCTGGAGCTGGCATTTATGACAGAGTCATTCTTGTTTCCTCATAGAACAGGAGGGAGCCATTGAAAGACTCTCACAGTAGAGGTGAACGTTTCGCCCACACAGAGGGGTAGCTGTGTGGCTGAGAAAGGCACAGGTTTCTTTAACACACAGTCACCCTTTGCTTGGAATGTGAACTCTGTTTCTGCTACGGTCCCTCCTCCACTTCACTGGGCCCATTCACAACAGTCAATAGCATGGAATAGGGTCCATTTGGGTCAATTTTGACACTCAGGATTTGTGTATACATAGCCTGGCTCCAGCCCTGAATTGCTAGCCACGCCCGTCGCCCATTACAAAAAATATGTTCTGGCGATTCAAGTGAAACCAAATGAAATTTCAGTGTCAAGCTAGTGTATACACAGTACACACCCTTGAAATACTTCTAGCCACTCCCAGTGCTCCATGCCCATGCAAACATGGGGTAAGTGTGTCTTATGTGACAATATACCACTAGTCCATCTATACGTTCATGATAACGTTGTAATGTTACATTACAACTGGCCTTTTTCTGCAATAACAAATATTTCTCAATTAACTTGTACCATTTTCATTTCACCAGGTGTTGCCTCATCTCTCAAATGATGTGAAGAGTTTTAAGACAAGTTACAATACAATTAAGCTACCAATTGTATACGATGTTGTGAAAGACTACTAGGATTATAGAGGCATGGCACAGGATTTGCACAAGTTTTCAATAGACAAATGTATTTTTGTTTGTCATTTGGTTTGAGGATTTGATGTGGCTAGTGGGTTTAGTGGAGTGAGGTGTGTTGTTGACAGCCCTGTGGCCCGGGCAGTAAGTATCATGAAACACGGATACATGTTGAACACTGTCCGAAATCTTCAATTACCACTAAGAACTCAAGATCTAGACAAAATATAACATTTCAGAATGGAACTGTGAACCATGCACAATTGCACATTACAAAATACACATCACTAAAGGTGTGTCCTCTAATAGATTAAAACATTCACTATACGGGAAATCTAGACACTGCTACTGCGGTTGCTTAACTCAACTCATTTTACATGGGATTTACAGGGGATTTCTGGCTGTGTTGCACCAGAGCTGCTCCCTTTTGTCTCATGCTAAGGCCTTCAGATCACTCCTATATCAGGTTCAGCAAACAACGGTAAAACAGGTTTGGCCCTTACTGTAGCAAGATGATGCATTAAACTTCATGTCTCAGGTGTCGGGAAAGTAACTCACACTTTTACACAACTACTCAAAACAGCTAGGCGAGACTTTGTGTGAGGGGTGAAGTCTCGTTCTAGGTA
The DNA here is from genome assembly GCF_963924005.1 of Protomyctophum bolini. NCBI lineage: Eukaryota > Metazoa > Chordata > Actinopteri > Myctophiformes > Myctophidae > Protomyctophum > Protomyctophum bolini. Next base: position 25,806,693 of record NC_137877.1, on the reverse strand, counting down.
AGGTGCTTATTTCCCCCTGGGAACAATTCAGGACAGGTGGAATGAGATTGAGAAGGTGTAATCCACCCTGAGCATCAACATTTCCTCAACATTCCTCAACTGAACTTCATTGTGTTATACAGTAGGTGGCTTCGTGCAAATCTGATGCCTCAGTCTCAGTGTACGCAACTACGCATGTGCATCAATTTGAAAATAGCCTTATTATTACAAATAATATTAGGCCAATGTCCCACTTACAGTAAATGCAACAAAATTAAATGTTTTTTTTTAAGCATTTATTTGATCAGGTTTTGCAAGTGACATTTTCCTTCAAGAGCATATTTTTTGCTTCTATGACACATTACTCTACTATTTGCACGTGAATGCACCATTCTGCTAAACGTTGTAAAATACTGCTCTTTTCAGTATGGGTTCTCTCATGGATCATGCTGGTTTCCATCTCAGTCCCTTTTACCACACTGTGACAGAAGTGGAAAAATCTCTCTAATGACTATGTGCCTTTGACCTTACGCTATATCTCTCCTACCACTGGTATGATGACACGAAGACAAAGGCCTCCATTGTTACAGAATCATTCCCCCCTCCAGCTGTCAAAATCACTTTCTCTCGTTTCTCAGGCTGCCCTTTAAAACACTTCACCCACCTCCCCTTATTACCCCTTTAACCGAAACTGTATCCTAAAGTTTCAGCATATTTTGAAAAGATGACAAAATTATAAGGGTGGGTACCGTGGGGCAGTAGTCAAAGACATAATGTTCCGTAATGATGGTGACATTGAAAGAAGACAATATTTGCATGGTGGCATTGGGTTGAGTTTAGTCATTCTTTCTCAAAAGGTAGGCCATGGCATGCACGTAATATCTGAGCAGTATTACTGCCTGAGGAGATGGAGAAACAACTAGAAAGAAACGGCCCACACAACAAAGAACTATGGGATTCAGTCAATAACATATCGGGTTCCTTGTGGCTCATTGAGCGTGGCTCATTCCCTTCATAAATACACATATTGGCCACATCCTGCAGGATTCTGAATTGCTTTAACCACTTAAACCCATATGTATTTTTTTGTATTTAAAAAACATTGTCTTTTTTTACATACTTTATTTCGATGTTCTGTCAAATACAAGACACAACACAACAGTACAAGACATCAAATGACAGAAAAGTAAGCTTAACACTACATACTGCACAAGAGACACACACGCACACAAAAAACAAAACAAAAACAAGGGGATGTATGGTTGGGATCGATGACCATCAGAGAGCAGGGATAACTTTGAGTCTAATAGTGAAAGATGCACGGTTGCACCATAGCAGCCAGATATTGACATACAGTATACTCAACTATTGTCAAGTACTGCAAGGAATGGCATCCACATTTTTGGGAACTTAGCTTGTGTATTCTGTCCGTCATGACGAGTTTGTTCCAGTTTAGCAATGGAGAGCATCTCGTTGAGCCATCTTTTGAAACATGGAGAAGTTGGAGACTTCCAGTTTATCAGTATACAGTACATGTTTTCTGCAGCAACCGTACCTGCCTTAAGGATCTGTCTTTGGTGGGAAGGAAGGGCCCTTGTCTCAACAGAACATTGCTAAACAGTAATCTGGCTGAATATCCTTTGGGTGTTATGATTATTATCATTCTTATTATTCTTATTAATATCTGTCTACCGAGCAATCTTCGTTCCTACTCTCACCTATGGTCATGACCAAAAGAATAAGGTTGCGAAATTAGTTTTCTTTGACAGATGGCTAAGTTCAGTCACACGAGAGCGATTCGGAGTAGAGTGGCTGCATCTTCGCCTGGAAAGGAGCCATTTTAGGTGGTTCAGGCATGGTTAGGATGCCTCTCGGGCAGTGGCGTGCACAGACATTTAGAGGGGCAGGTGCTCAAGTGAAAATGGAGGTTGTATGTATATTATCTGGTTGTCTTGTTGCACTATGAGCTGACCACCATGTTTCTCCAGTCAAAGGGTGTTTTGGTGACACCAAGGTACATTTAACAAGTTAGCAGTTTCATCTCCATTAAGCCATGGTTTCTACAAAGCAAAGGAATAGAACAATGTTAACATCTGACATTTAGACCATAAATGGACAATATAAGTAAATCAAATATAACTCAGATCAACATATGGCAACAGAATTAAACAGGTACAAATTACCACTGGGCATTTAGACACAAGAACATTGTAGTACTGTAGTACTCAACATATTATGGCTAAGTAATCAACATATTGAACCAAAGCACAATACAATCAAGACAGAACAAAGTACGCATGGATGGAGTTGTAGAGTAGACTCAGTGAGAGCTGCATGCGGCCTGAGTGAGGGCTGGAAACGTGAGTGAGGACTGTCTTCTTCATGGGGTTTTATGGCGGTTGGCAAGAGTGAGGATGTGGATAGTGTGGACTGTGGAGTGAGTGACTGGTTATGCAGTATGAGTCATTACACAAAACCGTTACAATTTGCAGTCCCTCTGACCTTTTCAGGTGTAATTTATCGATTCAGTCACCTCAATCGTTTGCAGTGTCGTCGAGATACAACATAATACAACATTTACAACATAATACAACATTTCAAAGCAATAAACAAAAACAGAACAGAACAGCAACATTTCCTCATTGCGTGATGTTTAAAAACAGTTACAGACACTTGGGGGTAAGTCTGCAATCAAAGATTTAAATTGACCGTATGTAATGGGAGAACAGATCTTTAATTTAAGCTGTAGGTCATTCCACGTGGTTGGGGCACTAAAACAAAAGGCTGTTTTCCCCAACTCCCCAACATTTGGGACCTTTAGTGTGAGCCAGTGACTGGAGCGTGTCCTAGTATATGTTACAGGATTCCAATCCACCAGCAGAGCTTTAATATACAACGGTAAACAGATACCAATACCAATGTTTATTTCGCCTGTCGGCCAAGGAGGGCCAACCCACTCATATAGGTCATATAGGATGCAGTGATGAGTTCTGTAAAGTTCACCAGATATAAATCGCAAAGCAGAATGATGAACTTCATCCAAGGGCTTGAGGACAGAAGGAGCAGCTTTTCCATAGATGACATATAGTCCAACACAGAAAGACTGCCTCAATAACCCTTTTCCTACATGGAGTTGGGAAACTAGCTCTGTTCCGGTGAAAAGATTTGAAAATTTGCCTTAGTTATACAGACAAGATTGTCTATATGGTATTTAAATGTAAATTTGCCATCAAGCCATATTCCAAGGTACTTGTATTCAGCAACCCTTTCTATGTTAGATCCATTCGAGGTAGTAATATAAAACTTATTAAAATCAATTCCCCTGGACCTAGAGAACAGCAGGAATTTAGTTTTTCCAGCATTTAGAACAGTATATTAAATTAATGCTGCAAGTTGTCTAATTGCAAGCTGGACAGAATCAGCAATGCAATAAATAATGGTGTCATCTGCACCAGGATCGATTCTTGTGGGACATTTACAATTAAGGTAGTGGCTGTGATTGTGCTCTAAAACCAGACTGAAGTGGGGTTAATACAGAGTGAGTTAATAGGAAGATTTTGAGCTGATTATTTACCAATGACTCCAGTGTTTTCGCCAGACAGGACAGTCAGTGAATGGAAGAGTCACTCAAAGTTGCCTGCAGGTCACACATTGGTGACTCATCAACCATTTGGTTGCAATTCTGATGTCTCAATGTATTCAGCTGGAGACTGTTGACGTGTGGTGTATAGCCTATGTGTATTTCATAGCCACCTATTCACTTCGTGTCATGGTTAGAGGCATTACAATCGGAAATTGTTGCACACAATACCGATGTCTTTGTCTCTCAATTAAAGGCCTTAATTGGATGCGGTGTACACCACTGCACAAAGAATAGTAGCCTAACCTTGCCATTTCTCCCTGCTGCTCTCTGTCTATCTCTCCTACATGCACACATGCACACCACAGACACACAAAAAGACAGGGGTATCCATATCCCGCACCCCAAAACAAAAACAAATTGTTGTGAAATCACTTGAAGCTGCTATTACATAACCCAGGGTAAATTCCGTGACAGGGTGTACTAAAATCCAGATTGCAAAATGGAGGTATAAAGCCAGACGGAACATTCCAGAAAGGCATCGTTACTTTATAGCAGTGATTCTCAAACTTTTTAATTTCAAAGACCCTCATAACACAGAGAATGTAAAGTTGGAGCCGGGTCCATTTGGTTCCATCTGTACACTGGAGTTACAGAGCTGTATGTGGGTCCATTTGGCACCACCTCAAAGAACCGCTGAGGGTCCCTGGACCCCACTTTGAGAAATGAGAACCACTGCTTTCTATGATGTATCCCAGATATCTGTTCACTGTTGGATCAATGCACTGTATCACTGTTTATAGCTGTTGTCAGTTCCCGACTAGCCTCTGAGTTCCCGACTATGAAGACTTGGGATGGCCACCACAGATCACAAGGGACACGTGAGGTCTTGTCTGTTAGATTAGCTGTAGTAGATGTTAGAGAAGCACTTTACATTTTTTACATCCAATGAAGGATATTCTCATGTACAGCAAGTAACGTTTTTTCAGATGACAGTTCTGAGTGAGATGTTTGTTATACATGTCATGCCCATGGCTAGTACATCCATGACCCTTGTTCACCATTTAAGATCTCTCTCCTCCAACATGGGATGATCGATGGGAGCACTTGGAAACATGTTTGGCAAACTGTTAAGTGTGAGAGTGAGAATAGTTGCGAGGCTGTCTCTTTAAATAGGAGATGAATGGAGTCACTATGAGTCACATAATTATAGAGGCAGTTCATTCTAGAATAGAGTTCTTTTTTCCTGCATATGTCCTGGATTATGCTTCTTTATTCCCATCTTTGGTTCACTTGGAAGAATGAAGGTTCTTGAAAGTTCCAATTCTCTTCTCCAAGAATTGATTATAAAATACTACTGTTGGTTAATAAAGCATATGGTTTAGGGACAAAATCTATTTCTGATCTTGTGATATCCTCATGAACCATCAACCTCTCAGGTTGTCTCAAGTCTGCTTCGTTTGTTTTATTGCAACTCTCTTGATGCCGTTTATACTTGTGTACAATGTTTTATGTAAAGCACATTGAATTGCATTGTTGTTTAAATGTGCTATTATACAAATAAAGGGACAAACTGAAGGGGGGAGGAGGCTGTGAGTGTGACCGTGACAACTTGCCTTGTCTTCTCAATTGTGATTTCCATTGGAGAGACATGACTTTTAATCAGAGGTTACCGGTTTGCCTGCTGGCGAAGTGTCTGTGAGCAAGACACCCCTAACTTCCATTTATACAGTGACACTTTCAACCTAGTGTCAATATTTTGGGCATGTTCATTATAGGCAAAATATTTAAAACATTTTAAGAGACTTGCAAATTGCAAGCTTACATTGTGTGGCATGTGAGCTTATAGACATAAGTTATTATTATTAGGTTTATAAGTTATTATAACATTTATTATGAAAACAATTATATTGATTGGTTATGCTTTTATTTTTTATTTATTTACTTACTGCAGAAAGAGGCCTGATATACAGCAAATTACTCTATTTGCCCATAGAGAATATGTGAATTTAAGGGCTGATGATTTTGGGGGGAAGGGAAACAGCTGTTTCTGTTAATCTCGCATCATCGCTGAATCAAACGTGAAACTGCATTTTTTTCTTTAGTCTCTTAAGTCTGTAAGATTTTGCTATAATCAACGTTAAAAGCTTTTCTATTGTATCTCTATTGTTATTGTATTGTATATATTTGTATTTGTATGTTATCACCACAACCAAAACAATATTTTCGGGTACAATGCATGCCAACGGTGTCATGGTGCAGTATCTTTAATTTCTTGCGCAAGCAGAGCGCGCAAGTACTAGTTTCGCCCAGGATGATAGTAAAACCCTCAAAATAAATGATGATAAAAATAAAAAATAAATTATAATAATTTTGTCCATTCTGAAAAATACATGTAACAGGGTATCTGCACTGCAGGCTTAGGCAAGTCGGATTTAACTTAAATACCTGCCACCGAAGCCCATTATAAATAAAATAATTTTTTTAATTTGTAATTATATTGTGCATGTAATGTGCATATCATCACCTGAACACCAGATTAGAGGAATTTTCGAAATCTGGATGAAATAAAAAAAAAAAAAAAAGAAAGAAAAAATATTATATATATTTAAAAAAAAGGCTTCATCAGGCGCCAGTGGCAACGAGGGCGTCACGGGAAAGTCGTCCAAGTGCGTCATGTGGCATTGAAGGAGTTTTTAAAGACAGACCGATTAATCAGACCTATTAATTAGTCGTTCTGATTGATTAATCGAACCGATGCCGATTAATCTAAAAACAACTACCGATGTGTTTGCCGATTAATCTCCCATGTCTACCATGAACCACTAGTAGTCCATGGACCATTTGTTGAGAAACGATGGGATAGACATGGGATGCATAGCAAATTACCAAGTGTTACCAACAGTGGTCCCCAAGTTGATTATTATAGTCAGGCTGGTGGTCCCTGGTTCACAATCAGTTGAAAACCCCTGAGCTCACATACAGGGTCCACTGTGTTCATGTCTCCTCATGTGAGGTGCACGGCTTCCTGTTTGGACAGTTGGAGCTCTTGAGGAACTGGCTCCACAGCTGTGTCATCCTTCACTTTCCTTCCATTCGCCAAAACAAGCCTCCATGAGTAAACAGACAGATGTGATGTAGGAAGAACAACAACTCATTTTCAGCAGTTGTTCTCGCGTCAACAGACAGAGGTGATAATATTAATAATTAATAATACATTTTATTTATAACGCACTTTACATTTGAAACAAATCTCAAAGTGCTACAAAGAAATAAGAAAAATAAGAATAAAAACAATTGAAGCATTCGGTGATCACCTAAACATGTGATGTAGGAAGAACAACTCATTTTCAGCAGTTCTCGTGTCATTCGTTCTACACTGCATATTAACATAATCCACAAGGCTGATTTATTCAATTCAATTCAATTTAATTAAAGTGTCAAATCACAACAAGTTGTCTCAAGACACTACATGTAAAGCGGAGACCCGACAGAGATTCCACCCTGAGCAAGCAATTTTGCGACAATGCATCAAGCTAATCACATCATTATTATCAATAATTATTCATATTAACGAATCTTTCAAATGATCTTCTGAACATCAAACATTATTGAGCATTAGAAGGATGGATAATGGTTTTGTTTGTTGGCACTCTATGTATGCATGTTTAGTCTTGTCTGCTGTTGCATTATTGTAAATTCCTATATTATCTGCTAAATTGGATCATTCGATCTGGAGTGTGTGACAGACACATTGAATTTATACTATTGCAGTTAGGTTTTGGAATAGTGCTGGATTGGAATTATGGGAGGTGGGAATATTGAGAGGTCGGAATAATGACATGGCACCTGTACCGATTTACAAGCTCTCAATGTATTGTGATGCGCCACAGAGAGACACCAAATTTCTCTTTTGTGTCTGAATCTGAAAAGGCTTGGTAACCCCTGATATTGTACGTCTCCACTGGACTTAACATTAATTTAGTTGAAGTGCAAGGTGTTGCCTGAACCCAAGTGCAAGAAGAAGGCTGCAAGCTGTATTGTATTTATGTGTATGTTTATTGACCGATTACAAGGAAGTAGAATAACAAACATTAAAGCCAACAGTTCTTCTAAACTTGCCTTGAAAACTGGCCTCCTCACAAACCACAGGGAAAACAACTACAACCAAACTAAAGAGACTATGGCTGAACTTAAGAATACTGACAGCTGACAGTATCTGACAGCTTGAGTAAACTAAGATGACTGAATGATAACTCAAAGACTTTGACTGGCGTGAACCCTTGGCAAGTGCAACATAAACAGAAAGGATTGGCCAATATGGAAGCACTGTGGGTGCCTTGGAAAAATACCATGGGGCCAGCCGGGCCCCATGGTATCAGAAAGTCGGACTGCACCTTGTCATGAAGAAAAGAGACTATCTCCCATTGACTCCAGCCGCAGTTGTGTGTAATGTCATGTCAAAACAATTCCAGCTGACCAGCAGTAGGCTACCTCTGAGAACACCTTCGTGGGCAATCCTGGCAAATCGGGTTAATGCAAAATTGCCTTTTCATGCCTTGTGATAGACAATAAATCTGCTTTGCACACCAACTGTCTGTGCTGAGAGTTTGGTGTCCTATCGGGTCCAAAGATATGCACCCAGATAAGAGAACATGCTCCAGGTCCAGGTAAACAAGGAACCCTTGTATACAGCATTCACACAGGACATTCCATTGACCCCACTGGCGCCCCACCAAGATGTATGGCTTTCGACAGATGCTCATGCAGCCACGTACATTTTAAAAGTTGTCCAGATGGTTTTGATTGTCTTGGTCCAAGGCCTTTTTACTGTGAGATCCTGTTGAACCTTGTGTATTCACAAGGCAGATCACGTTGTTATGGTAAACGTTAGATGTTAGTTCTGAAACATTGTCCACAAAAGGTGGAGGTAATACGTCAGTCCTCAATGGGGCGACATAGAGCTAATCAGAGCATTTCTATGACCACAGTAGTAAACAAACCATTTCAAGCCATTTCATTCGTTGCATTTTAAATTGTATTCCTGTCAGAATGAAGACGTGATTACTCATAAATATGAAATACATACAACCATGTTCAGCTATGAGCTTTGTCAAAATGGTCAGCTAGGTTGTTTTGAGCAGAAGTGAACCCAATCATTCTCATTCACACTGTTTCTCACACTGTTGCGGCTCAAATGAGATGCGAATGCGTGTGTATTCGCATCTCATTTGCGAATAAGCGGTTGAAACAAGGCATAACAAAGTACACCGGCAAATTATAGGGGGCTAGGGGCCATTAACGTGGCTTTTAGTCTTGTTCATCAATAGACACCCTACCCTAACCTGACAGTGACACTACCGCACGTGGAAGTCACGGGTGAGTCTTAGGCTATGGGACTGTTCTCTTTCCTGGCTCACATGAAACGCAGACCAGCCTCTCCTCTGTAGCTTAAGTATTAAGAACGCTTTACCTATACTCACCAATACAAAGGCGGCTTGTGTAATTAGAAAGCCTACTTTCCTTAGTGGATGCCAGAGCCATAGAGTAAGACAGAGTTACGCAAACTTTACGTTTACTTCATGCAGGGGCCAGTCCAATGGTGGCTCTTCTACATAGACTTATATCGTTTTTTCCCTATTTGAAGGCTTCAAATAGGGACAACCGGAAGTTTTCGGAATGCATTGAAGTCTATGGGCTTGCGCGAGTACACAGTTTTCTGCCCCCTCAATATCTCAACTATTCTATTAGATGGCTCTGGTGCCCTCTGAGACCCCCACCACACGAATAAATGTACTTTTTGGCAGAAATGGATTTTTTTTCCACGGAAAAAAAATAAAATACTTTTAGTTACTCCACTGCGCCCTCTACCGATATTGCCAAGAGAAAACCTTCATAGGGAAGATTTTTCCTCCGGTGAAAACAAATCCTTTTCTGGCCAAAACTTTTATACGTGTGGTGGGGGTCTCAGAGTGGGGTTGTCTGTCAAATATGGAAGCAATATTCCAATCTGTGCTGTGATGTCCCGTGTCGGAATGGCGGGATCCTTGAAAAAAAATGTAAGTACCGCCATTCCAACAGTTAGAAATCAATGTCGAAATGGGAGGCTGATCCCCTCAGGGTTAGTCCACTAAGGAAAGTAGGCCTTCTAATTACACAAGCCGCCTTTGTATTGGTGAGTACTGTATAGGTAAACGTTCTTAATATTTTCTTTACAGAGGAGAGGTTGGTCTGCGTTTCATGCGAGTCAGGAAAGAGAACAGTCCCATAGCCTATAAATCCAACGCCAGTAAAGTGCATTAAGCTATGGACCAGAGATAGTGTCTGTGATAACCTTGCATGTGCTGGAGGGATCACAAGAGGAAAAAACACATGCAGAGACCTGAAGAGTGCATGGTGCATTGTGGTAACATGCACTGACTAGCCCCAGCGTATCTTAATTGGTGATGAAACGCAGAGCAGCCCTTTATACTTTGCAGAATGACAGTGCCATGCACTGAAGATAGCCGATCTACAAGCTCACAACGCGTCACATCGCGAGCACTGAGGTCTCTTATACAGATCTATATAAAAAATATATCCAAAAACATCATTATTTCTTTGCATGGCACATTTATGTTTTGTGAGCACTAGGACGTTCACCATAATGCTTAGGAATTTAAAGTGATTCAACTGTTAAATCATAAATCCCTCTGAATTCCCTGTCATAAAAGTGCATAACATGTGTAATTTAAATTTAACAGACAGAATGAACAGTGAGCTTTTTTCATAGGTGGTTAAAATCCAGGAAAGTAAACAAACCCTCTCACATCCTGTGAGAGAGTTATCTAATAGTCCAATAAACAGGCTGTACACTTAAAATCATGGATTCACACGATCTGGCATTTATTGATTGCCCATAATTATCCCAAATTGAATGGTCATGTGATATATGAACAGCAAAGACACATATGAAAGCAGATACGACCTGTTACATCACGAATCAGATTCGATCATATCAGTCCGTTGATCGGGGGCCCCTCGAAGCACAGGCCCGAGGTTTGTCGGTCCTGGAGAATTCTGACGTGTCACTCCCTTTTCCTGACACTATATCGAAATCTTTCTTGTCACTCTGTGACCTTGCTTTGGGCACAGCTCGGCTGCACACTCTTAAAGTCATAGTAACTGCTTAAAGCGTCTACTTTCCCCCATCAGTATGTTCTTTTAGAACTGGCAAACCTTTTTCAAAATAATATAATCGCCTTTCCGATAAGTCCGCATTTTTGTCATTCTGGGTAAGTGTATCTGCAAAATGGCTAACTTTTAATTGTAATATCATACAGTGCCATATGTCATTGTTCCGACAACCCATTATTCCGACTGGCCCCATTACTAAACCTATCCCTAACCCTAAACCCTAACCACACGCGGAAGCTATTTAGTTTAGTCTGAGGATGTTGGAATTACGGGCATACCGTCCCCATATCATACACATCTTATCTTCAAATGTGACCTGCCTCAAATACCTCAAAATACCATGGACATGTTGTTCATCTCTAACCTTTCAGCTGTAGGCCTATAAATAAACGAGACAGAAAATCACATTCATCCTGATACGTTTCTGTACTTCCGTAATTGGGGCAAGTCTAGACCTAGTTGAGATGGAGCTGATGGAATGTGCTGTGGTCTGCGTCTGCAGGCATGGTGATAGCAGCAGCCAAATACCAAGGTCTGTTTTCTGCAGGTTGATTGTTGTCGATAGGCTTAACTGATCGTTTGGTTAATTTTAACTGTTTTGGTCAACTCCAGAGTCCAGACATGTTTGTGACGTTGTTTTTGTTTTGCCTATAAATTGGCAGACTTCACACTCAGGCAAGCCTTTTGCTTAACCCAGTATAAAAACTTTTGTTCAGTCTAATAGGCTTCAAAAGACGGAATTTCCGTCCTGGGCAGTAAGCTAAACGAAACCCGTCTTTTTCATCAGTGATAGTTTATACACCATCCACAATTAAATCTTTAAAACGTGGTGGCTGGTGGCAATTATGCTTTTGAAGCAGCTGGAGCAGCCAACATTGACATATTGTCGTTGTCCAGTGACAATGATCTTATGTTGAGACAGAAGGTCTTGGCCCAGCCAATCAGCATACACAGCACTGTCCATCTGTTACTGTGCAGTTTCTGTTGTCAGGGCATAAAACTTTACTATGAGTTGAGTCTAAAAGAGCAGAGTCAGACAGACCTGCGTATTCGCCTGTCAACCTTAGAAAATAGGCTGAAAACAAGGTCAGACATGCCATAAATAAAGTATCTATAAACATCTCACATTCCTGCCCAAACTCAAAGTCATGCTCTTCTTGTTTGGCATGGAACTCGATATAAGAATACCTTTTTAGTATAAGTAATAAGATATTTGTATGGTTTCATTACAAAACTAATGTTGACAAAAAATATGTAAAATTCATTATGGAATGTTATCATGTTATTGACAAAAGACCAATTGCTTTAAAAAGATTTTTGTATTTTTTTCCAGTTTTTCATGTGTTAAAGAGGTGACAGTACTTCATTAGACCCCCTTCTATGGTCGTTATGTGCAATGATGTCTTCCCTTTGTATCTAGTGTTTCTTTCTGGAGGCTGAAACCTTGACAGGCAAACGTTCCAATGAGAAAGACAGTGATATGGTGACATCACAATATCATCCCCTCCACTAACCCCTCCCCCTTTATCAAAAAACAACAGCTGTGCTTCAGTTCAGGTGGATCACCACCCACCAGGCATACTTAATGAACTGTGGGCGTGTCCACATAAAAATGACATTTTAACAAATACTGTACACTTTGTTGACAAAATTCTTCATCCTCATATAATAATAATACCTGATGATCATGTTTTAGGGTGGCCAAGAAATCACGGCACTCTTTAAACTAGAGGTTTTGGAAGCTGCCTTCTTCAGTTCAGCACTGTACAGATGACTTGACAGTGAAGGCAATTGACTCACACAGTCTCATAGTCACCCCAGTCTCATTAAACATACACCTGTGCCTTCTTATGCTTAATGTATTGACACATTTGACCAAATTGAAGCCATGACGCTATACAATACCACTGGATGCTTTGATGAAATTAGCCGATCTACTAGCTCACAACGTGACGAATTGTGAGCTTGTAGATCAGCTATTTGTCTGGAATGATAGCCCAGAATATTAAATAAAATATTTTTCTTTTTTTGTTGTTGTTGTTAATTCTAATAACCTTGTTCAAAACCAACAACCCAGTCTTGTGTAGTCAGTAGAGAAGTACAGGGAGGTATGATGACTTGATAACATATAATCATGACTTTGAGTCTTATCTGGTTTCATTCATTCCATGTTAGCCGTGGCTTCAAATCAGCACATGCAGATCCCTACTGTATGCTCAAACGCCACACTATAACCCACTGCATCCTCCAGCAGATGGAAACAATATTCCCGTATACAGATGCTGTGGTTTGGATGGGTCATCTTACCAGATATACAAGAAAATGGGAGTCATACTGTTTAGTCATAGGCCAGGCAGCTAGTGGTCACACTGCCACGCTGGTGCAAATTCATCAAAGTAAATGTATGGCTAATCTTGCAACCCTCAAATCAACTTTCACCTGAACTGTAATTTTATGGTGTACCAAGAAGCTTCTGGAGGCCACAAACCTCTCGTTTGATGGGGTGGAGGGGTTGTGTTTTAGTGACATCACTGTTTAGACATGAGAGAGCTGATCCAGATGGAGTAACTCTACACACACGTGTCGCACACATAACACACACACGCACACATACACACACACACACACAGGTGCTCGCTCACACACACACACACACACACACACACACACACACACACACACACACACACACACACACACACACACACAGTCACATACTTCCCTTAACTACACTTACAGTGTTTTGAAACTAAATACTTCTTTGCCAAGCCCTCAATTACCACATGGACTTGTCTAAATATCAGGGTGAAAGGTCAGCGCATGCACTTTCACTGTTGAGCCCAGTCACTGCATCGTTATATTGACACCGGGTCATTGGTTTGACTTTGAGGAAAGAGCGACAGATCTGTTGTTTCCCCTAGAGTTAACACAGCTGAGATCTCGGCCAGCAGGTTGACCTTGTCATAGGCTCTCGGCCCTGAAGTCATAGATGCTCGCGTATACCACTACAAGGCTGTTGATTCAGTCCGTGGCACTGAGTGCATTCATTATGCAAGTTTGTTCTGTTGATAGCTGGCATGTTTTAGCCATGCAGAGACCTTCTGTGACTTTGATTTCCTTATATCAAATCGCTAAGAGTACAGGAGGGTGTATTTCACATGTTGACCGTGATCAATCATAATATATATTTCCTACTTTCAGCGCCAACTATTGTGCATGCCTTGCCCTTGAGAAAAGCCCAGAATCGCAAACCAGCCTGTGGTGCTCCACAGTATAGGCATACTGTACCTGTGCCCTGGACAAACTCAAACAATGTCCACACTGGTGTTGTTTATAAAAATGTCCTATCAGCTTTTTCCAATACAGGCTTTTCACTCGGGCTCAGGCTGAATGATAACCTATCTCTTAAATTTCACTGTACATGGTCACAAATCAGCCTTTCCTCTGCCCCCTTTCTTGGGGAGTGGCGAGTATTTCATTTTTCCCATCATCCCACATAGCAGTACTTGCTGAATCAATGGTGATCCACGCACTTTTAGTCTGTCCATAATTCGTCACTACCCAACCTCAGTCAACATGGCTGCCAAGTCTGTGACGCATTTATGGCTCTGCTGGGCACAGTCATGCTGACATCATCGGAGCAGTGTGTTAATGACAAAAAGATGGAGGAGTCTGCTAAACTGTGAAGTAAAGGCATTTATGCTCACATTCAAGGCAATTACTTGACCAGAATTACTTCTTACAGTGAGTGCAACAAGCCAATGTCTTAGCCGCCCAAATGAACCTTTCTGGAGAGAACATTCCACAGAAATGGCAGATCTACAAGCTCACAATGTGTGCATAGAGAACTCTATAAGATAGGCTAGGGCTGAGGCGCTGAGCCCCACTAGCCAGCGATGAACCATTAGTTTATGTATTTCTTAATATAGTAACAAACACATTTATTTACAGTAGCTCACCAAGTTTACAGTAGCATTGTAAGTACATTTACAATTATATAATTTTGCTTTTAATTTGGGGTGCCCTGATTTACAATTTCAATTCAACATGTTGTCTGTATATCTCCTATTGTGAATTTACTTCATTTAAATATTCTTTTCCTGTTATCTTCAGCAGTCCAGCATAATGTCATTCATGTTGTAGTGTTAACTTATTCCCCCTGTTGGGAAACCCAGCTGGGCATGACTTTAAACATTGACTTGCATACTAGGGAAACCCAGCTGGGCATGACTTTAAACATTGACTTGCATACTACAAAGGAATTTCTAAATTGTTAATCTATTTTGACAACATCCTAATATAAATGCACAACGTCTCTGTGTGTCCGTATACGTGTGTGCGTACGTCTGTAATCCACATAACTCAAGAACCGTTTACCCCACCGACTTAAAATTTGACACCACCACAGGGAGTGCAGTGCCCGGTGTCTGTCGGATCGCCGGTTGTCCAGAACCAGCACAAAAGCCTCTGCTCAGGCTCTGGACAGGGCTCAACCTGATCACCCCTAGATCTCCATACAGTATATGGAGCTGGCCTGTTCTGAAATTTGTTGAAAAATCTTGAAAGTTTTTTTTATCATTTAGATTTTCTTTTAAACAAAATCTTCTCTTCTGGGGGGGTCCCTTCCCTCATGGTTGGCACTAAACAGTTTGAGATCTACTGATATCGAAGGCATTTGTAGAATCAGCCTAGGAGGTCTTAATGGGTACTCACTCTATTGTTTATCCTTGCAATGCTTGCAGATGGATTGTGTTGTTTCCATTGAACATGTTTTGAGATGATTTAACATGATATTTGTGTAACCAAAATTTGTCAGATTAGATGACATTGTTTTTGTAATCCACCGGATTATGTTGTCAAAAATTGTCATGTAATTTCAGTAACTGAAATTAGTCATTTAACCCACAGTAATGGAGAAGGAAAGAGTTTGAAACCTCAATTCCAGATGCAAGCAGCTGTTACTTTGAACTACACATGGACAGTGTGAAGAGATATAGCATACATATGGTCAGGCAAATTGCAGAACAGAACATGTACTCCCACTTTGGTGTCACAGGAATTAAATGGTTCACTGGGACCATATCTTTTAGTTGTTTATGTCAGTGATATGAGCTAGAAACTGCTTTCAGGGAATAACAGAATGAGAAGGTGAATACTTCAAGTTTAGAGTAATTAAAAGGTGAATAGGCCTATTTTGTTGTTAATTTATAACATTGACTGCCAGAAAGTTGTCCAACTTCCGCAATAACATTTCTTCAATTTATTCAACCTGATATTTAATTATTTGCTTACTATAAATTGATTTAAGAGAGTCTGCTAAATGCCTAAAATGTAAATGTTGAACATTCTGTTCTTCCACGTCTTGACAATTCCTTATATAGCTTACTTAACTTAACTTAAATCATGTACTAATTGAGTTTAACATAGATTATCATCTTCTCAAACTTTTTTCTAAGTTTAAAGGGGGATGGAAGTGCTATGGCATAATGACGTTTCCACCATGAACAAGGGGTGTGTAATCACTGGGGGCAGGGGGCAGCAAGCACCAAGCATCCTTAATAACCACAGGTTTCCTGTGCCTCGAAGTGTCCTCTTTCTTTTTCTTTGTACATAGCTCTGCGACTGCGTATGTGCACATATTTGCTTTTGCACTCTGAAGAATTAAACATTGGAGCACTATCTTTTGTCCTTACTCTATCTGTTGCCCTTTACTCAGTATGTACAGTAGATAACTTTGAAGGTGTCAATGTAGTACTGTACCAAAGTCACGAAGGAAAACAAATTCCTCTACTTTTAGTGTTCTTCACATTAGATTGTTCTTCTTCTTTAGATCTTATAATAATCATAATAATCACACACACACACACACACACACACACACACACACACACACACACACACACACACACACACACACACACACACACACACACACACACACACAATGTATATAGCACAACATTGTTCTACACAAAATTGCTTTACATAATAAAAGCAACGTTATTAGGGGGGAAATACTTGGTTACTTGGAGGTTACAAACTATTTTTATTAGGTAGGGAATGTGTAAAGAGCTGAAACATCAGTGAAGGTTCTTCAGAGTATAATGCTGCAAACGGAGACAAATGATCTACAAGTGATCTATTCATTAAAAAGTCACAAAGCCAAAAGTGGCTTAATTACTTTAGATGCAAATAGATCCCAACTAAAACTAATCAATTCCTGTAATGCATATTGAAGAACAGAGCTCATTGATCATATCTTAACAAAGTCAATCAATGTATCAATATTATGTTTATCTAGCTGGCATGTAAATAAACAACTTGAATAAAAGTTGATAAAGAACTTAATTAATCACCTAAAAACACTCCATTAAATTCCCATCAATGAACGTATCCTACCAACCCCTGTGTGTCTGTCAGACACACAGAAACTGTTGTTGAGGAGGGAAACCTGTATGTATGTGATAATTACCATTGCTACGCGCTCAACCCCCGATACCCTCACCCCCACCATCTGTTCCAGGGGTAAGGCTGTCTGTTGCCATGGTTACTCTGTGCCCCTCCTCCCTAAAAGCACTGGGGGTTCTTTTGTGTGTCCCACGTGCAGTGTTTGAAACTGTAACCCGAACCATACCACCAAAGGCTGACTGGTGTTTTATTCCCTGGGGGGGGGGGGGGGGGGGGGGGTGGTATGACACAAGGACCTGGACTTGGTTGCCCAATAGCATCTAGACCCGATATAAAGCGCTCCCTACCAGGCGGCCACAATGCTATTCAAGGATGATTGCAAAATGAGATTGCCCTGTATACCCAATTGTGCATCAACAGCACAAAGGCGCATGTGCACAAACCCCACTACTGAGAATCGGTCCCCCTCCCCCATGCTAAATAAGGTGACCTAGCAAATTAAGCCTCCCCACCCCCCTTTAAGCCCGGTCTACACAGTCAGTCAGAGCAGGGGTACTGTTGGCGGGAAGGAAAGTGGCGCATTTGTTAAGCTGCATTTTAGCTTGTCAGCTGTTGTGGGAAGCCGTTAACATAAGTAAACTATAATACGGAGTCCAGGAAGGAAAGGGGAAAATATGGTGCATGACAGGAGGTGCAAGATTCTGAATGTCATTAGCCTGTATTACCAAAAAAAAACGTTGTTGAAGGAACTTTATCATTATCATTATTATTACCCTTATTATTATACCCAGGGTAGGTGTTCTGAGATCTGAGTTCTCTTTTTCAGCAACATCCTGCTTCGCACAAACTAAAACCTGGTAGCTGCCCAGTGCAACCTCGTAGCAGCTCCACTGAGCAGTTGGGGGTTCAATGCCTTGCTCAAGGGCACTTCAGCGGTCTTGAATATCTATAGTGACAGTTCTCACAGACATAACAAACATTTGGTCTGATGTCTGATGTGCAGAATACCGGCATTTGAGAAAGCAAGCAAACTATGAGTCTGCTTCAGATCCACTAATGAACTCACACAGATCTGGAAACATATGGGCTTTATAGACGAATCCACGGAGGATTCCCTGACAGCCCTGGGCACAGCCATAACTGAGGTGTACCATTAAGCGCAGCTTTACACCTCAGCCTTGATTAGCTACACCTGGCACTGCTTCATGGATTCGTATAGGGCCATGTGTTTTTCTTTATTAACTAAGATGATAGCACGGCTTGGGTGCGGCAAGTCCTTATAGTCAGATTCCTTCACATCTATTAGAATTGGACATTTAAGTGATTCTGAACTCTGCCATGAACTCTGAGGCACTGTTCATGATACACTACGAAAAATACACAGATGGAAAACATTAGCTTTGCTGGCAGCAAACTCAACTTTCCCGTAGTACTGTGAATGAAAACGTAACAGGGTGGGCTAAATTTACTGCTGAACTTAATTACTCTGAAATGTCCTCGGGTGTGATTGCCAAAAAGTTTACAGGTGCAACTAATATTTGCTACCTAACATAATGAAAGTATGGGTGCACGGTTATGAAATTATGACAGATATCCGATCTCCGATTGTTTGCAGATTCATATCTGCCGATACCGATTCTGACCAATTCTGATATTGTACAGAGGACCACAATGGAAACAAGCCTATAGGCCCTAGGGGCTTAATTGGCCCAAAGCCTGTTCTATCTATCAATAAATATACTCTATTTCCAAGTGTCATCAATATCAGAGAAAATAATCTGGATTATTTTGAGACCGATCCGATACTGATATGGTATTTTTTTGGCCGATTCTGATACTCTGCCGATTATATCATGCATCTTAAACTAAATGAAAGACATTCTAAGAGAATTTCATGAGTTGCATTAATCTGGATTTATCATGTCCACAGTTAGTTCTGATGAACTATAAAACGATTACATCTTGAGAATATAAAGAGAACATAAGGAGTTAGTGGTTGTAGAGTGATATTCTGGCTGTTTATAGAAGAACAATTGACAACCAATTTGCAAGACAGATTACACCCTGGCCAACTGCTTTGAATTGACTAGTAATTTTTCGAAAGTAATTTTGGTCTGCTGCCAGGTGAAGGTGAACCGTGTACAAAATGCCATCCAATATAATTATTGTAGGCCCTGCACATACCCCGGTGTGTTGGCAAGGAGACTACCCCAGGATAGATTGGAACCAGCAAGAATACGTGCCAAGCATCCACTTTCCTAATTTGTAATGCAAGAGCTAAATATGAGCTCGGTGGGCCACATGAATGTGCAGTGCACACGTATGTGCACACACATTGTATCAAAACAAGTTAATTATTTGTTCTGTTATCATACATGTGCAAAGATTGTAGTCTAGATTTGTCTGGCCACCATTGGTCCTTTTATTCATAACATTCTTATTCATTACAAAACTTCCACAAAGAAAAAAGCCATGACCAAAGCTGCCTGAAGAGGAAATGAGATGTTTCTCCTTGCACAAGCATTCAGGAACAAACCAGTTGTAGGATAACTCTCTTTGTGTGACAGTTGGACAAACATCACGAGGGGATGATTCACTGTGGGTCAGGTTCTATGCCACATTATACAGGCAACTCCTGAGCAAAGCCCTTTCACCTTATTGAAAACAAAAGAAAAAATTAAACATGTATGGTATTTATAGAAGTTTCATTAAATGTTTTATATTAGGAGCAAATAAATGAGGTGCATAAGCATTATCAACTTCCTTAGACCGAAAATGATGAACAATATCAGTAGTAGATCCGGCTTAGGGTTCATTGTGACTTAGCAGTCCTCAAATCAACAGTCTAAATAGACTTTTTCCAAGGAATTATTCTGTCCGTATTCTACAACCTTGACCTCTTGTCTTTTATTATCGATTATAACTTTCTTATAGTTTTTTTTATATTAAAAACTGGTTTGGATTGGATTTGTTGTATCTCTGGAATCTACAGCTTTCCAGTCAGAATCCTCAGCCACCAGGGAAAGATGTAACAAATGTGAACGAGAAGTCATTGATTGATTGATTGAAGGATTTCTTAACAGTTTTGGAGAATTACAGTACATTTCAAGCACAACTCAATACAAGACTGTTAACTGTGGACGCCACCATAAAGCATTTCACTTGTTTACAATAGGGTCCACCATGTTCATTTCATCATAACATTTAGAGTCATACAAATATAGCCAAAAACAGGAAATCATCAGGAGGTAAAAAGGGGGAAAAAACATATACAGTGAGGGGGAAAAGGCGGATTCAGATTTTATGGGGGCCAGTTTCGAATTGCAGCCGTCCGTAGTTGCCCTTTGAGAGCGGTTTTGAAGGAGTCAATGGATTTGCATGTCTTAATGACTGTTGGTAGCATAGGAGCAAAATTAATTTAGTCCCTGGTTTGTGACGAATCTGGGTTGCACATGGTTTGTTGAACTCCCTCTGGTGTTGTGGGTGTGGACTTCGTTGACATTATGGAAGTATTTAGACACTTAGACAGGTACATGGGTATCTTGGTGGTGTATGGAATCTTGTGGACCAGACCCATTGCAAGATGCTGTACTCTGTCGTCAACCCTAAACCATTCCAGCCTGTCAAAGTGGGCAGGGGTGAGGTGTGTTCGGGGAGTGAGGAGTAAATATGTGATCCAAATTGAATGTATTCAGTTTTCCCAGGTGTAAAGATAGTTTGTTATCAGCGAGCCAGGTGCAGATTCTACCGAATTCAGAGCTAAGGGCCTTTTCAACCTGCAGTTTGTTTCTGTCTGAGACCAGCAGTGCTGAGTCATCTGCGAACAGGAACAAGTTGCAGTCACAAGCTGATGTCATGTTGTTTATATACAGGAACAGTAAGGGCCCTAGTATGCTTCCTTGTGGAACACCACAGCTCACTGGGAGGGGGACAGTGTTCTGTTCACCTCCACCATCTGTTCTCTCCCCTCCAGGTAGGATTGCATCCAGCTCACTGATGTGCTATCAAAACCAATTGCATTTAGCTTGTTAACCAGTATGGAATGGTTCACGGTATCAAAACCCTTTTGGAGGTCCAGCATGACCATGCCGCAGTATTTGCCAGCATCCACCTCGTGTTTGATGTGGTCGCTCAAATAGAGGAGGCATGTGTCAGTGGAGTGGGATGTTCTGAAGCAAGATTGGAATTCATACATCGCTCACATTAGCCCCATAATCCATATGGAACCTCTCCCTCCCTCTGCTATGTAGCTCCAAGGGAGAGGTTCCATATGGGGCTCACATGGTCATTTTTGGCACGGTTCTATTCTCTTTCATGTGAGGAATTTCAGGTCAACAGAGATATCATAAGTTGAGATCATGCAGAATTGACTGAGGCCTAACAGACGTATTTTGAAGTTCAGAACCTCCAGATCTAGCCTGTCTCTGCAGAGAACGTTTGGAGTGTGCTGTGGTTAACCAGGGCATCCCATTTTAAACCATGAATGAAAGCACACTTGTGGCTCACAATGGAGGTTCCCTCATCTCCAAGAAGAGGGGGAAGGGCATCACATTCCTCCACTGATCTCCTGTTTACAACCAATATTAAACTATTAGTGCAGCTTGTATAGGCTGTCAGAAACCTTGGCTAGATAATCAAAGAGGACGAAGCTAAATGTGGTCATCTAACCCTAAGCCATTTCACAAGCCATGTGTTAAATTGTGAGATTTGCTTGCTAGCATTTCAGTGTAGGGTAAAGATAAGAGATATAGACAACATTCATATGGAAAGAAGGAAATTACTCCAGACATATACAGTATACAATTACATAATGTACACATACAGTAAATACACACTGCCACCAACCAACAAACTGCACAAATTGTTACGACAAATTATGTAAAAGTGCAAAGTTAGGTCTACTGAAATTCCAACATTT
Source organism: Protomyctophum bolini (assembly GCF_963924005.1). Lineage (NCBI taxonomy): Eukaryota > Metazoa > Chordata > Actinopteri > Myctophiformes > Myctophidae > Protomyctophum > Protomyctophum bolini. The sequence goes on along the minus strand of NC_137877.1, from coordinate 25,784,632 downwards.
ACACACTAATAGGTCCAATTTAGCATCTCCACAGAAAGCTGAGTTCAGACTATTAAGTGGGAATGATTCATTCTGGGAAGTGTGCCAATTAATTCATGACCCTACTGATGGGCCTTTGCTTCTTTAAGAAAGGACATGAATCACAGAGCAAACTTCCCAATGACCCATGCAAGTGCACATGTCCTCTGGAGCGTGGCCTGGAAATGTAGTGTGCCCTGCTCGACTGCTGTAACGATATAGGCCTACATTGAAAACAATGGATAAGCCATGGAGGACTCAAGACTGGGGAAAAGCACATAAAAAACCCTGCACACCGATGCCAAGGAGGACTCATCAGGACTTGGGAAAAGCACATAAAAAAACCTGCACACCGATGGATGCTAAGGAAAGTGTAGAAGGAGGAAGGGTCTCAAATAGCAACAACTTCCGAATGTCCGCCAGGACAGGAAGCAGGCGCCCACGGTGGCACTTATCAATGAAGGGTGTGTTGTTTGTTTCACACACTACAAAGACAAAGCACTAAAGCAGTGACAGAGGTGCTGCTGTCAGTTTAGAGACAGAAAGCACACAGACTGTTTGTGACTGTCTGTCTGTGTATCCTGATTTGTTGAAAGGGAGGGTAACTTAAGCAGGGTAAAGGACAACATTCCATATAGCCTACCTGGTTTATATAAAAACGAGTATAGTTTGTTGTCCCACACTATTTTTAATCAGTGGTGTACAAAGTACAAATAGTAATAAATTCCACTACAAGTGGAAGTTGCTCAGTCAAGTTTTTACTTTAGGTAAGGCAAGGTAATTTTATTTATAAAGCGCCTTTCAAAACAATCGTTACAAGGTGCTGTACAAAGTAAAATAATAAAAATAAAACAAGAAAAACACAGTCAACAGCAAAACAGCGATAACAATAAGAAACAATTAAGCAACAGAAAACAATACATGAAAATATATACAGGCAGAACAAGACTCAATAGAGATACTTGCTATATTAGACCAAAATATTGACGATATAGGTGTGTTTTTAGCAGATTTTTAAAAGTGTCGACTGACTCTGCTTTTTTAAGTTAAGAGGTAACTCGTTCCAGAGTGTATAGGTGAGAAGGCTCGATCACCAAATTGTTCTCATCTTGGTAGCAGGGATGATAAGAAGGCCTTTATCAGAAGACCTAAGTTGTCTTGTATATATACCCTTTAGTAATGTAATACTTACTTTATAAACGGCTATTGAAAAATGTTTCAATGCTCTTTTTAATATAAATTAGGCTACTGTAGGCTATGCATAAAGACCCTCATAACTCTCTGAAACCACATGGTCCTAATGAATTCAGCCAGTGACCTGCTTGTTTTACAACAAAGCCTATAGAAAATTTAAATGCCTATAAACTTTAGCATACAGTATAATCAATAGACAAAAGGTGTGTGTGTGTGTGTGTGTGTGTGTGTGTGTGTGTGTGTGTGCGTGTGTTCTTGATTAGCCTAAACACTATCCAATCAGGCGAGAGTGGAAGGAAGTGATTAATAAATAGATGCATGTATAATTGTATCTATTCTAAACCATAATACCGCCTTTAATCCATTGTTTATATTACTCAAGTTAAACATCCAATTTCAAATGTCTATTAAGTGTTTTACTAAAGCAACTTAATTTATTACATATCCCCTTAACGCCTCGGCTTCAGACAGTGACTTGCTATAAGCAATTTCAGCATTTGCAAAGTAAGGGTAAAATGATAGAAAAGGAACAGAAAGAGGCATGCAAAGGAGGACTGCATGAGGAAAGAGGAATGTTGATGTTGAAGTTGCTCCGCGGATTGGATCGGGGGTGGGGTGCCCGCTCGAAACGGGGAGGAGAAAAGGGGGGTGGGTTTGGGAAGGAAGAGTCTTCTTTGTCCTCACCCCCGCATTCACACACACAACCCCGACTTGGAGCAGACGAGAGGAGCCTCTCGTAAAAACTGGATGGCTTGACGAAGAGTGGAGTGTTATTTATTATTTTATTTTCAATGCGAAGAGTGAAGCAAACGAAAACTGTAATAAGACATTAAGGGGGACTTTTTGGAGCAGACAGGAACTACAAATTCCTCTTGAAGGTAATAAGACCAGCTCACAAACAAAGCCTAGTCAGCCAGCAGCATCACACACCGGACCGCATTAACTTAACGGGACATCTGCTTGCGAAACAGACAGCGGTAGCTCCGTTTCTAACTTCCATCTGTGTGTTCGAGGGTACAATTCAGAGCCACACACAGTTTGACGTAGCGGTGCCGAGTCCGACGTGGTGGTTGTTGTGTCGAGCCGAAACGCTGGTTTAAATGCTAACTTCGATGCAAGGCGCACCGCGTTACCACTATGCATGTGTGTCTGTCCGCGCGATGGCTTATTAAAACAATCATTATGCCACTTAGATCTTATTCATTGATGCGTATTACATATCATTTCTAAACGGCCACTATTCCATGTCATAGAGTATTGTAGATATGTCACCCCATGGCAATGGAGGAGAGACTTAACGCATGCTTGGGGGTTTATCTTTTTTCCCCGGGGGAAATTTGACCCAAAGTCTGTTATAAACTTAATATCACGGTGAGTCTTCGAGTAGATGCACTGCTAATTTTGAACTGCTTGTTGGTACATCAGGGCTGTTGTGTTCAGCTGAGCATGTGGATAGCGCTTTATGGCCAATTAAGCGGAACGGCTGATTTGATTTCTTGATGGCGCTTTTCCATCGCATGGTACCGACTCTGGGGGACTCTGCTCTCCTCAGCCCTTTTATTTGGGTTTCCTTCGGGCAAAAGTATAGTCAATAGTCATACCTAGTAGTATACCTAGTTACCCCCCCCCCATTATGAGTTGATTATTGGGATGTTTTTGCCCTAGAAACCAGGTTTGTTTTTCTTCTAGTCTACCTTTCAGTCTTAAGCCCATTTTCTTTGTCCACACATTTAAACCGTTTATATCTTAAATGATAATAGAACGTCTGTTTGAGTAGGCCTATTTCCCCCCTTTTTCTTTTACATAACTACATGCCAGAGGAATGTAGAAAGTGTTGCATAAATCGCTCCCAAGTAGAATGATATTGAGGCCTCCCTGATGGCCTAGGATGGAGCAGACGAGCAGTGGTGGTAGACTAACTAGTCTCCCAGATGTGAGGGCCACAAAGCTCCTCTGTTCTGGGGTGTTGTGAGTGTGACTGGCTGCCAGACTTTTCCAAGTTCAGCTTTACTTATTTCTGGGACGTGGGGTTCAGGGTTGTATTTGAAGTGCCTCTGATAAAAGAGAGGCCAAAGCCCATTGAAGATAGGACATCAAAACACTCAAAGCAAACTAGTCATATCAGTTTCTTTGTATGTTTAGGTCTCATTCCAAATTACAGTTGTTTTGTTTTTCTATGCCTATTAATTTAAGAGAACTATGTAAATACAAATTTTACACAATTGTACACACACACAAAGTGATAAGAAGCTTGTCTGTGGACTACTTTTATTGGTGTTAGCCTATCAATGGGTCTTTGCTTGGGGCAATGCCTGACCGCTAGGCTGCATTAATGTCTGAGGGGGCTGTTGGATTATTATTCCTCCCCCACACTTCCTGCAGCTGAAAGGAGAGTGATATTTATTTAACGGTACATTTGAGGCATTTGACCCATTTTAAGATTTACTGGGCATTCTATCAACCATGGTTTTGGCAAAATGTGTAGCATGGTGTAGTACTGTGACTGATTTATTAAAACAAACAAAAAAAGAAGAGGTTAAGTAGTTGGTGAACATGCAGCCAGATGTGTGCAACTCACAGGTACCCTTTGGCCCCTTTTCCACCTAAATAACGTTGGTTCTAGAACTGGTTCCATTCTAGGTTCTTGGAACCGTGGCGCTTTCGCAGAACCGGTGGCCATTTTTTGGTTCCAGTTCCGAACCAACTTTTAGGGTTGTGAACCAATTCATTTTCAGTGGAAACACTCTGAACTGGTTTGATATTGGGCTGGAAAAAATAAACAAACTGGTTCAACCTCGGTGGGGCCTTTTGGCGGAAGAACTGAAGCAGATATCTTATCCTAAAACCTCTGAGAACTGTTGCTGCTGGCTTTAAGGTGTTGAGCAGCGAAGCAGCATCACTACAGAGGCACAGGGCAGAAAGTTTCTTTAGTTTTTTGTCCTACAAAAATGACACGCAGGTGGTTCCCGTGTCAGCCTGCCAGAGAACATCAAATCACAATCATTGTCTGTTGTTTAGGAGGGAACGTGAATGCAGGCCAGTATAACAGTGGGGTTCAGGGACCCTAAGGAGTCTTTGAGGGGAGGGATCCAGGGCGTCCCCACAGCTAAATGATTGATAGGTAAATGCCAGCTAAATGGACCATTACATGGCTGTAACTTGAGTTGTAATGGACCTCCTGCCTTTGGTTAACACTTATTTTTACAGTGTAATTGGGGTTGTCTCATAGATTAAATTATTTTATTATTGAAATGAGGGGCATATAAAACCGTGGGTCCTTGAAATTCAAATGGCTGAAAACCACTGCAGTATACTATTCCTTACATACTGTCACAGAATATTTAACAGAATCCTGTGTAAACTGCAGATGGCCTTGAGGACAATATATTGTATAGGTCTATTTATTGCTTACATTCAGAGTTTTGTTTTGTACTTTGTTTCACTATGATGATGATGATGGTGTTGTTGGCATGAAGTCTAACCGGTGGCCATTCACAGACTTAAAATCAATAAGCCATTATACAAATCTGAGAGTAGCTAGCCACTTAAGAAAGTGATATTTCTCTGCAAGTCTGCCCTAATAAGCAAGCCATTCAGGCACTTAGTGCCTAGAACTTAATTGCTGCAGTACTATGGTTGAAGGGCTTTTCATTGTGACATTTTACCTAAGGACATGTGAAGTGGTGTAATGGTTACACATAATTTACATTAATCAGATTCACAGATGTCGTCAGTGCATTAGTTCAATATATCCCTTTACCTTACTAGACCTGTAAAATAAGGAAGGGACGGTGCACTGCTCTCACCTTTTCCATTACGGTTTTGAACTTGTCTTTAGTTAATTATTCTCTTGTGAGTGTTGTGTGAATGTTGTGTTATTGAGAATGTGGGCTTAGTTCTGACTGTGGAAACCACCTTTTTCTTCCTTCGCTTGAAATGTGAAATCACTGGCATCTTGCTTGTTTTCTTATCTTAGACTTCCAATGCGAAAGTTCTTTGCTATACACAGAAAAGTCCCCCCAAGTGGCTAATGTACATTGATGTCGTTGGTAACAATAATTTGAGTTTGTTTTCTATGTGTGGACAAAGTGAGGGCTATGAACAGCAATCTAAAAAACATTTTCTAGCCCAAGTTACAAGCCACCAATTTTTGCTTTATTACTGTAGGGCTGCAACTATTATTCTATCCAGTTTGATCAATCAAATAACTGAGAAGCACGTTTTCTAAATTATTTATATATTATTATTATTATTTATATATCAACGCATCGAGGTGTATCATTTTGAATTGCTTTTTAAAATCAACTAAAGTTACTAAACTAATTAGTCTGATTAACCACTGGACTTAGTAATATGTGATGCAATTTTTCCGTTGTCCCACTCAATCAGTTGTGGAAGCATAGCTCTACACATACTACTTTGATATTAGCAAGAGTAGACTTTAAACACAGATGGTGTGAAACCGCAATGGCCACCTACAATGCCTGTAAAACCTTCCCATTTGTCAAGTCCTCCATACACCCGATGACTTGACAATGACTAATTTTATTGCACATCACTTGTGTATTATGTGGTTAACCACAACCAAACAAGAATCCTTACTACGTAGGTTTGGACAAAAACAGAACATTGAATTAGATAACTAATTTGGAACATTGATTTAGAGAATGTTCAGAAAAAGTGTATGGAAAAAGTCGTCTTGACTATGCCATTCAGCACAGCTGTCATTCAGCACATTGGGTGATTAGTCTGGGTATTTAATGGCTAGGATTTGTGTGTTCTGGTTAGCAATATTTTTATCCCCCGATTTTGCAACCCATTTTTTACACTGACCTCATGCTTCCTTCTATGCATGAGGAGTCCAATCTGCTTCTTTTCATCTGACAGGGGGGAGTTTCCCCGGCTGGACATAGTGCGTGGAAGGAACACGTTATTCCAACCAGTTCCTTTCCCCTCCATTAGGTAGTTTAGAGACCAGGATTACTGCATGTTTTTTGTGAGGGTACCTACCTACCCTGGGGGACATGGAGAGAAAATGCAAACTCCACACAGAAAGGCCCTTTCGCCAACCCCACCTAGGGTATGGGCACTGATGATGCAGAGGAGAGAACATGCCCAACAGCGTCCCCAGTGGGAATCTAACCCAGGACCTTCTGGTTTGCAATATTAGTAGGCTACTTCTTGCAAAATCTTTGCATGGTTCTAGAGGACATTCCCTGATAATTTACAAGTTAGACTCTAGGCGGTTAAATATTTTCTTGGAGGGATAAGCCAAAAACCTCTGGTCATGCTTTTGTGAGAACACGCCATGATTTTACAGCTGTTCGATGACATTCCTCACGTGGTTGTATGCTCTAGCTTTGGCAGCTATTCAAATTCCGCCAGTGGTCCTTCGACCCCCCCCCCCCCCCCCATGCCACCTAGCTATCCAATATAGCAGATGTTAAACAGCTGTAGAGAATCCTATGTAGGAACATGTCGCCACCTTGTGGATTTAATTGGCAATTACAATGAAATTCCACTCCACTAACAATTTTTAAATCAAAGTGGACTTGCATCATGTTCCACTGATTGATATTTTGTTCCTGGTCTTAGAATATATATTTTTTATTGAATTCTGTGTTTACTAATCTATTTTTTGTTTTGTCAAAGCACCTTTTGGGGTATTCTTTATCCTTTATTGACAGTGATAGTGGATGTATTTTTAGGTATTCTGGTTTTAATTCACATAACTAATCAACTATGCATCTTTACAATACCTTTTTTACATCTCTGCAGAAAATATTGTTTTCATCAATAATATGACAAATATGACATCTTGGTCATGTGAAAATAAAATATAACCTTTGCACATTTTCTGGAGCTGCAGCTGGCAGAATTCCTTTTATTGCGAACGCAGTGAGCACTTACTATGAGACCTAGCAGATCATGTCTGTGCGTGCGTGTGTCCCCCCTTTGTGCCCATATATGGAGCTACGTCCAAATATGGAGATCATGTCTGTCTGTCTGTCCCGCTTTTGTGCCCATATATGGAGCCGAGTGATTTGTGTCACCATGACTCAGCCATAACCATATAATACGTCCAAAACCCAAATATGTACGAGCTGCGTTCGCTTCCCGCGTTTGCGCGTCTTACTGGTTTATTTTTGTATGTTAATGTTTATTCCTGCTACACCGACAAGGTTGGATATGTATAACAACTTTTTTAATTATCTTAACCACAATGTGTAGCCTTATCCTGACTGCTTATCACAACTTCTTCTTCTCTTTTTCTCCAAGCAGATCTGAGAGGTCTCGCCCTGTCAACCCACAGCCACAATGAGTTGGAGCTTCTTGACACGCCTGCTGGACGAGATTTCCAACCACTCTACCTTTGTGGGCAAAGTCTGGCTCACTCTCCTCATCGTCTTCCGCATCGTGCTGACCGCTGTCGGCGGAGAATCCATCTACTACGATGAACAGAGTAAATTTGTCTGCAATACAAACCAGCCCGGTTGTGAGAACGTCTGCTATGACGCCTTTGCCCCCCTCTCGCACATCCGCTTCTGGGTGTTCCAGGTGATCATGATAACCACGCCCACCATCATGTACCTGGGCTTCGCCATGCACAGGATTGCGCGCATGGACGACGACGAGTACCGGCCGCGCAAGCGGATGCCCATGGTGAGCCGTGGCACTAACCGTGACTACGAGGAGGCGGAGGACAATGGCGAAGAGGATCCCATGATCCTGGAGGAGATCGAGCCAGAGAAGAAGGAGGCGGCACCGGAGAAGCCGTGCAAGAAGCACGACGGGCGCCGGCGCATCAAGCGCGACGGCCTCATGAAGGTATATGTGTTCCAACTGCTGTCGCGTGCCACGTTTGAGGCCCTCTTCCTGTTTGGCCAGTACATCCTGTACGGGCTAGAGGTGTCGCCGTCGTACGTGTGCACGCGCTCACCATGCCCACACACGGTGGACTGCTTCGTGTCCCGTCCCACCGAGAAAACCATCTTTCTGCTCATCATGTACGGCGTCAGCGCCCTGTGTCTGCTGTTCACCGCGCTAGAGATCCTCCACCTGGGCATCAGCGGCATCCGCGACTGCTTCTGCAAGCCGCGCCCTCGTCCCCCAACCCCGCGGCACGCGGCCCTTACCAGCCAGAGGCCGTCGGTCACGCTCACGCGGCAGCCCTCCGCTCCTCCGGGTTACCACACGGCCCTAAAGAAGGACCCGTCAGGGAAAATTGCCTTCCAGGACAACCTTGCCGATTCCGGCCGCGAGTCGTTTGGGGACGAGCCCTCGTCTCGAGAGCTGGAGAGGCGAAGGCACATGAAGCTGGCCCTGCAGCACCTGGACCTGGCCTACCAGAACGAGGAGAGCAGTCCGTCTCGTAGCAGCAGTCCCGAGTCCAACGGCACCGCAGTGGAGCAGAACCGACTGAACTTCGCACAGGAGAAGCAGAGCGGGACATGTGAGAAAGGTAAAGAGCTCGACTTCAGCACCGATATGAGTTTCTTTACATTTTAACTTTACGTTTTACACTTTTTAATGAGATTGATCAATTTATTCAAATAAAGGATTTTGTAAGAATTGCCAGGCACGTTTATAGAATCCTGGCTCCAGCTTTAAAGAGTTTCTCAGTATATTACTTTATTTATAGATAGAATCTTTAAATTGAGTATGATGTTTAATTTATTACTAGACTGCCCTCATATCTAGAGTTCGGGCCGCTCAGAGCCATTGGAGCCGCTAGCTCTCACACCTATGCCGCACCGCCATTCCGACCGCTTATGCCCATATATCCGCTTATGCCCATAGATGTAAGCACAAGTGATGAGACTTGCTGGGCATTTCTGCCTGATATCTCTGTATCTGTCAGTCCTTGGGTCCAGGTTCCTTTAAGCCCATATATGGAGTTCCATGATGTCATCAATATTATATATGGGAATACCCCTTTTGTGTCCATATTCTGACTGATTTGTTGAGGTTAGACAACACCATAGCTGCATTGGGAACTCCTTTATAGCTGAGTCATGGTGACATGAGTGTGACATCAGAGGTCAGCCTGCCGGTGGGTCGGTCCTCCCGTAAGACAATTTTAACTTGGGATTACAACATATATTCAAAACCTTAAAGAAACAAAGTCAAATCACATTTGATATGGCCCTGCTAAAGTTTTACTTGTGTAACACATGTCACCGTGCTTGTAATTATGATTTTATATTTTGATAAGCATGTTTTATTAGTTGGTTCATATATTCAAATAGAGTCCACAATTAGTATATAACGCTACATTTAATTTTGTTCTTGGCCATGTTGAGCGGAGCCCCACTTGGATTTGCCATGGCTTTGATCCCGGTACATTTTGATTAATTTGTGTCTTCGTGTTTCCCCAGGTCTCAGAGCATAGCTCCTCATCAACAACACAGCCATGGACACTATGGGTGAAACGTTACTTCAGGGTTCAGTGAGCAGACAAAAGGGAATCTCACATGGATGTATGGACGTGTGTCTGTATGCTCACGGGATTCACTTGAGGACGACAAATCCAGTCAAAGCTTTTCAGTATTAAGGCCAGCAATTCTTGAGGATGAGTCGAACTTTGGCCACTTGAAGATTCAAAGTGCTCACAAACTTTTGCTGTACAATAAGACCTATCACTTATGCTCCTCTCTCAGGGCAGCTATGCTGTTTCCCCCCCACTCCTGATCTTTTTTTTTAAAGCATAGGATTATTAGCGGTTTGATTTATCGGAGTTGCTGTGGTCCTCATTTTGAAGTCCAGAGAGGGTTCATCTCAACTTTGCCTTAGACCTAAACTGTTTACATTTTCAGCCATTCCATTGTGGTAAGGGCAGGCTAAGTGTAGTGCATGGGCAAAAAAAAACATCAAACTGTAAGTTGTAAGAAGTGAATGAGTTAGTGCTTGTATATGAACTGGTTGGCTAAAGGACAGTGTGCCACTCATAGGAACAAAAGGGTACTGGAGTCATTAAAATATGCACACAGATTTTGGGAGATGTTACATTTCATATAAAACTTTTGCAGGTGTATCCCTTGACATTTTCAAACAGTTTGGATAATGCTATTTAACTTGTGATTACTTACTGTATGCAAGTTGTACATTTGAGGCATAACTCCCCTTTTTTTATATATATTTTTGAGGGGCACTACCTACATCCAGCTTTTGGTTACCGTCCACAAACTTCGTCTTAAACAAACATTAAATTCCCATTGACAATGAATTGAGAATTTTACGTCATAGTGTCTGAGCAAATGGGCATAGTGTCTATTTTACGGCATGATGATGTACGTATGTTTTTTACATTTCTAGTTAGCACTGCACCAGTCAATGTTCTCCAAGTATAGCAACTGGAAGTCATGTGGTGCCTTTGTCCAAAGGAACAAGAACCTGGGTAATGCTTGAATAAGTGTATATTGTGACCTTGTATTGTTTAAAATATGCATTTGATACTGTTCTTTTGTCCATCTTTGTATGTTGTATGATTTATTTTGTTATCATTCATGCCAGCCAGCATTACTGTTTCGTATGAAAAGAATGAAGTTCACTGCTGTCTTAGTTCTCTGATGCTTAATTTCATTGTTGCGTAGTGTAGGGTTCATGATCATTTGAAGACGAGATTAGAACACTTTAATCACAGTGCAACCATTAACCACTTAAACCTTATGCATCATTGACCAGGGTCCCCTACGGGTCTATATTTGGTCCCCTTCTGTTTTACCCTACACACAATCTCTTGGGCCAAAATAGCCAATCTACACAATGTAAAATGTAATTATTTATTTTATGTTTTTTCCAGTAAGAATTGAGGCTCTAATACCTGCATGTATAGTGTAGTAAGCCGATAGGCCTATTAGCTATGATTCATTTTATTATATATTAACTTTAATAGACTTATTGCTTACTCCACTATACATGCAGGTATTCAAGCCTCAATTCTTATTGGAAAAAAAACATCAAATAAATAATTAAGACCAGTGTTGGGCAAGTTAAGCTACATGTAGTTAGTCCAAAAGAAAATTGCATTAAATGCTCAGTGTCTTAAATACATTTTCATCACATTTTAACCAGAGGCTTACGGTACACAAAACATTCCTTTATCACTAAGAGTGCTTGCTTCCAATGAGAAGTTTGCAATAATAATGCCATGTTCAGGTTTCATGTATTTTATTTGTGGATGTTGACCTGTTCATAGTGTCCTGCTCAATGAAGGTTGCAATCGTGCTATGCTGATTTGCCTTGAATGCTCTAGTGTCATAATTTGTACTCTAAATCATCACCCAAAATGCTATTGGTGCATTGCAGGTACCTACTCAAGTGTCATCTCAAGTTATTTTTGGAAAAAAGAATGCATTTTGTACCTTTTATACTTTTTGTATCTATAGTATTTTTGTGGGTAGTTTTTAAATAAACCATTTTTCACTGACTGCTGGAATTGGTCATTTTGTCTCCATTACTCTATGGTTATGGGGAGCAAGGTCTTTGCCACCTATGGATGGACTGAAGTAAGGTGCAGCCAGTGAAAGAGTAGAGATGAACTCTGGCCTCAACATCGTAGAAGGAGACCAGACCCTCTGCCTAGTCCACAACACTCCCACTTTCTGGACCTTTCTTACAGGGAGGACAGCAGGGCTAGCAGCAACCCAGTAGCCTACTCCTTTCCATTCTCCATATACAAGTCCAGTAGCCAGGTTTCCTAACATTTGTAGTCTGGCATAAATACAAATACATCACTGATCTCACTCTGGCGTCTTTCTCTGTCACGTCTTGGTGTACTGTAGTGTATACTCGTGTCAGTTTCCACTTTCCACACAAAAGAGAGAAACATATGTAAGTAGGCTATACACTACCAAAAGGAAGATACAGCAAATACACAGTTATACATAATTTTCCTTCATACCCGTATGCCACCTATGATGAGGTATAAAATACAGCAGCCTTGTGTTCATAAAACAGATTGGGTATTGGGTAAGACTGACGTTATGTATCTTTCAGGACGTTTCACTGCTTTGTCTCAACCATTACTGTAAGGCTCTGGTTCTCAGCCACCGCGGTGGATATTTTGACAGCCTAACGTTTTTTTGTTTTTGTTTTAATGTTGCCACTACAGTTGGAGCAGCCATAATAAACTATACAGGTTCATCCAGATGTTCTGGGCATCTTTGTAATGTTAGTGTAAAAAGCAGGTAAAGGAGTAATGTTTGAGCAGACTAACATCAGTCACTCTACCATTCAATGTAGTAGAAGATGTGCGGGTTTACCCCGCAGATACGTCAGCTCCGCCTACAGGAAATACGTAAACTGCGACCATGAGACCCGTTTCTGAATTCTATAGAAATTCTGGTTTCTGAGTCAGTGTTTTCTCCAGGTGCCGAGCCACAGTTAATTGTCCTCACAGTCAGAGCAGTGAAGGCCTGCATACTACTACTACTACTACTAGGCTACTAGCTTTTCTAAACACCTAAAGTCCCCCCCCCCCCCCCCCCCCCCCGGCGCGGTACTTGGCCTGCAGACCCTCATGAGGTTGACTTCACTGGACCTGAGGGGACACAGGGCTCAAGAAGATCGGAGAGGTAGGGGGAGCACTGGACCAGGGGTCTAGGGGGGAGTCAGGTTGTTGTGTGCTTTGTCTAGCTGCTATCCCTCTGTCTGAATCTTTCTTTCTTGCTGAGCTCTATGGAGCGTTCCATCGACCTCCTGAATCTTCAGTTTTACCATAGCAACTACAACATATAGAGTACTATAGACCCTAGCAACCATGCACAGATTGTACCCTAGACTCGAGGCTAGCAAATAGCAATCACCTAGGTGGCTAGGCCCATTAAGTTATTAGATATTGTCTGAATCAGTTTGGTTAGCGTTTGTTTACGTGCTAGAAGAGTGACTTTGATACACTATACAATGTAAGTCAATAATATATTAAAGTCTAACTCATGTTAATTAGGTGATGTAAAACAAAACGGTGCAAACACAAACATTAAACGCCATTAACAATAAAGAGACAATATGACGTAAATGACACATTATGACGTAAACATGTAAGCAAACATTAAACCTGTGTATAGGAGGGGCTAGCGCCCTTTCAAAAATGAGGACAAAAGAACGCAAATTGTGATTGGCCGGAATGAGATGATGTATGATATTAAGAGCGCCCCTCACTTCACAATGGATTTTTAATCAGATGAGTCCATAGAGTGTATAATAACTCTATGGATGAGTCACTTCAAGGATTTTCTACCAAGTAGAAACAGACAGCATCCTGTTCAGTACCATGTCTCCACCTAGTGGAAATTGGTTGCAATTACAATGTCAACAAGTGACCCAGCTTTTAAACCCTGTAGGGTAGGCCTATAATCGTTTACCATATTGTTTACCAACGTTTCGGCAGATGCAACTTTTACCATATTCATGTTGCAACAGATCCTAAGGGACAAATGTGTCACTACCGAAACTTTTACCTTCGAATAAAGATACTTATTTTCCTTTTTTCCCCCAATTCCCCCCTGTATAGACCATTTTTAAGAATTTTCATTTGCTGCTGTCTTTCGTTTTAGGGATTTTAGCTGTTTTTGACAGGGGGTGGGGGCATTCGAGCATGGGGCTAAAAATGTATTTCTTTACAAAATGTTATAGCGATTTCTTTTTTTATTCTTTAATATAGTCCTACTAGACCCCAAGAAATTACATCTGGCCACAAAAGATCACGGGATCTACTGAATGTGTCAAACTGACATATTGAGCCTATGCCACACAGTGTGGCTTCCCCCCAGTAGGCTACCTTCACATTCAGTAGATCCTGTGATCTTTTGTGGCCAGATGTAATAGTATTTATTTACTAATAGTAATAGTTTATTTACTAATAGTAATAATTGACAGTAATAATTTAATTGATAGTAATAATTTATTTACTAATAGTAATAGTATTTATTTAGTATTCATTTACTACTTCCAATAAAGTAGTATCGGCACTTTGGCTACGAGTGTGTGTGGCCATGGCCACCTTTTGTCTTTTCAAGACTTCACATTGAGATTGTTCTACCGTGGACCGGCACCACTACTAAGACTGGTGTGCGTTTAGCATCCTCCTGCACAATATAAGAATGCTTGTCATGCCAATAATTCTTAAAAAAAAGAGAAAATATTATAATATTAATAATAATAGACAATAAAGACAGGGCCAAGTAATAAGATAAATCAAATTTGATTGGCCCATAAAACCTTAATTTTATTCACTTAAAAATACACGATTTTTTGTCTATAGGTCCAAATTTTGATCAAAGATCCTGGGAGGAGATAGATTTGAACTGTTTTTCATATAATTCAAAATGGTGGGTGATCTAAAGATCAGAGGTCAAAAGTCAGAACACGAAAGTTGTTCAGCATGAGAAGACGCATAACGCATATGTGTATTGAAGTTTTATTGCTGACTGATGGTCAAACGAGTGAAATTGAGTGATATAGCGTATTAGCGTCACCCTTTGGTCAATGGCCGCGGGCTTGGCGTTTGGCATACTCCTTTACCATATCGCCAAGTTTTTCTATGTGTAGATTTGTAGAAAATAACCATTGGCATAGCATAAACCACAAACAAATTGGAGCATTGGAGCCAAAATACAATTTCTGCTCATTTTGTTTGTTTATTTTAATTCATGGTACAGAGGTGTGGCCATGGCACACCAGGTAAGGCGTGATGGTCATCTTTATATGGGTTTGGATGCTTGAAAGAAACACAGTTTCAACTGCTTGCTTTGCCGATGTTTAATAAATTGATTGACTTACAACTGCATGCTCTGGAATTGATTATGCACACGTCTGACTAAAATCAACCCAGTTGCCCCTTGCAGTAGGAGCTACAGATGAAGTCACTACACACAGCTTTGACATTTGAATCTTGGCTAAGAACTCAGTAATTCACACACCAAAAAGGCAAGGGAGAATACAAAAACTTCATGGCTTAATTCGTCGAAGCTCCAGCTCTATTACCCAGGGTGCCGTCAGGAATTAGTGTTTACACTTTACAATTTATTTTCCATGTGCAATGCCTCTACAAAGGAGGGATTCTTGGATTTATTTTTCAACTTCAGGAAACAATAGGTCGCAGATATAGTTGTTATAGTGGCTGTAACGAGCAAAGCAAACACTGCGTAAAGTCCAGTCTCAGCATCATTAGGAGAGATTTCCATACCCAGGAAGTGAATTATGTTGTCCCCGTCCATGGCAGGTGGTGTATTTGGTGCACTTGTTACAGGTTGTGTAGTTGGTGCACTTGTTACAGGTTGTGTAGTTGGTGCACTTGTTACAGGGGGTGTGGTTGGTGCACTTGTTACAGGGTGTGTAGTTGGTGCACTTGTTACAGGGTGTGTAGTTGGTGCACTTGTTACAGGGTGTGTAGTTGGTGCACTTGTTACAGGTTGTGTAGTTGGTGCACTTGTTACAGGTTGTGTAGTTGGTGCACTTGTTACAGGGGGTGTGGTTGGTGCACTTGTTCCTAGTATAAGGGAACAAAAAATATCATTTTCCAAACATATTTTTCAAATCTTCTTAATACTTCCAAAAACATGTGGAACACTGTAATAACTGACAAGCTATTGTTTTGACCCATGAATATGTATATACAGTTATGTATATGATGTTCTAAATGATGTGATGATATAAAATAATCATTTGGAGAAAATGTCCTTTCCATCCTCTATTAGTTTACCTTCAGGTTCAGGGTTCAGACATTCATGGGGTCCTAAAGCTGGATCTGGGAATCCATTGCAGGAGATGATGGTTGCATACCGGGCAACAGAGTCCTTGGCTACACGCGGAAGGTTAGGGTCTGTGTGGTTGACATAGAAAAGGCCAAATCGCTCCGAAAATCCGGTGGCCCACTCTAGATTGTCCATAAGGGACCAAGCCGTGTATCCACAAACATTGACCCCATCTATTAAGTAAGCTGCAACGAGAAAACAAGCATCGTCATTTACCTGCAGAAGAAAGTGATATAACAGTTGAAATCTGTACTGTGTTTCAAGCTCAATTTCAATTTGTGAAGATTTTAAATCTTTTTCTAATAAGAAAAGATAGAATTGACATGCATAACCCAATGTCCAATGCACTGGGTACTGGACCTCATAGAGTAGAGCTGAAAGATTCACACACCAAATAGCTACAGTCTATCTGTTTTAAGTTTATTTTGAGCTATGGTTGCAGCAGTTGTAAAGTGTAAAGTTGTATACTTTACCTTTAAGGGCCTGGTTGATGTATTGTTCATAGAAGTGACTCCTGTGGACATCGTTTAGATCTGTGGGCCCACGCTCTGAGACGCCATTCTCTGTGATAATAATGGGTGGGTTGCCATACTCCTCCTTGATGAAGTTGAGAATCCTCCGGAATCCAAACGGTGACACCTTCAGCCACGAAGAGCCTGAGTCCAGCCAGGTCCGATCAGCAACTGTTCCTGCACCCCTGGTTTATAATACAGTCATCAAGTAAATTATCTAGTTTAATGTGTTTAAGGTGTTGTAAAACCTCAGTCTACACATTAAATAATAAAATGGCATTTATGGCACCAATTAATTTAGCTTTTTATTAGGCGAGGTTCTCTATACTATACCACCAGCGTGTTTAGAGCTGGCCCAGTCTAACTGCGAAGAGAGGGCGAAAAATGGGGCCGGGGATGCGCTAACCCCCCACGCCTGTACTATACTATATTATTCTATGTTATGCATGATAGGTACTGTTTATTTTCTGATAAGTAGTTTGTTACCTATCTGCGTCATAGTGCTGCAGGTTTCCATAGTCAACAGGGAACGCCAGGACTGTGGTGTAGTGATTGAAGCCAAAGTAATCATGGGTCCCTTTAATCCTAAGGATCTCTTCACGGGTGAACTCAGGAAGCCTGCAGGAGTCATTGATCAAAGTACTTTGATTAGATTCAAAAGCTGAATGTCAAACCTTTCTTTCTTTCTTTCCCTTCCCTATCCCAAACTCCAGTAATAGGTTCCTTCTAGTTTCAGAGGACACTTACCTAGACTTTGGGAGGCCGGCAGCTAAACTTCTCTCACTGATGATTGTCTTCATCATATTGCTGTAGTCTCCATTGAATATGGGATGAGCAAACCAGCCAATGTAGAACTGCACCAAAAGATAGAGACATCAACCATGCAGTTACAGTTGACTTGCCTGTCCATTTCATGTTTAATGTTTAGCTGGTTCCAACAACATGACAGTAACACCTTAGAGGTACTTATTTCATTGGTAGAATAGTAAAACTGAGTTTGCACACTGGATTATGCTCCAGAGTTAATCTAATAGATGTATGTTTTTTCCATTTTAGTTTTGATTGGTGTACATACTTCATCTTTCAATCATGCACATCTTTCAGTGTGTATATTGTAAACTTCTTTGCAGGTATTTATTTGTAGCCAAATAAAAAAGCACATTTACTTAAGTACCGTACTTGCAGTAAGTACAATTTCCAATACTTTTACTTCTACTCCACAACTCAAAGGCAAATAGTACTTTTATTCCACAACATTTATTTGAAAAATGTAGTCAGTGCCTGTATGCATCTTTTATTTATATATATATATTTTGGCCTTTCTTTGATAGTATAGACTACAGTAAACTGAAAGGAAATGCAAGGGGGAGAGAGATGGGGAGTGGCACGCAGAAAAGTTCGTCGGGATCGAGAGTCGAACCCGCGGCACGCTGTCAGGCTGGATTAGCAGCCTAGGAGTCCGGACCGCTAGGTCGGCCCGGGCCAATTGTATGCAGAATTTGTTCTCCCCATTTGACTCATCTCTTGGAGCAGTGAGCCGCAGCCGTGCCGCGTTCAGGAAACATATTTTAGCTGATCTAACCCCCCAATCCAACCCTTGCTGAGTGCCAAGGCAATGATGCAACACATTGTAAGCTTGCAGATTGGCTATTTGTACATTTGAAATTGTTTAATGGGACATTCTGCATGATGAGTAGTGAGTACTTTTACTTTTGGTACTTTAATTGCATTTTGATACCAATACGTTTGTACTTTTGGACTTTTATACTTTATTTAAAATTATGTGAGTATTTTTTCCACCACTGGTGATTTGTAAACTTCTTTGCAGGTATTTATTTGTTGTCAAATACTGTACCTGCACTACACGTCTGGCGGCATCAATGTCCTCCTGCTTGTATGGATTTCTGGGCTCAGACCAGTCCGAGTTGATGGTAATGGAGATGAGTCCACCCTGCTTTGGACGGTACTTCTCATTGTAGAGGTGCCAGGCCTCCGCATGGGCTTTGATCAGATTGTGACCCACGATGTAGGGCAGAGTGCCTGGTCTGAAACTGATCCCTGGACATTGATACATTAGGGGTCATGCATCAAAATATATGTCCATGTTAATGATATTTATTGGCATAATGTATACCAGGGGTATTCAACTAGATTAAGGCCAGGGGCCACAACTGTAGAATGATTGTGTGGGGGCACAGCGGACATTTTGTGGGTTCTCAAAATGCCTATGTATATATAATACATGTCTGCACAGTAATGAGCAGGATAATATGTATACTGTATATGCAGCCGCAGGTATGTGCTACCTTAGAATAGATGTAGACCTATTTGACAGTGCATAAACATAATTGCCTTGACATTAACGATTGTCTAATTTCTCCCCAAATCCCTTGAATATGATTGAATATGATTAAGGATTAGGCCTACTGTCATTATGGTATTCTAACACACATATCGCACACACCATACCTGTAACTTAACCTGTAACTTATAGCCCTAAAAAAAGAAAGAATAATAAAAGTGAAATGTCTTCCAAGGGCCACAAGGGGGCGCTCCATTTGGGCCACCAGTTGAATACATTTAATTCAGCTGGTTTTGGAGGCGACATTCTATGTGACTCCTCACAGTGTGGATACAGATAATAAATAGCCAGAATGAAGTTAAAGTAAAAAAAAAATGAAATTGCAATATTAAAATAGCAATAGACAATTAGTTATATATTTTATTTAGTAGACTGTCCTGCCATTAACTTAATCAATCAGCCTGCGAAAGGAAAGCTGGTACTCAGCACCAAACGGTAACAGTAGTACTGTTATCATTATATTACATACTTTACCTGGGGCAGCTGCACCATAGCCATGGCCCACATTAGCAACATTGTAGGGCTCGTTGATGGTGATCCACAATTTCACTTTGTCGCCAAGGCGGCTAAATATCAGATCGGCATAGTCCCTGAATCGGTCAATGGTGGTGATATTTTCCCAACCACCAACATCCTGTAGAGCTTGTGGAAGGTCCCAGTGGTAGAGGGTAATCTGAGGGGGCAGGGGGGCATAAAGAAAATGGAGAAAAGTAATTAAAGCCATATGATGTACACCACGTGATCAATCTGTATTTTTTTTATATGTCAGCAGTTAAACCTACTTGAGGTTTGATATTGGCAGCAAGCAGTGCGTCCACCAGTCTGTGGTAGTAGTTGAGTCCAGCCTCATTGATGTGTTTGGTGGTTCCATCGGGAAGCACCCTGGGCCAGGATATGGAGAAACGATAGTAGGTCACCTTCAGCTTCTCCAGCATTGCAACGTCTTCGTCAACCTTGTTGTAACTGTCACAGGCAATGTCTCCAGTGTCGTCATTGAACACTCGAAGGGGAGTATGGGCAAACTTGTCCCAGATACTGAGACCTTTCCCATGTGCTCTCCACCCCCCCTCAATCTGAAAGTTATGAAATTATAATTATAATAATATGTTAATCATTTTGGATCTTTGGATTTCGTTTTTGTTTTATTAAACTAGGAGATGAACACTTAAATCATAAGGTCACCCCAAAAAGGAGGGAATACACCTGACAAGTAATGCCAATATGTAGTCACCTGGTAAGATGCTGTTGCTGTACTCCAGATGAAATCCTTGCGGAAGTATCCATACAGTGGCTTTTCATCAGCGGGTCTTGGGAAGCCATTGTCCTTCATGACTTGGTAGTAGTAGTGAGCTGAGTATTTTGGTGTCCTTGGATGGTTTGGGTTTGTGAAGTCCACGTGATGAAGTCCAAAGCCTACTGAGTATCCATTTAGCCACTCAAATGAATCCATGAGAGATACAGCTGTGTATCCTCTCAACTTCACGCCATCCAGGTTATACGCTATGCAACACAAGCAATTATAAGCAATATTCAAATTATTTTAATAACATTAAATCATTTTATCATTAAAAGTGTGTGACTGGTTAATGACCTTTTAGAGCCTCATCAATGTATGTCTTGTAGTAAAATACTCTTCCGGAGTCATCCCATGTGGTCGTTCTTTCTGTAGCAACCCCATTCTTGGTGATGTAAATCTCTGGATCTCCATACTCTTCCTTGATCCAGTTGAGGAGCCTTCTCAAACCCCATGCTACAGCTCGCTGGTTACTGATGGCAGTGGTCGGTGAGTGACTTTCCTCTGTTTCTGATATGTCCCGGTCATAGTCATAAGACTGAGGAGAAAGCCTGGTGGTTGCATGCCCCACTATCTTTGTAGTGTAATGGTTTATACAAAATATGTCTGAAGTCCCCCTGATGTAGGCCTTCTCCGCTTCAGTGAAGGTTGGTAGTCTGGATTGTGAAAGACCTTGGAGTTCACTCTTGTTTCCAACTTGCCACTTCATTGCATCCGGATAGTCACCATTTTTAAAAATAGGATGTGCAAACCAGCCAAGCTGGAACTGCAAAGCACGATCAGCCGCGACTATTTCTCGATGGATGTTGACATCTTTGGGTTCAATCCAGTCAGCGTTGAGAGCAATGGACACCAAACCAAGCTGTGTTGTGCGATACTTCTCATCATATGTGTGGTAGGCCTTAGCATGTGCCTTTAGCAGGTTGTGAGCTACTCTGTACGGTGCGTCGCCTGGCTTCTTCACGTTTGGTGGGATCTGTCCAAGTCCATACCCTGACCATGTGATTGTATGAGGTTGGTTGAAGGTTATCCAAAACTTTACTCTGTCTCCAAAGGTGGCAAAACAGAAGTTACAGTAGTCATTGAAGATGTCAATCATATCAACATTGTCCCAGCCATTAAGGTTTTGCAAAGCCTGAGGAAGGTCCCAGTGGTAGAGCGTCACCATAGGTGTGATGTTATAAGCTAGGAGACCATCAATAAGTCTGTTATAATAGTCAACACCTTTTTGGTTCAGGGAAGTAAGTTGACCATTAGGAAAGATCCTGGACCATGAAAGAGAAAATCCGTAGGATTTCACCTTCAAAGACCGAAGCATGTACAGGTCTTCTTCCAGTCTGTGATAACTGTCACAGGCTACATCTCCATTAACAATACTGCCAGGTTTGTGGGTGAATGTGTCCCATACGCTGGGTCCCTTCCCATCAGCATCCCAGCCACCTTCAATCTGATAAGCTGAGGATGATACTCCCCAAAGGAAACTTGGAGAAAAGGTACCATAATGGTAGAGTTTCCTCGCAAAGTTCGACTGGTGCGAGAACTTCTCCCAGACAACCATGGATTTCGATGGAACTTCAGATGGTGGTAGACTTAGCTTGTGCCCATTTAATTTAAACTCGGATCCTTTGATGCCATCATTGATTTTTGAACTGAACCCATTATGCCTGATAACTTGAGAGTAGAAATAGGCAGACTGCTTTGGTGTTCTAGGCCTGTCGGGATCTTCAAAGTTGACATGATGTAGACCAAACCTTTCACGGTAACCTTGTAGCCCCTCAAACCCATCCATGAGTGACTGCACTGTAAAACGTTGAACATCCACTCTGTCCCAGTGTATTGCTAAATATTAAAACAGAAATAGAAACATTAAAATCGAATATTACATTTCTCAATTTCTTCACTGAATAGGAGTGTGATTTGTTTGTAGCAACAGTGTAAGTCACCTTTCAGTGCCTCATTCATATAGCTTTTGATGTACTGAGTTCGACTGGCATCATTCAGCGTGTCTCCACTATACTCAGTGGGCATTCCATTCCCAGTTATGTAAACAGGCACCTTAGTAACATTCAGGTACTCAGTTGAAATGTAGTTGAGAAGTCTTCTAAGACCCCAAGGTGCTGAATAGATCCAGTCTGACGCTGAGGAAGACCAGGAAGGGTCCACATGTGCCTGGTAGTCACCAACCCCCTGAGGTCCAGGAGTGCAGCCTCCATCACTGGAGTTGACCAAACGGGATGTATAGTGGTTTAATCCAAAGAAGTCAGCCGTTCCTTTTATCCTCTGGCTCTCTTCTGCATTGAAGACTGGAAGTCTGGCAGGCTCAGAGACAGGACAATCCATTATTTTCTGTTCAATCTGATCCTTGAGTACTGGTGGATAGTCTCCATCTACAAAAATGGGATGGGCAAACCAGCCCAACATAAATTGTAGATAGCGATCTGCCGCATTTACATCTTCAGTGGTAGCATTTGCAGGTTCAGCCCAGTCTGAATTTAGAGCAATGCCAACTTTCCCTCCTTGCTTCTTCCTGTACATGTCATTGTAGGCATGCCAGGCTTCAGCATGAGACTTGAGCATGTTGTGAGTGACCTATAGCCAAACATAATGGTTACAACAAACAACACAATAAACAAGGCTTCCAGTTTTAGCACAGCTTAAATATTAGCACTCTTACCTGATAGGAGGCAACCACGTAGTCCTGTGTTCCAGGAGGATGCTCACCTGTGCCATAACCAGCATGGCTCACTACCCAGGGACTACTGAAAGTGTTCCAGGTCTTGACCCTATCCCCAAACCTAGAGAAGCAGAAGTCTGCATAGTCCTTGAAGGCTTCAATAATGGACGCATTAGTCCATCCACCATAGTCCTGCAGTGCCTGAGGGAGATCCCAGTGGTGCAGTGTGACAACTGGTTCTATACCAGACTCAATGAGAGCATTGATCAATTTGTCATAGTAAATAACTCCTTTCTCAGAATGGCTACCCCGGTGACCAGAGGGGAAAATACGAGCCCAGGAAATGGAAAACTGGTAGGTGTTCACAAGGAGCCCTCGAAGGAGGTAGACATCATAATCTACCTTATGGTAACTGTCACAAGCCAGATCCGCTGTCTGATTGTCAAAAACATTGTTTTCATGGCCAAAACGGTCCCAAATGGTCTCTCCCTTCCCATCTTCTGACCAGCCACCTTCAACTTTGAAGGACTCACTGGAGGTGGCCCATTGGAAGTCAGTGGGAAAGGATTCATTCAGAAAAACGTCTCTTTTTGATGTGAGTTGGGCTCCAAACCTATCCCACACACTCTGGTAACTGTTATTAATGTCTGCCACTGTACTGCCACTGTAGTCTGGTACCCTGCAGGTGGATGCAACATTATGTGAATTGTGAAACATTAATGCTCTTAATAGACTTGTATATTTTAGAAGTTCTGGATCGTGCATGTTATCTCAGTGAATTTACCTGGTTGGAATGTCATCATTTTCCACCTTACCAAAAATGTCCAACATGTCACACCCCAAAATGTTTAGGTCATCCTTAATTAGAGCTGTAATAAATTCACAACAGAGTTGAGATATTAATAACATAGTTAAGCTCTGAGCTGAATTCATAAATGTTGAGCAGGCCATCAGTTTAATTCATAACAGAAATGACCTATCAAATTATAGAGTTGAGTTATGAGCTTTATGTCATTGAATTCATCATAATTGAGCCGATCTTTCAGGTGAATTTAGAACAGAATAAAGCTAAGAGATTATGCCACTGATAATGCAAACAGGTTTCCATCTGATCCTTCATAGGAACATTTAAACAAGGAATTTTACATATATTTCCAACAATAACAGCACTTTGAGATTTGTTTCAAATATGTACAGTATTACTGTGTTGTAAAAGTTAATATCAATTAACTAGCTTAAATGGTGGATCATTTTTAAGCAGATGACGGTTGGTTTAACATTTAAGATACCTTGCAAAACCATGCCAAGTGGCTGGAATTCATTGGAGGAGCAACCTTGAATGTTTATCTTGTATAGCAGGATAGAGGTCTCTCCGCTGGATCTCTAGAACATACAGTGTCAAGTCATTGGATGATTCTTTGGATGATTGGATGATTCTTTTTCTCAATTTAAGTATAAAAGTGTAAGTGCATTTTACAGAAAATAGTTTTGATATGTATGCATTTATACTGTATATAATTATTATATATCAGAATATTTGCCAGTTCATTAGTTCAGCAGAATAGCAGCAATTCTTTTTAATGATTACTGCACCTGCAGGTTTCTCAGTTCCTCTTCAAACCTCGAGGGCGAAGTACAATCACAATCAATTTGCACAGACAAGAAATCCACCTACGGTATTAAGAAGGGAAAAAAAGTCTTTATGCATAATGAATGAAACACAATTAATTCAGTGCAGAAATCTAAACAAGTGATTTCATTGTGTATTAATTTCTGAATAAATATTAGCAGTTTGTTTTTATTTACATGGGTGAGAATATTATTGAAAAGAGAGAACAGACCGGGAGAAACCCCCCGCTATTAATTTCAATGGAAGTTGCTCAGTGGTGTTTTGAAGCTCCCGCAAGACTGCCATAAGTACCATTATACAACAGGTCGTTTCGAGGAAGCAATCTAATTGGTTGAAACAGCCTTCTAGCCGTGGTTCAAACAAGCACCACTCCACACCTAATCACCAGTAAGACGCGCAAACGCGGGAAGTGAACGCGGATCGTACATATTTAAGTTAAGTTATTTTTAAGTTAAGTTTTTAACTCAGCCATAACCATATAAGGAGTCCCCAAAGCACCTCCATATATGGGCACAAGTTGGACCACGCCATCACACTCATGTCACCATGACTCAGCCATAACCATATAAGGAGTCCCCAAAGCAGCTCCATATATGGGCACAAAAGCGTGACACATGGACAGACAGACAGACAGACAGACATGATCTGCTAGGTCTCATAGTAAGTGAAAGTAAGATTCGCAAAAACAAAGAATTCAGCTGCTCTGTTTTCCCAGAGCGCAGCAAACTTGGTGGCTAGGCTAGCTATAGTTTCTTCGGACATTTGTGGTTGTAATGTAATCTGTCATTAAAAAAATATGTTTTTTCAGCGATTTTCTTAGTTTTAAGGGTAACTTCAGTGATGAATCACTGTCTTGGTAATAATCACGTTAAACCACACCCTCTCGTGTAATATTGCTTAATTATAACTCAATGACTCAAGCGAGCGGAAGTTGAGAGTGGTCTCAAATTTGAGGTCAGGGTTGACTGACGCACGTTATGCACATGACGTCACTGAATGTCCATCCACCTCATGAACATGCTGCAGTTCCAGTATGCAGTAGGTAGTGGCAGCTTCAACGTTGGACAGCCGTTCTGGGGGTTTGAGATTAACCCATGCATATTCTCAATCTCTCAGTATTAAATGAACAGTCCAGATTAGCTATGTAGAAATGTTTGTAAAAACCACTCAAGCCTGAATCTGTATACTTTTACGTACGTATGTTGTCATGCAGGAAAATAGACGCTCATGACGTATAAGGATGCAAAGCGTCCTGTGAAGCGTTTTGTGAGAATGTTTGCCTATAATATGACATATTATAATACAGGGAGGCCATGTTTAAAGTATTTAATGGACTTCAATGTAAAATACATCATGGTTCTGTAAGTGATATTTAAGGAAGCAGGCCGACAGTAAGCCAAGTCCCTTCTGTAATATTCAAACTGAGAAATGAGCACCCATTCCCTGCACTGATCCCCACTGAACACTCTTTTCATTTGTACCCCAGTATACAGCATGCAGCTTACCATGGAGAGTCGTTTGATATGGGAAAGAATAGTAACATCTCTAGCTCTTAAACCGATTGACAGACGTCTTCCTGTGAAGAGATAAAAGCCATGAAGAGCACGCTTATCTGTCTGTGTGTGTGTGTGTGTGTGTGTGTGTTGCCATTCCATATGTTGATCCTTAAAAAAAAAAGAAAATGACCTACCTGGCCCCTCATCAAACCCTGTACACTCAAGACACTGCCCGTCACCCGCGCTGCCACCCTTAGATCTCCATATATGGAGCTGACCTGTTCTGACATTCCATATGTTGATCTGACCTTATCAAACCCTGCAGTACACTCAAGACACGCTCCATATATGGCCAGTACGGAATTCATTCCATATGTTGATCTAACCCCCCATGCCAAATTGCAAAGCAAGGTTCAGAGACGTCACTGAGCATTTTGTTGTCCTACGCATATGTTTGTACTTCCCATGCCCCCACCCGTCCCCCCGACGAGAGCGAGACGAGAGTTACTGCTGTGCGTTTCCTCATGCAGATTGGCTACTTTTGCCGTTTGCAAGGATGCACACATGGGGCGTGGAGCCGCGGAGAACATTATTATTATGAGGATTGGATTGGCATGGCACTTTTGCCCTATGCACAGTGCATAGGGTCTTGTGCGTATGCGTAGCGATGGCGCTGGCAAGGTTGCTGTATCAACAAACAACATACATGGTTGAGGGATTATAGTGTTGCCAAAACTGTGTGCTACAAAGTTACTGGCATAGCTACACCAACATCTAAACAGCTTAACATATCAACAACACAAAGGCCAAACATGTTTTGGACAATTTGCCTTTAGTTTTTTTTGTGAAATATAGCTCTATCACTGATCCTCACCACAGTGCTAATGCAAACAATATAAATAATTTACAGTTTCAACATAATGTTTAATTGCTAACATTTAAACCAAGAGCTAATTCAATAACTCAAGAGCTCATTCAATAATGTTAAATAATGCAGGAAAATAGGCATCTGCGGTGTACTACATTATGAATCCAGAGTGGAACTTATAATAAGCCCCCACCAAATCATATATTTCTCATTCACTCGTCAGCACTTACTGTACCTTTGTCAGGAAACAAGCGATGGTAGAGCTGGTAGATGTTTCTATTGGCCTGGAGGATATGCTGCAGTGAAAGGGCAATATCTGTAGGCAGCTCATCACTCCAAAGTTCATCCAGGTGGCTTAGTGTCACCCAGGACTGGGCCAGTTCTCCAAACTCTTGAAAGGCAAACTCTGCATACTGCTCAAACACCCTGATGAGCTCAGGGCTTTCCCAGTCCCCATACCTTGACCTGAGGGTTTCCGGTACTGTAGAATCATGAAGGACAACCAATGGCTGGAGGCCCACCTCCAGCAGCTGTTTCATCAGGGTCCAGCAGTGGGTCACTGCAGCATGCTGAGGCTGGCTGGGCAGGCCTGTGGGCAGGAGCTGAGACCAGGGCAGGAGCACCTTGAAGTGGGTTACTCCCCTGCTCTTGAGATGCTCAAAGTAGGCTCTGGATCTCGCTGGTACGGACTCGGTACAGTCAAAGGCAAAGTTTGTCCCATTGTCTGAGTTTCTCCCCGACTGTGTCATTAACGGTCCTCCAAGGAGCATAAAATCCTCTTGTCCCTTCACATCATGACTCTGACAACCATAGAGAGACAAAAGGCAGAGAGAAAGAATCCACAATGGGCCCTTCATCCTGCCTTCTCTAGATGAACTGATATTGCCCACCCACAGACAATCTCTTTAAAGCAATAATGTTTTACTATTTGAACTATTGCAACATTATAGGTTTTATACCTATATCATTATATGATTATCATGATAGATATCAGATTGAGTTGCTGTAAATTGCAGTGTTTATTGCCACTTTGATGATCAGTATAGTCAGAAGGACTCTGTACTCACATGTCAGCTGATAATGGCATCCTATTAAATTGAAACATTTTGCTTATCTTCGCATTTTACTCTTGTACTGGAAACCTATGCACCCATGCACACTATCTCTGGCACTAATATTTGCTTATGGACGTATCATAAGCAAATATCATTTTCTATTTAACCAAGTATCCTATATATCGGCTACTTGTCTGACATTTGATAACAATAAAAACGCATTTCTAACAAAAACATGATGCGAAGCCTGCGTAGCTAGTTCAGGCAGACAACTCGTGAGTGCGCCTACCTGATCAGGTGACTAGTCTCATGCACTCTTTACCTGATCAGAGCGGCTATTTAAACTTCTCTGCCTACCTGCTCTTTCCTGGCTTCTCTCCCGCTGTGTGGTCGTGCGCCGCTGCTGTCTCCCTGCCTCGCTCGCTGCTAACCTGCTGCTCATGAAGTTTTTGCAAATCCCACCGCTTCCCCAGCATCCACATGTAGGCTCTGTTTCTAGATCCCCCTGCATGGGGTCTTATTTATTCCCTGTAATTCTATTTGGCTTATAACTAATGAATAGGGATCAACCTTCAGTGTGACCCTTCTCATTTTTATCAGAACCTTTCAAGGCTGCAGCCACTATCGCCACAAAGCACCATAAACTATAACAGTGGTGACCCTGCTAGTATGCAGTACTCATGCTTATGAAAGTCAGGGTCTGAGTGTGAGAGTTCAAGATGACGGAATTAGGGCCAATGCTATGGAATTTAAGGCCAATGCTATGGAATTAGGGCCAATGCTATGGAATTAGGGCCAATGCTATGGAATTAGGGCCAATGCTATGGAATTATGGCCAATGCTATGGAAGTTAAGGCCAATGCTACGGAATTTGGGCCAATGCTATGGAAGTTAAGGCCAATGCTATGGAATTAGGGCCAATGCTATGGAATTATGGCCAATGCTATGGAATTTAAGGCCAATGCTATGGAATTAGAGCCATGTATGTACTTTACTTGGGTATTTCCAATTTCCATTTGTTTTACTTCTACTCCACTACATCTCAGAGGCAATATTGTACTTTACTCCACTACACTCCACTTACTTTGTAGATTTTGATTATTATTATTAAAAGTCAGGTCAAGTCATTTATAAAGCCCATTAAAGGGGCAAGGTGGCACGGTCTGTAGCACTGTCACCTCACAGCTAGAAGGTCCTTGGTTCGATTCCCACTGGGGATGCTGTGGTCGGCGGGCGCGTTCTCTCCTCTGTGTCATCAGTGCCCACCCTAGTTGGGGTTGGTGAAAGGGCCTTTCTGTGTGGAGTTTGCATGTTCCCCCCGTGTCCCCTACGATAGCCTACGATAGCATACGGTACCCTCACAAAAAACATGCAGTAATCCTGCTCTCTAAACTGCCTCCGCCTGTCCAGCTTCTGATGGAGGGGAAGGAACTGGTTGGAATAGCGTGTTCCTTCCTCACACTACGTCCAACCAGGGAAACTCCCCCCTGTCAGGTGAAAAGAAGCGGCTTGGATGCTTTTGCATATAAGGAAGCATGAGGTCAGTCCGTTGCTCTTCCCAGGTTGGCGAAGGGAGTGTAGAGCCTAAGATTTCATTACATTATTCACTGGGTGAAAAATGGGTTCCAATTAAGAGAAATTTTAAAAAGCACCTTAAAAAAAAGCCAATGACCGACCAAATTTCTGTACAGCATGAAAAGAATCATGCATTACCCACTTCAGCCATTTGAAAAGAGACAATCTACAAGCTCACAATGCGCTGCAATGCGACAGCCTCTGTGTTCCCTGTATGTAATCATAAGATATTGAACCTGGCAGTTAACTGGGGGCAAAATATATTGATTTAAATGGAATAATACAGTGGTTCTCAACCAGTGGTCCGGGGACTGTGATCCTTGAGGCTGTGCAGCTGGTCCCCAGCTAAATGATGGAGAGTTGGTAACCTAATGAACCCTTATTTGATCTTTAACTCTCGAGAGTGTAAAGTGAAACAAAATTAATTTGACTCTCTCAAGAATTACATTATTGTTAAACATCTGCATTACTTAATTCACAAGATGTCTCAAAATTAGAGAATGTAGAAGAATTGTTATTTTCATCAACATTTGCCTGTTATCTCTCCTATAGTACCAGCATCAATACAGCATGGAATTGTGGACAAAACCTTATCCAATGACAACAAAATATTAAGTTTTGGGTCTGAGAGGCTGAATCTCACCAAATGGTGGTCTGTCCTCAAATGCTGAATAAATAATGGACCTTGATATGAAATTTAATTAAAAAAAAAAATACAAATATAATGTACTGTACGAATGCAGTCAAGGCTTCTGGTGAAATTGTGATCCGAAATTCATGAATAAAGAGTAAGGTCTTACTACCAGCGTAACTTAACCTTTCTTTTAATCCAGATTGAAGGGAGCTGGAGGGATAATGGCAAGGGACAAGTTTACACATACTCCTCTGAGAGTTAGCAACAATGACAATGCCGATATCGCTTGTGACAGCTACAATAAGATTGAAAAAGATGTGGAGGTCCTGAAGAATCTGAATGTGACCCACTATCGTTTCTCCATATCCTGGACCAGAGTGCTTCCCGATGGAACCATCAAACACGTCAATGAAGCTGGACTCAACTACTACCACAGACTGCTGGATGCATTGGAAGCTGCCAATATTGAACCTCAGGTAACCAGTGTTGCAATGATTTCATTACATCATATTTGGACTGTGGGTCATAAATTAATCTTAGTACTGTTAAAGTGTTTCATAAAAATGCTAAAAAAAAATTGGGTGTACGGTAGAATCATTCAAATTGTCTCTCTTGTATGCTTGGTCACAATACACAGCCGTCCCAAACAGAAATTACATCATGCTCAACACATAGGATACAAACATGCATGTTTCCTTTTTCTCTCAACATTCCAGAATACCTCAGAGGAACATTGTTCCGTTAGTGCTGGGCCAACTAAAATGGTTCCAGTCCTCCGGTTTGATTCCAGCTGGAGCGATGTCTTGCCCGCTCTCTAGCTCAGCTTTCCTTTCTCTAAAGAATGCAGCAAATCCATTGCTCCAGAATAGGGACACTTACAGTATGTGGTCATTTCAGCTATACAGAATAAAATTCTCAACAGTGTCTCACACAACCAAACAAGATCTGCAAGGTTGAAAGTTACTAAATCACAAATTCAGACATTTGGTGAAGACTGAGGGATCTAATATCGGACCCTGCCAACACTAGTAGGGTTGGTTAATATCATTTAATCGTTGAAAGGAAAATAAATGATTGAAATGTTTCCCATTGTGTAGGTGACCCTCTATCACTGGGACCTTCCTCTGACTCTTCAGAACGTAGGTGGTTGGGAGAATGACACAATTGTCGATCGATTCAGAGATTACGCTGGCGTTCTGTACAGCCGACTTGGAGACAGAGTGAAGTTCTGGATCACGCTTAATGAACCCTACATCGTGGCTAATGTTGGTTACGGATATGGTTCCTTTGCTCCAGGTACAAAGAATCAAGATCTGGGAGTGCTTCAACTAAGAACAGATTCTTAGTTTAAGCACTTCCAGCTCTTAACCAGAAGTTTTCAAGTTTATCCTGGCCCGGATATCTGGGCAGCTGGGTTGGTGGTCCAGTCTGGCAGCATGTTGCGGGTTCGAGTCCCGATCCTGGCAACCTTTGCTGCGTGTCTTCCCCCCATCTCTCTCCCAATTTCCTGTCAAACTACTGTAATCTATCAATACAGGCAAAAAGCAAAGAAAATCATAAATAAATGCTATTATCACTTGGAACTAGTATGACTGCAACCAACAATTTTGTCATCAATTTACCTGGATTATTTGTTCTTTTGTCATGTCAGAAAACTTGATGATGTCCTCAAATGTCTTGTTTGGTTCAGAACCTAAATGTATTCTGATTACTGTCATAGAATATTCACATTTAAGAAGCTGAAATCAGATATTCCATATGATTGATTTTTTCAATAGAAATTATTTAATAGTTGACAACTGATCGACTAATTGATTAATCGTTGCAGCTCTAATAGTTAAGATTTGTGAACATGGACCACTTTCTAAAGCTTAATTTATACTTGACAGAGTCTCTTGCCAAAACAGTGACACCGCCATATAATTGAAGGATTACTTAGATTGAATGATGAGTCGTTATGAAAACAAAAAAAACGGAAAGACGCATCCTTAAAGTCGCTTAACCACTTTCATCCAGCTGTTCCAATTTTGGGCATGACATTAAAGGAGAAATATTCCCCAATTATGGCTATGTTTGCACGTTGTGACAAATTATAAAATGGGGTCTTAAGTTATTAAAGTCATGTTTGATAACATTTTACACCCAAGACACCTTATAATAACCATAAACATCTCCCATGTTGTAGGCATTGTGGGTAAGCAGTACATTGTGGGTCACAACCTGATCAAGGCGCATGCTGAGGCCTGGCACCTCTACAACGATAAGTACCGTGCAAAGCAAGGCGGCCTCATCTCCATTACTATTACCTCTGACTGGGCAGAGCCACGGAATCCACATAAACAAGAGGATGTGGACGCAGCCAGGCGTGTTTTACAGGTACATATTGTTTTATCTGCGCACAGGCCCAGCAAAGGCTATATTCAGACTGGCAGAAAAAAAGCTTTTGTGAATAACATTTGAAACTGACAGTGTCCTTGTGGTTAGAGTGTCCGCCCTGAAACTGCGAGGTTGGGGTTCGATCCCCGGCTGAGTCATTCCAAAGACTCTAAAAATGGACCCAATGCCTCCCTGCTTGGCACTCAGCATCAAAGGGTTGGATTGGGGGGTCAAATCTACTAATCAAATGATTCCTGAGCTCCGGCCTGCGGTAACGTGTGTGACATATCGTATGACTTTGAACCTCATTCTCATTCTCTGATTGTGTCTTACTCAGGACACTCGGACACTGAAGCCTGAATGATTCTTTGTCAATGACATTCAAGTACTTTTCGGTAACTTTCTAGAAATCAGTGTTGTGTTTATGTGCAAAAAAGAAAGATACCAAAAACAGGAATTTGTCCCAGATCTGGTCATTTTAATTTCATCAGTGTTCTATATCTCCGCAGCGGTGATGAAATATACATTTATTGTGTAGTTTTACATTGGCTGGTTTGCCCATCCAATCTTCAATGGAGATTATAATGATGTAATGAAGACCATCATTCGAGGGAGTCTTGACGTTGGTCTTCCTACTTCGAGGTAAGATTTTGAGGTTTTACGGCATCTTATGCATAAAAAAAAAGTATCAAATAAAAGGCATAGGTTTAAATTACCCAGGCTTCCTGAGTTTACCCCTGGGGAAATCAAGAGGATTAAAGGAACTCATGATTATTTTGGCTTCAACAATTACACCACTGTCCTGGCTTACCCTTATGACTTTGGAGATCGACAGGATTATGACGGTGACAGGTAAGCAGAGTTGGAAAGAGAACTAAAATAAGCTATTCTACCTAGAGTCCGACATTTTACCAGAATTCCACTGAGAGACCACTGTGAGACCACTGATTACTGTCATCAACATTTTCTAATCAATTAACACTTTAGCCCTATTCAAAAAGTTTATAAAAAGAGTTTATACAAGCTCACAGCTTGCGCAGTGATTCTAAAAGTGGATTCTGGGGCCTCCGAGAGATCATTGAGAGGGTTGCAGTTAAATGATTGATAGAATGTAGGAACCAGATGGAGTTTTGGAACTGACTGTCACCATTTCACAATTCCATCCAGTTCAGTGAGGCGCTCCAAAGTGGTGACCATCTTTAGGTTCAAAGCTAGCTGAAAAAAGAAAACTAAAGTCTAACTCTTCAATAGTAAATTGTATCCTGTTTGGCCGAATCCATCTGGAGCCTAACCACTTACACCCTACATACTTTGTTGACTAGAGTCCTCCAAATGTCTATTAGGCCCCTCCTGTTGTCGCTCTACACAAAATATACATGGAGAAAATAGCCAATCTACAAGCTCACAACAAGCTACAATGTGTCACAATGTCAATGGGAGCTTGTAGATCTGCTATCTTCACTGAATATTCACCCCAGACCCTAGGGTTCAAGTGAGACTAATGTTGTTTGCAACTAAAATTACACAAACTTTGAATACATATAGCAATGTGAGTGACGTCACATAGGTAGATGCCAGAATGAAATTAACATCTTTACCATACAGTAGATGCATCTGGAAATGATGATGGATGAGAGGTCTAGCTGTCCAGCATTATAGGCACTAAATACAGTGTGGGCTGATCTCCCATCTAATCTAATCCACATGGCAAGAGTTCTTAAAAGTTCTATACCTTTTGAGTTAATAAAAGATCACACAGTGGAAGGAAATAAAATGGTGGCAAACTTTAAATACCGGTATCCACGGCACCATTTTAGAGGATATACGGCCTGGTCGTTGATGGACAACTTTGAGTGGGCCGCCGGCTTTGCAGAGAGATTTGGTCTTTTCTATGTGAACCGCTCTGACCCAGCCCTGCCTCGCATTGCCAAGGGCTCGGCTTCTCGCTATATGGCTATCATCAACTGTAACGGATTTCCAGACCCCGCCCTTGGTCCCCATGAGTGCTTGAACCCTGAACCTGAAGGTAGAACTTGTACGCTCGCTGAAGTCTCTCACAAGGTTTTTGCCAGCAGTGATAAGACAGAACCCACAGTGGATACACTCACCGCAGTCTTTAAACCTATGAATTAATGAAAAGATAGGAATTGTAGGTTTCTGCCCAACAGCAACAACATACACTATATAGGCATATGATATTTTGGAATAGGACCTATGCACACAGCATCTTACAAAGGCATTATGATTATTGTATAATATTGTTGGTTTTATCCTATTTTTCTATTTCTATTTCTTTCTTTCTTTCTTCTTTCTTTTTGTCTTGTTGCCACAACATCGAGGAACCAAAAAAAAACGAACAGACACGTAACAAAATTGTAATCTTGAAAAGAAACAGGAGAGGCAGGAGGGGGTGACGTGCAGTATAAAGGGGTCAGATATGAACCGAGGTACTGGAAACAGCATTCAGACCATAAAAAAATCTTTAAAAGTAACATTTGAAAGCATCTTTGGTTTCCAATAGAGGTTATGCACGTGCCATCATCATAATGCCCAGATGTTATGCGGGAACACCTACTGAGTGGCAAAAAACTACTTTCTGGCCTTGACAGCCCATTCATTCAAACAGAAAAATCTGATTGCATTAAAAGACGTTAAACTCATTTAGCCATGCACTCTCTTTGCCACTCCATTTTCCACTCCCTTTTCTGCATGTGAATTAATAAGAATAATTAATGATTCTTTTTTTTCTGTCACCATTTCACTACAGCTACAAGTGCCCCACATGTGACCCTGGAGACCGCTGTGCCTACTACTCTACCCCAGGACAGGGTGAGCTTTGTGGTCTTGGAACTTTTAGCAGCTGATGCTGAGGTAGCTCTTTATGTCGTCTTTGTATTACTACTTTTAAGTTCCACTGGGATCATGTTTGTTGTGTATCGACTCTTCAAAGCTAAAAGTAAAATTAAGAAAACCGCTGTAGAATCTCTTAGAATGGAGAAAATGTGAGCTTAATCTGCAAACAACCTTTGATTGCAAGCCACACTACTATTTTGTGTGGAAATGGTATATCATAACACTTTCATGGTGTGCCAATGACTACACAGATAGTATATAGTGCACATTATATAATGTACTGTAGCTTGCACAAACATGCTGCCATCTTGGAAAGAGCAAATGGTGCAGGCTATTTCTTTTTGTTACTAAATGTAACAGCTACGAACAGACTGCCTATCCTATCTTAGCTATTATAATACTTGTAGTCATGGTGATTTTTAAAACAGCCACTGTCTGATCTGATATTTACTGCCAATATCAGACATCGTTTTGTCAATTAAAGTTCTGCTGCACTACTGTGCATTTTTAAAATATCTCTACTCGTGTATTCTTATCTCTTTATGAACAAAATCTCTATATTGTAAGTCACTAGTAACTGCAGCTCAAGTGATGGTGCCAGTGCTGAACTTGTCATATTGTGACCAGTTGGTGGCGCCATGGCATAAGTTTTTCCCCTCCCAGACCTGTATAAAAATAATTTCAAATATGATTGGAAATAAGAGCAAGACCAGGATTGTTTCTGAACAATTAACATTGAACAATAAATAAGAGATTTGATTGTATTCTTAAATGTATTCTCTGTTTTATTATTTATGTCATTGTCATTTTGTGTAAGGGGATAACAGCCTATATAGTCTGAATACTGCCCCCCTCCCCCCCTTTAATCCTCCAATTAATTTGAAACCTTCTATGTATGATGGTTGCAAGCAATTAAATAAATCAAATCAAGTTTATATGTCACACTGAATTGTGGACCTGTATATCATATTATTACTTTTATACTTTTTTTTAAATAACTACTGTGTAATGTTTCTCTTCTAAATCTGTGTAGTTCACCAACCTGACAGACCTTCCGAGTAGCCGATGTGTAAACATAACAGGTGTAATAGTTATTCTAATTCTGGTTCTGATTGAGTCTTTAATTACATTTAGTAATTAAGTACTGTATTTCCAAATTTCAGTAGGCTACATTTACTTCTACTTCTACTTACTTCTATTCATTTATTTGACATGGCTTTACTTACTATAGTTACTTTGTAGATTTTGATTATTATTACAAAACATACATTAACAACTTCAGGAGTTCAGCAATCCAGTCAAACCCTAGTCAAACTTCAAATTGTGCTACTGTTATCTATATTATAGATTCTATACTATTGACTGCAGCTTCTTCCAGCGGTTAAATGTCCCTTTAAGTAAATTAACTTAGTTACTTGCTACCACTGCTTGATCTGCCAGGAGGTTCTTTCCAGCAACTCCAACTCTGGAGGAGATGTATTGTGTGCTTAGAAAGCAACAGTTATAACTCTGGAGGAGATGTATTGTGTGCTTTGACAGCAACAGATAGGCTACAACTCTGGAGGAGATGTATTGTGTGCTTAGAAAGCAACAGTTATAACTCTGGAGGATATGTATTGTGTGCTTTGACAGCAACAGGTACAACTCTGGAGGAGATGTATTGTGTGCTTTGACAGCAACAGGTACAACTCTGGAGGAGATGTATTGTGTGCTTTGACAGCAACAAATGCACTATTCAAACTGTTCTGTTGTACTGTTCTGCATTCTACACCATACTGTCCATGCCTAACAGAAACAAGCTTTTTAGTAGGCCTACTGCCTGTATTGCATCTAAGATCATCGGACTTCCTACACCCACACTTTCTGAAATGAACAATAAGGCCGTCACACAGCTAGCACTTTTAATATCAAATGACGCTGATCGCCCTGTATCGCTTCTTTAACCTCATGCCATCTGGACAAAGATACAGAACCTTGCCATGGTAAAAGTGAGCTTGTTGATCGGCTATTTTTTAAAAGGTTTTGACACATTTTGAAAGAATTTGAAAAAGAATAGGCCATTCATAATGAGTAGGCTACTTTTCAATGCCTATACTTTTACTACTCTTACTACAAAAAAAGAATCTGAGTACTTCTTCCACCACTGGCGTTGAAGGGGTTACATGGTGGACCCCTGCTGGGAGTTCTGCCCCTGGTCTCCAGGACAACCCACCTTCTCAACAGGATGTACGCACTAGCACACTCCAGGTGGCTCTCCTGCAGTGGTGGAAAGTAACTAAGCACATTTAAGTACTGTACTTAAGTACAATTTTGAGGTATTTGTACTTTACTTGAGTATGTCAAATCAACAGGACTTTTGTCACTATTATTACCCAGAGTAGACTCTTCTCTTCTTCAACAAATTAAACTCAGTAAAATGGTGTCAAAACCTAACCCTATTCCTATATGCCTAACCCTGAACTTATTTCTAACCTTATTCTCAGTAAAAAAAAAAAAATACAAGAACACATGAACTGCCCCCGCAAGCGGTCGGCGTGAGGTTGGCGAAAGAAAATGAGGGCAAGCGTGTTTTAATGTACATGACTGGTGATTAACCTTAACCCATTAGCCTAACTAATCCTCTATCTGACCCGATGTCTTTCTAGAAAGTAAGAAGCTGATGAATTCCTCAAGTTTTCTGTCCTATTAGCGAGTGTGTGGCACTACTTCACTACAGCAGAAACTAGGGCTATGAATCCTCTGCCGTGCCTCTGGCCGCATCTTTGCTCTGGCTTGGCCGGAGAGCCGTATAGGAGCACAATTCTCATGTTTATATAGGAAGGAATCCGGATGGTGGCAATCTTTGTCGCAGCACCAGTGACTCCTACAGTATACAAATGGGCAGAAAATGGTACATGGACTGCATTTACTGTAGGGCCTTTCTAGTTTTTCCAACCCTTCAAAACGCTTTACAACGTACTTCACATTCACATACAGAAACACACATTCATACACCGATGCGATGGCGAAGCAGAGGAAACTTTGACATGCAGCCAAGAGGAGCCGGGGATTGAACCTGGAAGGAACCTTCGGGTTCCAAGATGGCCGCTCTACTCCTGAGCCACTGCCGTCCAGTGTATATGAGAAAAAGAAGCAACTAGGCCACATGGGCACTTTAAACCAGTAGTGTGTTCTCCAGTTATACGCTGTACGTACTAGTATGACATTTAGGAGAAAAAAAGAAAAACGTATAGGCCTATACCATCTACCAACCATTTCATCCATTGACCACTCACAGACATACATGCAGTATGTCATGCAGGAAATAATGATGTCCTCTGAAAAAACGTAGAACACACCGCTATTTTAAATTGGGTATTTGGTATTTACATTGGGTATTTGAAACTGGCAATGTCGCATTGAGAAAAGCCTCTAAAGCCT
Source organism: Protomyctophum bolini (assembly GCF_963924005.1). Lineage (NCBI taxonomy): Eukaryota > Metazoa > Chordata > Actinopteri > Myctophiformes > Myctophidae > Protomyctophum > Protomyctophum bolini. The sequence continues at coordinate 25,745,915 of NC_137877.1, read as the reverse complement.
CCGATACACTACATTTTGGAAAGATTTTTAAAAGACAAATTAGACTAGAATGTAGTCCTTGTAGTCCTTGCAGTCCTTTCCAAAATCTTGCAGTGCTTAAATGGAACAGAGCCTTAATTAGTATCATCGGTAAGGGTTAGGTGGCAGGAAGTCATTCTGTGTGCATAGAGCCTATTCAGGAATTGGCAAAACAATGAATTTTGGAGGGGGAAAAAGGTAAATAATTCAGTCACATAAATAAAAAGGTTTCTGTCTTGGTGAGGTGAGGGCATTTATGAGGACTTCACAAAGCTAAAACACTAAAAGAGCTTGTCTCTCTTGGAGAGTTTAAATTGTGAACAGGCTTTGAGCATAACAGCACTTGGAGCTGTCTCTGCATTCCTTGGCAAAGTATGGCTTGGAAAAGATATTTCTAATCTCAAGGGGACCTCTGAGTTAAATAAGGGTTTGATAAATGATACGCTACATCTTTTGTATCTGTGCATGAAATGAAGAACAATGGAAGTCTGCTTCCAATATATCAAATATCAAATGTAAGGAATAAGGTGTCTAAGTGAAAACGTAAGTTTTATTTAGACCTGTTAGACCTGTAATTGTCTGTAATCTCTCTGTCTTCTCTTTTCGCTGAAGCCAATGCATGTCCTGATTTGAACAGACCGGTTCAATTACGGTCCAGTCCATGATGACCAATCCAACTACAGGAACAACAACACAAGGTACACACAATAATGCACAAAAACACAAATGCACACTCACAGACACAACAACACAACACACACCACCACCACCATGCATGCACTTCAAAATCGTGAGTGCTAATTTAACTCTACAAATGGTACCGGTCTATTTGGTACGTTCCAAAGTTTCGGAGTTAAACCAACACCAAAGATTTGACTGTGGCCCTATCATTCAAACCATTTGCCGTGAACAAGGAGGAAGGCGCAGGCCTGGTTTGTTATTTTAATCAAAATGCATGCTGGGTGGAAGTGTCCCCTCTGTGCCATGAAGGCAGAAATGGTGATTGCAGTCTGCCACATGCAATTCCTGCTCCGGGCTCCCTTGGCCTTCAGCATTTGTGAGCAGCAGATGTAGATATAACTGCTGCTCCTTTTGTTTGGTTTGTTTAGTGTTGTAGTCGAGTTCACCTAAAGTGAGTCCGAGTCAAGACCAAGTCCGAGTCAAGACAGAGTGTGTGAGGGGGTCGAGTCCGAGTCGAGACCGAGACCGCCGGGAGTCGAGACCTAGACCAGATATTTGTATTTATTTATTAATATTATAATTTTTTTCACAGGTACAGAAAACAATCTTTATCTGAAATGCTGCTAGTTAATTTGACTGACTTTGGAAAAGCTCAAAATTAGGTATGCTACAGGCTGTCCAGTTCTATTATGCCTGGCCTACTACAATGAACTCTATTCAAAAAGTATGCATGTTATATCCAAAACTTGACCACAAGAGCAGGCAGGCGCATCAGATGCGCTCTGGGTGTTAACAAGACAGCTGTCTATAAGTCTAAACCCTCCAGAAAAACACGGGCAAACATCCTTGAAAAAACGAATTATCAGTTAGTTGTTTGATTCATTGTCTTTACATAAATATAAAATAAATATACCATAATCCCACCCAGTGGTGGATAGTAGCAAAGTACATTTACATTACATTAACTGTATATTTGAAGATTCCGGGTGTGACAGTACAGTACAGTGACAGTACAGTACAGTAGAGGGACCCCCTGGGAACCCCCACACGGTAACTCTGTCATTTCTCAACTATTCAACATTTCTAACTATCAGTGGGTTGGCTCGCCGGAACCGAGCCGGCCATCTGGGCACGTTCCTGGGGGTCTGGATGTTCCGGGGACCCCCACACAGTAACTCAGTTGCACCACTCACTTCACACGGGTGTGATTTTTTTCTTTCTTTTTGGTGAATTTTCAAAGACATATTGTACTGTGTGTGTGTGTGTGTGTGTGTGTGTGTGTGTGTGTGTGTGTGTGTGTGTGTGTGCGTGCGCGCTTCGTATCCGGCGTCCAAGTCAAAAGAAGGGCGAGACCGAGACGAGACCGAGTCAATGAAAATATGGACTCGAGAGGCAGCGTTGGCCGAACGGTTTGCGGAGCGGTCTTGATATCGGAAGGTCGCTAGTTCGTATCCCCGGACCGGCACGTTAAAATTACCACCGCTGAAATGCCCTTGGACAAGGCATTGAACCTCTACCATGAAATGTTCTATGAGCAGGGCCTGGCTGTAAACAAGTTCTTGAGCCAGTTAGTCCAGTTACCCTGGGTAAACATAGTACCTTTCCTTTCCTTTAGACCGGACTCGAGACGAGTCAAGGACTTGAGTACTACAACACTAGGTTTGTTTGTTTGATCACAACAATTATAAAGTTGTCACTTTGTAGTCATTCATTATTTACTCTACTTTCTGACTTTCTGGTTGTGCAGAGGTGTAGGACTGTAGGTCCATTTTGACTTTTGACTTTAACTAAACAGAAAACAGTGGCGTGTTCAATTTTCACTCGGACAAGCGTCTCACTCACTAGCGTTCCAGGAAAGAGACTGGTCGAGGTCTTCTTCGTTGAAACACTAGAGCAGGAAAACATTATTGTTAAGGAATTGTGCAGAATGGGAGCCTCCCGAAATGGAGCAGGAATATTTTCACTCCAATAATGGCAATGTGATACTCCAGGAATGTTTCCAGCTGGGATATGGCTATTGGTTCCACCACCCTCTGCAATAACATAGATTTGCACTGTTAACCTTGTGTGCTGCTAAGCTCGGCTAAGGTTATCTTCAGTGGGTGACACTAATTCAGACCACCCTTTTATTTCTGGGGAGAAACAATAAAATACTTTCATTATCTTAAAGAGTAGGTCCATTCAATTATTATTGTTTCTGATTATTATAACCACAAATATAAATCCCTCTGCGGGCAATGCTATAGCTGTCAGAGTAAGTACTTAAAGCTCTGTCAATAACAGTGAAAATTGAAGCTGCTAGCATGGCCTATTGTCAATACAGCAAATAAGTTATTGGGTTTAATGAAAGAGTAATTTTGACAAATGTGATATTAAGTCAATAGTACTGTACAGTGTGTACATACATTTGCATGACAAGAAATAGATTAAAAGTAAGTGTGAGGAAATTGAGGAATTGGCAGCCCGGTTCTTTGTCTAAGAAATAACATCTGTAAATAATTGTACTTGTAAATGTTGGTTGGGTGTTGTTGTGTCTGGTCCCCATGACAACCTTAGATGTGGAAAGCCAGGACGGTTGACATGTTGCTGTGTGCTAACTTTTACAAGGCTAATTAGTAATGCTCTCACCCACGCACATACATGCACACACATACAGCACAGGCAAACAAAACACTGCTATTTGAATAAAAGACAATGGATATATTGGGTTATAAATTACAATACAGTGCATGCACATGTGAAAAACTAAAAAGGGGAATTGTTTTAGTTTCTGAAACTTTCTGCCAACAAAAGATATTGATATTGTACTGTAGTTAAATATAATTGTTGTATATGAGTAGTATACAGTAGGCCATCACAGGAGATGCAGTCGGTTCTGGTATTTATCAAACATGGACCACTTTGGAAAAAAGATTTGAAGGCCAAGTATTCAGTATTTGAGCCATGGACCACCATTTGATGAGATTTAGCCTCTCCTCTCAGACCCAAAACTTTGTCCACAATTCCATACTGTATTGATATGGTGCCCTAGCAGAGTTAACAGGCAAACGTTGATAAAAAATAACAATTCTTCTGCATTCTCTAATTGTGTAGACTTCTTGTAAATTAAGTAATGCAGATATTGAACAAGAATTTGATATTGCTTTCTTGATATGAACTATATAAAATGTGTGAAGTTGTCCCTTATCTGCTGTCCGACTCAGGACTTTACTGTGAAGTTGTGTGAACACTCCTTCAATACCAGGTTCATAGCTCTACTGGACACTTGGCCTGGGAAAGAATCTTCATAACACTCTTTGAAATCCCAGTGCTTCTTTATTGCGATCATTATCACAGATTTCCTTTGACAGAATTGGTTTCCTCGTTTGGCACTCTGTGGTGCCGTATCAGCTCAATGTTGCATTCTGCCTTTGTGGCTACAACTTTACAGGTCCCTGCACGAAATAAAGCAAGGGGAGGAAACTGGTGCAGGAAATTGAAAAGAGGGGTCCTGTTGAGCTTATTGCTATTTCCTTTGAACATGCCGGTCTTATGTAGACTACTCGCCAGATGTATGTTTTGTCTAATGGCCCTCTCAAGCCTAGTCTCACGTGGTCAGAGCCAGCGTCTTATATCATCAATTCCAGCGATAGAAAGGTCTACAGTTGTTCGATATCTATCTTAAGCCTACATTTTGGTAGGGCTATATGTTTCGTAGTATGCCGGTGTACGTCGCTTGTTGAAAACGATTTGCGGTGACTGACAGCGCTATGTGACTAAGTATAAACTAGGCTTTAGCGTTTTAGTCCTTGAGGGAAAATAATATTCATGAGACTGTTACTGTTTCACAAATGTAAGACCAGTTGCTATGTTTTACTGTTGGGAAACTGACATGGTTCTAGTGTGCCATTTGGCACCTCTTAATCTGTCCTGGCTCATTCCCCCAGGCGTGAGTGATTGGCAGTGCACAGTGGCTACAGCATTTTTTTTTAAAAAGAACAGCAGCATGGATGGCATACAACAGCTGTCATACAGCTTGCCTTGTTGTTTCTGTGTGGTTTATCCGCTAATGCCTCATTCGAGCTACGTCACGGGCCTCACGGCGGTGTCCTGCCAAAATTTGGCGATCTACAATCTCTCAGCGTGTCACGGACACGGCGCATGGTGAATTTATAGATCAAGTGCCTATTTATGGCGTGTGAAAAGTATAAATCATGCTTAATGGCCACCAGTCAATTTGCAGACTCTGTAAGATTATGACAATTTTTAAGAGGTTAGCCATTACCAATTTCAGTCATTTGTTTTATTAAATGTGGTACTGCTGGTGGTGATAAGCATGATAGATGGGCATGAAGGAGAGAGGAGGAGGGACAACAAAATGAGTTTGAGGTTGAACCCACAAATTCATGTAAGAGAATATCATGCCAGCACAGTACAAGGCTTCTGTGTTTTGTCCAAAAAGGGACAAAATTAAGAAAACGGAAGCCCAGCTGTGAGATAATAAGAACTTGCCTTTTTTGTGCTTTCATTTAACTAATCCTGAAATATTATTTTTACTTTAACGTACATTTGAATATAACTTCAAGAAAGAAAGAAAGTCAAATATGTGGAGGGAAAACAAAAACTGTACGTTGTAATGTTATAACGTGCCGGCCCGGTTCCGGCGAGCCGCCCAGCGTCCGAAATGGTTGAGAAATGACAGAGTTACAGTGTGGGGGTCCCCGGAACATCCTGACCCTGCACAGGAACAACGTTTGATGAAGATAGGTGAACATTCTGTGAAAATAGCTTATCTACAAGCTCACAAAGTATGGGGGTTAGATATTTTGCTAAATAGATTAGAGGGAATGGGGAGAGGGAGGTCAAGTGGACCCAGTCAACAAAGTATATTCGGTTTAAGTGCATGGGTAAAGGGACTAGTTCTCATAAGGAAGGAGGATCTTTGCTAAGTCATTTCTCCTCCACTCCAATGTGCCTTTACTCAGGATGGATTTGAACAATCTCGTCTGGCAGGTCGGATTGTTTCAGAATCCTAATTAGCCCTGGCTGTCTGGTGAGCCACTGGTCTCCGGGAAACAATTAGCAGCAGCCACCACCATGACAGGATGTAGACCTTGGTTTCCCTGCCAGGCTCGTACCCCCTAACCCCACTCCCCCCCCCCCTAACTCACCCCCATGCTGTGCAGATGATGTGTGACGCTGTCTCCTTGCTCGGTGAAAATGTGCCAGGCTGTGCAAAAAAGCCTAATTTATGCGTCTGTGAAAACATGTTGACCGCCCTGTCACATGACACATTTTTCCCCCGCTAAAAGCATAAATTATGACTTTGGAGATTTGGGGAGAGTTAACTATGAGATTGAATAATGTAAACGTTATACTGCAGTGAGCGATTTAAGCCAATATATTTCTTATGCTTTTTTTATCAAAGCTTTTTGATAGATGCAGCTATTAGGCCTATTATTGAAATGAATAAATAAGTAAATAAATAATAATGAAAGTTAAATAAACCATTATGTGGACCCTTATTGTAGCTTTAGTTCAATGGTTTTCTCAGTGGAATCTACAATGTTGAGCGAGATACTACAGCTAAACAAAATAGACTGTTATCAAGTCAAGTCACTTCGCAACTGATCCTGTCCGGGTCGGATATGGGAACTATGCACACTTGGGGCGTGTGTGTGTGTGTGTGTGTGTGTGTGTGTGTGTGTGTGTGTGTGTGTGTGTGTGTGTGTGTGTGTGTGTGTGTGTGTGTGTGTGCGCTCGCGTGTGTGTGTGTGTGTGTGTGTGTGTGCGCTCGCGTGTGTGTGTGACTGTGTGTGTGTGTGTGTGTGTGTGTGTGTGTGAATTACAAGACACGGAGAAGCGGGCATTGACACTGGTCAATTCATAATGAAATCCAGGCTTTCTCCTGTACGGAAAGCCTGGTGACATGAGGTAAAATCCAAATAGACTCAAGACTGTAATTGCTTCCAAGACTCAGACAGTCAATATTGAATCAAGGAGAGTAAATACATCAATCAGTTCGAGCAATCAGTTATTTTCTGCTGTATATTTGTATGCAATTCGTTCAATTCCCACAAATTGACTTTGTGTGCCAATATCAATATCTTAGATATTGGGTTCTTCTTGTAGAAACGCCTAAGTGGCCCTAGTAGGTGGTACTGAGGCACTGTGCCTCACAGCAAGCTGGTCGTAGGTTTGAAGTTTGTTCATGTGGATTTCTAGTGGTGGAAACTAACTAAGTACATTTACTTAAGTACTGTACTTAAGTACAATTTGAAGGTATTTGTACTTTACTTGAGTATTTCCAATTTCCGACCCTTTACTTCTACCCCACTAGGCCTACTTTACTTCACTACATTTATTTGAAGACTTGAGTTACTAGTTACTTTGTAAATTTTGATTATTATTACAAAACACATAACCACTTCCGCCCTATCAGGAATTGTGACGCTTATATAGATCTGCTATTTTCAAAATATTGAATATATATATATAATATTGAAACGGGACGTTCTGCATAATTAGTACTTTTACTTTTTGTACTTTCGGTACATTTTCATGACAATACTTTTGTAATTATTTTTACTCGGGTACATCTTGAATTCCAGACTTGTAAAAGGGTATTTCTATATTGCAGTATTGATACTTTTACTTAAGTAGGACATTTGAGTATACTTTTTTCCATCACTGGATTTCCTCCCAGTGCTCCCATACAAAAAGTCATGCATATTAATGACATGATCCTATCAGTGGCCTATCAGCAGGCCTTAGCTGGAGCTGGTACCCGGGTTCTGCTCACTGGCGCGTGTGGGAACGTGCAAATACAGTATACAGCACTTGAGAAATAAATGAAAATAGAAAAGGAGAGAATATCAAAGAGTATATCTCCACCAGGCTGGTTGTTTAGTCAGGGCTGTGTTTAACCTTTTAGTCATAGTCTTTTGAATACATGTGCAATTTGGCGGGCCTTGATTGTGTCGTAATGCCTGATTTTACACTTCGTTGCATGCTGAAAGCGGTTTGAAATGATGTTTTTATTTTGGTCATTGTGCTGGCAGTTTTACATCATATGATATAGTGCATATTATGATTGTTATCAAGTCCAGCAGATGTAAAATTATCAAAGAAGTCATGTTATGATTTCTCCTGTTACTAATTTTTAATTTCCAGTTCTCCATAATGAATCAAATGTTTTTCCAAACGACACAGAAAAAATAAAAAGACAGACATCAGGGAAGATCTGCTATTTTCAACACCCAAGCGCAACATAAAATGATCTCATTTTAATAATTTTAATGAATTTTCATTTTTGACAGAATTGTCAGTATATTTAGTCATAGTTTCAGTCATCATGCCAAAAAACAAAAGTCATTTTTATTTGGTTGTCGTCAGTGAAAAAAGGTAGTCGAAGAATGGTAGTTTTAGCCGACAAAATCAACACTGCTGTGTATATCATGATGGCAATCATAGCCAATCGGAATGGAAGATGAAAAATGTTGTGTCATGTTCATCATTATGTCCAAGTTGTGACAATGCTTGTGACACAATCTGTCTATACAGTACAGAATGCCTGTCCCAATTATGGTTTGGATTTAGCATCTTAATCAGCCTGCTTGATATCTTCCCCTGATGATACAGTTTATTTTTATTACTTGTGCAAGCAGAGCGCACAAGTACTGTGGTCGTGCTCGTACGAATGTGCGTATGCTCGGAGGTATATACTGTTGATTGTGACGTAATTAAGATATGTTTCAATGTCAGGTTATATCTGGCTGTCGATGGTGACATAATTAGGATATGTTTCAGTGTTGCGTGAATTTAAGGTAATGTCTGTATGTATGTAATCTGAAACCCTTCTTTATTACGTCACCATCAAAAGCCAGTTATAACCTGACATTGAAACATATCTTAATTACGTCACCCTCAACATCATATACCTCCGAGCATACACACATAAAAGCCAGCCGACCACAGTATAGTACTTTCAACGTAGAACTTACATATATGTATAAATATGTTACCTGTTACCCAACCAATATTGAAACATATCGTAATTACGTCACCATTGACAGCCAGTTATAACCCGACTTTAGTATTTAATTCCAATGTTTTACAGAGAGGCTGAGAATTGAAAGTTCGTAGCGGTCGACAGTACTTGCGCGCTCTGCTTGCGCAATAGTAGGCCATTTAGAACGTACAGTTCTAGTTTTTATATATATTTATATATAAATGCTCCGACAAGCACAATGTTATATCAGAAAACCTGATTATAAAGCAACTCAGGGGATTAGCCATGTATGAAATCGAATGGTATATTGTAGCCAAGCAAACGCAGCTCAATTTCAATCAGCTACAGGGACAGGAAAGCGATAAAGGGCTATTTATATTCAATCTAGTCTGAAAATGTCTAATAATATGGTGAAAGCAGAAAGCAGCCCCTTTCCTTTACACTCATAATTGACACAATCAAAAGGAAAGGCATTGCTGGAGGAAAGAACATGCACTTTGTTGCTAAGAGAAGAATATACGAACATGAGCTTATATCAATCAGGGGTGCTTAATCAGGGGTGCTTATCTTTCTCTACATTTTTCATAGCCTCTGATTTCAAAGTGAGAATCTGAAATTATGAACCAGCCTTAAAAGGGGAAATAATGGCTTTGAAGTATGATTTAAATCACTTCATCATACGATAACAAATTGATAATTGGGTTAACCATCTACCCCCATCTACTGCAAATATCAGATCTCCACTTAATTGTGCTCACTTTTCTTAGCTTCAGAATATACAATAAAATGGCCCATTTCGGCCTATTTCTACACACCGTTAAATGAACAGTGAGGATATTCCTGTGTTGGGTTGTAACTTAATCCATTTAGGCCTGACACTCGGTGGCGCGCTATGAGCTTGTAGATCTGCTGTGGACAGTTCAGAAACCCGCCCACCAGTGACATCATCGTTAGGCAGATTTTCTTTTAAACAAGATTTTTTTATAAACATTTAGATTGAGAGATTTAAAATATAGAAAAACATAAACATATATTTATATCATTGTGAGAACAGTGGCTTTCATTTTCGCATTACAACTTTTCAGGAATAGAAAGCCTGCAGTTTCTATTAGCTTGGATTCCCCATCGATGATGTCACTGCCCAAAGCCCTCCTATGAGACACAGACTGAGATAGAATTTATGTTATTTTATCATGATCATTAGTGAGGACCAATTATATGAAGAGAGGTTGAAAAGTGGTGAAGTGTTCCTTTAAGACATGATCCTTCAACAGAGTATGGTAGGCGAATCAGGGAAATGGAAGTAACAGATTAACCTAAATGTGAGTGCGTGACAATTATCACACGAAAAGATGAAATTACCTACCTAGATTCCATCGTGGAGCATAACGCAGCATAAGAGCTAACTTCAAAATAGGGCTTGGCCTACTGCCGGCTTCTAATTTACTTAAGGAACAAAAACCTGAAAATGAGCTTGTGTGGATACAGCACGGATGCACGCACAGATGCACAGTGATTGGTTGCATCCATAGTAGCAGCATGATAGTACTCAAGTCACTACACAAAACAGCACAGCATGGCTCCTTATCCTGCAGGCCTTAAATCTATAGACCCTGTTATGTAAGAGATGTTTAATCCACCGACCACCGTTACCATAGTGACGCTGCTCCCATGTGCTGTGTTGATAGTAGGAACTGGAGCTACTACCGTACTCTCTCTTCCACTGCTCTCCCGCTCTCTCCATCGTCGCTTTCCTCGTGCTTCTTGTTGTTCATGTACCAGAGAGTGTTGATGACGGTGGTGGATTACGGTGCCTACTGTATGTCACTCCATATATCACAGGACTCGGGGCTCTGTGTTTGGCAGCATTTTCGACACCGGTCACCTGTTCCCCACTGAGTCCCTTTCAACATGTTCTAGTGGTGCATGCACATACAGTAGGTTTGCATTATGGGTGTGTAGCAGAGTGGCTCACAACCTCAGCCTGATGACCTAATATAATATAGGGATATCCCTTTGGCTTAGTGATTAAGCTGTTGACTTTCCACGCGGGAGACCCGGGTTCGATTCCTGGGTGTTACAATGGTGCCTGTGGGAGGTGGTCAAAAGGGGGGTGAGTTTAGCCCTGAGTTATAAGGATATCCCTTTGGATTAATGGTTAAGATGCTTTCCATGCGGGAGACCTGTGTTCAATTCCCGGGTGTTGTGTGCATTATGGGTGCCACAAACAGAACAGACGATTGCCCTCCAGAACCAACCATAAACCTAATACCTCGAACAACAAGCCACTCTATTGTTAAGGGGTTGAACTCTTAAGCCACATCTAATGAAAAACAAAACATGGGGTAGAGCGAACTCCCTGAGAAGTTTAAAGAAAAGTGCTCAGGTTTTAGCTGGGAATCTAAGGATTTACTGCATGCTTGGATGTAAATGGTGCATTTTATATAGCACCTTGCTTTACATAGATTGTGCATTACATTCAACCATTCACACACATTCATAGGAGCAATTAGGGGTTTAGTGTCTTGCTCAAGGACACTTCGACACTAACTCAGGGGGAGCCCGGGTTCGAACTGGCAACCTTGCGTTTGCCATCCGGCCACTCTAGCCATGATCCACCGCCGCCCCTTGGATGTGGCCAGTGGATCAGTAAGGATGGAGTTTCGGCCTATCAGTGGTGTTTCTTGTTTCACTGCGACAGTGTAACAGTAAAGCCTGGTTCATATACTTCATTGCATGATGGCATTGCACGCTGGAAATACAAGTCATACTTCATGGGCTGAAAATCTGTGTATTTGTGCAATTAAAAGGTTGCATGAAAAAAGTGGAACTGTGCACATCCAGTCAATTGTGCATGTATCTTAACTAAATCGCAGATGACTAACAAAGTAACTAAGTTAATACTTGCTCAAATTGATGGATCCATATAGTACCAGGCATGGCTGGTACAGTACGTTATAAAAATCCCAGGTACATGGATGCACCTGGGATGTATCCTCAGTGAATCAGTGATGTATCCCAAGGTCATCAGGGTTTCGGGTCTCTCGAACATCATACCCCTCACTCAGGTGACCCAGCCGGGGTGATCAAGTCCCGACTTATGTCCCAGTATAGCTACCCTCGATCAGTCCCATTAGGGCAAATCCAAGGCCACACAATCCGTTGCTCCGGAACTACTCTACCGGGCGCATGGTGAGACTAGGCTCTGTGGGTTGACTCCTGTCTGGGCCCCTCCTGCTCTCACCAGGCCCAGGACCTGTGCGTTGCACCAGACTCCCAGCACCAGGCACTTCATTCACATCTCAAGTACATGAGATACTGTAGGAGACTGCATGTCATTTGTCTCAAATGAACCCAAATCACCTTTTTGCTTCACTGCTCATTGACATCAGATTTGGAACTTTCTCCATTCAAGGCTTTCAATGACGCACTGTGAATTTGATCCTCTGTACAGCTCTTCATCCCGGTTCTGCCATTTGCTCTTTATTTGTCCCTCTCCGTTATGAAGCCTGTGAGCTAATTATGCGCTCGACTGATACTGACTGGCACCTCCGAAGCAAAGACAGGCAGAGAGCCAGTTTTATACCAAAGGAGAGCAAGAGAACTACTGAGGGTGCTGGGCTGGGGAAGGAGAGTTGGCACCGTGTGAAAAAGCATGGGAAGAAAGGAAAGAGAACAAGAAAAACACAGAGAGAGAGAGAGAGAGAGAGCTACAGTGGAGAGACCAGAAGCATACAGTGAGTAGCCTATAGTACAGACTACAGAGGCCGTGTCCCTGGTGCTATAGACCCCATTGCTGTTTGAGACCATTTTTCCAATGGGCTCGCTAAAACAGCATGCGTCTGAATGGCTGCCACATCGTCTGCCTTGACATAACAGGATTTGCCCGGTGAGCGGTGGTATGGATATCATTAAACCTTTCCTATCCACTTACAGCACCTTAAACCTTCCGTAGAGGGAGGAGGATATAGCTGCTGTTATCGTTACACACACACACACACACACACACACACACACAAAGGAAGTCATGATTTCTTCCTTTATCCTGAAATAATTTTTTCAACTGTATTCGACAGTGAACAGTGAGAGAGCGAGGGGATATGATGTTAGGCCTCAGGTCGGATTCAAACCTGGATGGATTTAAACTTAATATCGTACACACTCTACCAGGTGAACTATAGGGCGTCCCAGCACAGGTAAATGGTGCATTTATATAGCGCCTTTATCCAAGGTGCTTTACATAGATTGTGCATTACATTCACACATCGATGGCGATGGAAACCATGCAAGGCACCAACCAGCACATCAGGAGCAATTAGGGGTTCAGTGTCTTGCTCAAGGACACTTTGACACCAACTCTGGGGCAGCCTGGGTTCGACCTGGCAACCTTGCGGTTTCCATCCAGCCACTCTACCCCTGAGCCACCGTCGCTCCACAGGGATGTGATTTTAAAGCATCCTTTATATTGAACCTTCCAGAAACAACTGCTTTTCCTTATCAACTTTTTACGCTGAACACTCTGAACTCTCTATTACTGATGATGATTCTTTTCCCAACTCAAATACATTACTATGAAACCGGGACTATTAGTTGAGACCATAAAGCTTTAATTGGAACTTGTTATGTAAATGGCACAGTTAGCACTGTGAAAGATCCCATCAGCACCTGTTACACAGAATGAACATTATGACTTCACACATAGCTTTTACTTCTTTAACTCAGGGGATGTCTTGTTGCGAACACTGTCTAAGTAGATATAACATTCCTTTAATGGCACCACATGCACTATTATTGTTGGTTGTTGATAGCAAGCGCAGCAGTCTTGCCGAAGCCTGGAGCAGTGTCTGTGACCTGTCCACACAGCTTGTCAAGCCCCTCTTAATGAAAAAACATCAGTCTGTCTGTACAATCAAAGGGAAGCAGAATCCTTTTAATCGTCAAAGAAGAACTGAGCTTGTATATGAGGTTGTATACAAAACCCGTAAACAAAAGACAAAGGCAATATATGGGTACACAAGAGAATCAGTAATATAGTCTGAAGCACATCTACATTCATTACGGTCCATGTTATGAAATCCTAATAGCTAATTATTGACCCCATACAGTTGGTCAATACTCAATATATATAATTTGTACATTTTGGTTTAATGTCTAATTGACTGATTGCAACCTACATTGTACTATAGCCCCCCCAGCTAAGTATGTATATAAGAACAATAATTGACTCATCACAATATTCTTCAAACCTACAGCCTCATGTGCTCTAGTCAGAAATGTTGCTGTCAGTGTCTACTACAGTATATATATTGAATAACAAACAATAAGGAAGACAATCCCAGCACTACACAATACTCTCACCCATGTCTGAAAGAAGGTTTCCTCTGTGCTGGACCAACGGGCCAAATCAATGCGTCAAGCTTTCACAGCAGAAAAGGGACTAAAAACCCTTGGCCTTAATTTAGTTAGCCAGACCCACAAACAAGCCTTGTTAGCCCTTTTTCCTTCTTCCGTGGGTGGCTGAAATCTTGAAATTAAATAAGATAATGGAAAACAGGATCATTATTAGATTATACCAGGGAGGCTACAAGTAAAACCCTGTTCTTTCAGGGCCACCGATCCACTGTGGTTTTCAGCAGTTGCCAACAATGCATTTCCTCATTTTGCCCAGTTTGAATTCCGTTAACTTGCAGTAGACAAATGTGCCACCATTAACTTATCTCCTGAAAGATAAAGCGGTGTCCTCCAGAGAACCTCCCTAATCAGAGGTTCGGGAAGAATTGATATTCCTGTCATAATAGGCAGGAAGTCCAGCCCACTGCTGCCTTAGCAATATTACTATGAAAAGGTAACTTTTTTTTCCTTCTTCTTCTCTGCACATCTTAGATAATATCACATATCAGCCAGATCTGATGAAGCGGGTAGGTTTTTATTATGTGTGTTTGTAGATAGACAGGAGAGAGAGAGGAGAAACGTGAAGCTAATTTATATTGTTATGAATATATCGGTGAGCTACACCATTGTGCGATGAAATATAAATTAAGCTTAGAAATAGAGAAAGGGTCAGCACAAAGAAGAAGTAGGGGGAGAGAGAGAGAGATGTCAGTGTATAACAGGAGTCACTGCAGGTCGCTGCGCTCATCCTGTCACCCTCTTCTGTTCCCTTGGCTGTCAGCTGTGAGCCTGGCCAATTAGCAGCAAGATTGAAGCATTGCCTCTCATCTTCCCTACTAATTGGCTGAGTTACATAATACTGTTGTCAGATAAGAAACCTCATATCTTATAGAAATAAAATAAATAAATAAATACAGTATAAAGCCAACTTTTATTAAGAGTGCCCTTCATCATGTCTTTAGAATGTGAGTTGAATTTGTGTGAGGTTATAGGGGTGTTTTCTAAAACCAAAGGTTCCCGCATACTCCAGTTATTAAGTGGTGCAACCACTTCATTAAGGAGCTTTGTGGGTGGCTGGTTGGCTGGGTCTGTCCGAGCACCAAAACAGCGTTTGGTTGGTTTTCACAACCAAGTGTCACTGTTGCGCAGCCTAACACACACACACACACACACACACACATTTTAATCATTTATTTATGTCCACATAAGAGATACAATACAAGGACACAAATATTTACACGGTGCTGTACATACTACAGAGTGCAATTAGCAAATCCCGGACAAATACCCACACACCCTTCAGGGGTACAAGTAACAGAGTCTTCGCCATGACGGCTACCGATAGTGGAAGAGATTGCACAGAATTTTGCAAGCCGTTTGGCTGCTTTTTTTGGCATCCCAAGTTGTTGGAAGCCTCTTACAACCAAACTGTGTACGTGTCCTAGGCTGCCGAAGATAAACACAAGTAGATTGCACATATAGCCTAGCTCTATGATGGTCTGGAGGCTGGTACATAATGGTCATAAAGGCTTCCTCTAAGCTAGAATCAAAGGTGCAGGCCATTTCAAGAATGGAAACTGATGTTCTCTTCATTGACCACAACAACATCTGGTGTGTTAGCCCCCTTTTTACCAGTGTGTAGGGCTAAAGTTGTTGAAAAAGTAGGCCTATGCTCGGAGGGCGGGAGTGACACACACACACACACACACACACACACACACACACACATTAACTGTATATATGATGATTTGGGGTGTCACAGTACAGTGACAGTACAGTAGCGGGACCCCCCGGCGACCACCACACGACAACGCTGTCATTTCTCGAACGTTTCAGATGTGGGGCGTCCGGGACCCAGGGCGCGTTCCTGTGGGTCTGGACGTTTCAGATGTGGGGCGTCCGGGACCCAGGGCGCGTTCCTGTGGGTCTGGACGTTTCGCGGACCCCCGGGGACGCCCTCACGGAGTTGCACCACTTACTTCACACAGGTGTGATTTGACTTAGTTTAGTTAGTTTTCCCTACAACATGACGTCACCCTGCTGATAACCTAAAACTGGAGTATGTGTGGGCCTTTAGGTTGTTACCTAAAAAAAGGCACACTTGTGTGAAGTGAAGCGGCGGTCTTATACATCATCATACATCACATTACCCTGCAGTCTTGAGTAAATATATACACATGCGACAATTTCACAGGATCGCGTCCCTGAAAATTCGCTTGCGTAATCGACTTCTCCGCACGTCCAAAATAAATGCACTCCTCTCATTGAAACTCAATTACTTGGTGCGTCAGTCTGAAAAGGCCTGCTCCTCAAGAAACCAACTACAGAACTACAGACTGGTATGACTCCTTTCTTTTCTTTCCAAAACTCTTGAACGAGTTGTTCCTCTCTAACCAACTCTCTCTGTCCACAGAATAACCTGCTGTATCCCGACCAGCTGGATCTCTCGATCCACTTAATCTTAATCTGATGTTGTTATATCATAGAATGAGTGGTAGAGGTGGTAGGTCGCAAAGCAGCTCCGACCGTCCGCAGTGCATCTTATGCTAAATCGCTTATGTTGATCGCTCTGGGAAAAAAAACATATTTTTGTTGACATCTTCAAGGTTCAAGGTTCAAGGTTTCTTTATTTTGTCTCCCGAGGGAGACATTTGTCCTGGACCCCTTAAGGACCCGCCTGCAAAAGTTGCTGCGAAGCCCTTGTGTCCGTGTCGCCGCAGAGCAGCGCCACATCTGTTTTTCATTATGACTAGATAAGCTCCACAGTGTTTTGTCCCAAATGGCCTGCCGTAAAAAGGCGAACTACTGTAAGGCCCACCGTGCACGCTCTGAGCTGCGGTGTGCTCAACCACCTCTACCACTCATTCTTGGATATAATAACATCTGATTAAGGTAAGGTAAGAAAATGGTTAAAGAATAGAGGCGAGCCGAGTGCTGCTGAGATACAAAAATTGTGATAACTCCAGTCCTGTAGTGATGAGGTGCTCAGAATTAAAAACTATAGTTCATAGAGAAGAGGGGTCCCATCTGGATGTATGTAAAAGTGTCACTAAATGTGGCCATATATTATGCCGTATTTATTTTTTGCACTGTGCCCCAATGGTGTTGTAACCACATTATTGGTGCCCTTTGGTCACAGGGAGCATATAATAAGAGGACATGAACCAGTGGTGTCAGTCCTCTATAGCCACGCACTGATGATGTCGAAACCGGTCTGCGTTTGGTGGCTTTTAATAGTTTTTTAATTTTATTCATAGCCCTGTCGAGTGAATAAAGGCTTTTTAATATACTCAAGAGTGTGCTTGAAGCCTGTCCAGATGGGACCCCTCTTCTCTAAGAAAATGGTTAGTCCGGAATTCTCCTTTAAACAGCACTTCTCACAGCCACAGAGGCACTCTTTGCTGCCCCAGCTACCTCCCACTCAGTTATCATCCTTCTTAACGTATGTTGCAGCATTTGACATAGTAATCAACCACTAGCTTCCTTTCTCACCTTTGTATCTCACCAGGCAGCACTCCTACATGACTGGTGAGAACTGTCGAGTCAATACGGTTAAACAAAAGCAATTTCATTATTATTATATGTATTGGTCCTAATACCTTCCTGCATCATATGTCTGTTTCTCAGAGGCAAATATTGTACTTTTACTCCACTAGAACTAGATTTATTTAAAAACTTTAGTTACTTACTAGTTACTTTGATTATTATTACAAAACATACATTACCCACTTCAGCCCTATATACATTGCGGCCATTTGAAAATCGATGATCTACAAGCTCACAATGTGTTATGATGCGAAGCATTGTGAGCTTGTAAATCGGCTATTTTCTAAATATTTTTATTTTATACATTCGAATACCGGTACTTGAAATGGAACATTCTGCATAGTGAGTAGCCTACTTACTTTTGGTACTTTAAGTACGTTTTGATGGCAGTACTTTTGTACTTTAACTCAAGTACATTTTGAATTAATTTACTTGTAATGGAGTAGTTGCATTGCAGGATTGATACTTTAAGTAAAACAATTGAGGCCTACATCCATTTCAGGACTGACTCAGGGCGGGGTCTGTGTCATTGATGGTATTTGTTTCCTAGACCTAGACTATATTTATAGTAACTATAAAAGCCAAAAAACTGTTGGATTTTGAACAAGCGAGCGGTAAGTACAATCAAAGATCAGAGGCTTAGGCGCGCACACACACACACACACACACACACACACACACACACACACACACACACACGGTTATCACCATTGGCTGCAATCCAACACTTCTATCCATCAGTTTGTGTATAACCAAGTGTCCCTCCTCTCCTCCATTCTCTGCTCCACTCATTTCTCCTGTTTTGAAGAGGTGGGGTGAGTTGCGGGTGCATGCTCACATCAGGCCTGCTTTGATCATGGAAGAAAGTCCAGCTTTATCAACAGCTGTCCAATCTCATTCTATCAACTCTGAGCAGAATGTTTTCTTATGTTGATAAGTGCGTTTGGAAATTCTCAGGACAAGGAAAACAATAACTAGACAATACCCCACAGTGATTTGTTTTGGTTTTCACTGATACTATGTCTTTTCTTTAGTCCAGCTGCTGCTGATACCTTTGTTGTCTATTTCTGCTACATGGCCTGTGTCACCCACTGAGACGGGTGGTTCATTATGTTCGTTGTTTAGATTAACCACATGAACCCTAGTGTCCCTATTTGTGCATGTCATATCATAATAAGCGAGCGTGAAGTGAAGAGATTCGATGTAAGGAGGGGGATCAAGTACCCTGGTCAATGTGTTTAAGTGGTTAAAAGGCGATAAGCAGGAGACAGTGCAACTTAAGAGTTGCAACCAAGTTGAGAGCTTGTACATCTGCTTTTTTGTGTGTTTTTTGACAGAACCAATTAAGTATAAACCAGATAAGTAGTCTGTGGCTCAGTGGTGGCAATGACATTTGTATATGAACCCTCTGTTCTTGTGGGCTTCCTCTGGGTGCTCTGGTTTCCTCACAAACAAAACAACACGCATAGTGTCAAGTGTCTTATGGGGCTGCTGATCCATGGGTGCTGGTCAGTGGCTCACCAGTGCTAGTTAAGATAGGTCAAATTTGCTTTTGGTTAGACATACCATTGGTCCGATATCTCAAACCCTCACCCTAACCCTAACCTCCCACGGGGCAGCACACCTAAACCTAACCTTAACCCTCTCCCAACCCTTAACGCACCCCTCACCAACCATAATCCGGTCGTTTTAAAACACCCCTCACCAACCTTAATCCAGTCGGACCAATGCTATGTCTAACCAATGCTTTGTCTAACCAAAGTATGCCTCCCGGGCGAGCAATACAGTGTGACTTTTAGTGTGGTTAAGTCCATGGATCACAAACCAATTTTTTTATAGACAGATGCAGATCTGTAATGAATTTGAGGTAATAATATCTTTTCCAACATTGATACAGCACTCTTCTTAACAGCACCAAGACAACCTGTCCTTCAGATGATACAATGTAACAGCAAATCAACATAACATTTTCACTTTTGACTGACGTGACGTCACATAATGAGCTGACCAGCCTGCACCAAGACTTGCCCACATCAAAGGACCTCTCTAGTTAGTCAGAGGAAGTTCATGGTAGAGTTTCTCTTTCTTCACAGATCAACCAGTTTAGTATGCGTGTTATATTTGAAATCCTGTGGTTTCTCTGAGGCAATGTTCCTTCAGCATCGGCACATGCACTGTAACAGTCCTCAGTGTTGATTTAACGCTGATTTACTGTGTGCTTTGATGTCATTATTTGCTGTGTGACACCAGCCTTCCTCTTACCTGTCTTATGCAATGGTTCTTTTTCATGTCAAGGACCCCCAAATTAATTAATGTATTTATATAAAAAGGGTGTGCGAGTAGAAACCCAATTTAAAGTACTTAATAAGAGTTCATGTTTACGTGTGTGTGTGTGTGCGTGCGTGTGTGTGTGTGTGTGAGAGCGTGCATGTCCATTGTCCAGAAC
This sequence comes from Protomyctophum bolini, assembly GCF_963924005.1. Classification (NCBI taxonomy): domain Eukaryota; kingdom Metazoa; phylum Chordata; class Actinopteri; order Myctophiformes; family Myctophidae; genus Protomyctophum; species Protomyctophum bolini. The sequence goes on along the minus strand of NC_137877.1, from coordinate 25,725,843 downwards.
CACCATCTTTACTCAGTGTTAACACCCAGGGATTTGCTGTGTGTAGGCTGAGAGGAAAATATTAGAGCGATTTTTCACGCTTGCGTAAACATTGTAATTCAACAACATTTTGATTACAAATTTAAACGCTGCATCTGGCTGAGCTATCATAACCAAAATGATAACAATCACTCTTCACAATAATTGCTGTTATTATATTATGTCTGTCAGGAATATTATATTCAACTGTTGATAGTATAAAATCATCATCATTATGTTTATCATCATCAGTCTTCATCGTCATCATCACCAGCCACCTAGCCTCTGTACCCAGGCTTACACCAGTCTCTCCCTAAGAAGGAAAACAGGTAGAGTAAGCCGTTATTAACTTGAAGTAACAATAACACAGGATAATTGTGAATATAGGCCTACATTTGAATTGAAAGTTGAAGAGGACCGTTGAGCGTTATTGACTGACACTGTGGGTAAATGCAGGGTATATGGATTTCACTGGTGTGCAAATGAGTGACAAATACTCTACCTGACAACAAAAACAACAGTTGGTGAACGCTTAAGAAGTGAATGGTCTTATATGGGAGGCATTGGGTGCAAAATGGCTCTGTATTTAGACAAAAAGTACTGAACCATACTTCTGATTTATTGCCATAGGCTACCACTGGTGGAAAGTAACTAAGTAGCCTACAAGTTTTACTTGTAACAGAGTATTTCTATAATGCAGTATTTATTGACACTGTTACTTAAGTAAATAATTGGAGTACTGTAGGAATAATCAGGACAAGCCATAGCCACCTCCCACTCATGAGTCTTAACGCAATGAATACACCATCCTCTCGTCCAAACTTAAGTAAGTTACATCTAGTCCACTACTGGCGTGGCAAGCCAACATTCCAAAAATATATAATTCTCAAAGCCTGCAAAGGGGAACATCTGTCACCACTGCCTGAATTGCCTCATAGCTAGACTAGGCCTACGTGAAAAGTTACTTTATTGAAATCTTAAAACATATTCTAACTGATTTGAGTACAAAAACCAAATGCCTCTTCAAAATAGACCTGATTTTCTTCACCTGATTTGTTGTCACGCATTTAAACACACAGTTATAGCAGGAACGACAACTCAGTCTCCACTCACCAAATCCCATAGTTTAATTTCCCCTCAAATGTCAATCATCCGTTTGCGTTTAACTCCCAAAGCCCGCCCCCGAAGGAAATGCGGGCGCGCGACCGACACGTGATTTATTTGCCAAAATCCAGTATGGCGGAATAGTTTCGTGAATGGTTATTACGCGTTATTCAATGCTCTCTCTTCTCGCTTCACCTACGGCAGGGTCCCACTCACTCCTCTGTGACTGACTGGATGCAAGCAGGAGTCTTCGGGGGTAAAAAAAACAAAAAAAAACACTGATAGGAGCCTCGGGAAGGGGAGAAGAGCCAGGCGTTAGAGACGCTCATTCAGGTAAGATAATAACATTGTTTTCCAACACAGTCCCAATAAAGCGCGTCAGCAGCATGATGTTTTATCACTTTTGGGGGGGTTGCTCTTATAATATATAACTCTGAGGTTGCTGCACTCTCTGAAAAGAGCCGATCTGCAAGCTCACGGCGCGTTTTGAGCTTGTATGTAGATCGGTTGCAGATCGGCGGCGCGAGCCCCTCGTACGAGAGGAAAGTATACATTCGGAGATAAAGCGTTGAACTATTAGGTGTGTGTGTGTCATTTACATGACTTTTGCTATTGTTATTCAACAACAGTAACACTGACTGACTAGTTCAGACTAGGATATTGCTGTGTGCTGTTGCTGGCTGCTGTGTGTGCAGTGAGTAGTGTGAGAGCAACAGTTCACTGTTTCAAAGTAGAGACACTTCGGCTCGCCAGTCGCCGCTGCTGCCTCGAGTCTAGGAAATGAAATAGGATTTGTTTTGGGAAGAAGAGCGCGGCGATGTTTCGTGTTTCATCCAACATTTCATGTCAGCTTCTCTCTGAATTTTGCCGCAGATTGACTATATCGCAATGTCGCAGATTGACTATCACTTCAGGCAAGCGATCTCACATGTGTTCTTTGAGTCTTGTCAATCACAGATTATACGTGAATAACAGTTTAACTTAAGGTTTTATGATCCACTATCGTGTATAAACATGGTTGTCAGCAGCAGGCTATGCTATTAGTAAAGTGTGTGTGTGTGTGTGTGTGTGTGTGTGTGTGTGTCAGTGTGTGTGTGTGTGTGTGTGAGAGAGAGCGAGGGCATTTGCATACATGTGTACAGTGTTCGTGCAAGAGGGGGGGGGGGGGGGGGGGAGCAAGGAATCGCTGTATTTTTGTTGGCCCACAGCTGCAGCTTTGGGTGTCAACCTCTGTCTTTGGTAATGTGTAAACACCAGTCCAGATCGCTCCAGCAGCACTAGGGCTGATCTGTTCCCGGCTCCTTTAGCCTCTGCTGGCGGAAACTATTCGCTCAAACATTCCTGCTCCCAAGGACTGCTGTTCCGCACTTGTAAATTCCAGGACCCCACAGGAAGAAGGTCGTAGTAGCAAAAACTTCCCGAAATGTTGACACTGTGCAAAAGATGACTCCTCCACTATACTAGGGTGATTGGTGATGTCAGACGGGGACTCACGCTCATCCTCTCAAACTTTCTTGACTTGCTGATTCCTCAGAGTTGTGCTGTGTGCTGCCAGTCGGATATTATGGAACCACTTTCCATATAGGCTCTTATGTATTGCTACATAATTCATAACTTCCTTTGGTTCCTTATGCCTGCCTCACTGCCTTTATGTATTTATTAACAAATTAATTATTTCCATGTACTATATAATGTGTGTGTGTGTGTGTGTGTACGTGTCGTACATACGTAGATTATACATACTTATATGCCCATATATTGAGATCTCTTAATGTCAGTCCTTGTCCCTTTTATGCCCATATATGGTACAGTATATGTCCATATATGGGCATGCTGATATTCCCATATATGGATATCTCTATTTACCAGTCCTTGTCAACAACTTGGGACGGCACTGAGTCGACTGAAGGTGACTTTGCAACGCTCGGCATGGCAGCTCGCTCACATAAGTTTGTGGTTCACGTCACCTTTTGGTTTTCCAATCGTACTGTGACATATAGGGGTATATATATACCTGTGTGTGACTGTGTGTGTGTCTTTTCTCCATTGTAGCCATGTTTTATTCCATTTATTTTTAGGTATATTGTCCACCATATATTATATATATATATATATATATATATATATATATACTGTATATAAACTCAAGATAGAACTTTGGAAAAACAGGGGTGCCTGAATTATTTACCCCCAGAATCACAATGCACCTTCTGAAGATGTGTAAACGGGTGGAGAGGCTCAGGAATCGCAGAAGAAGGCATTAAACTTGCTCTTTCTTCTTCGCATCATGTCTAGCCTGGCCTACCAATTTGCCAGATAGACTTCCTTCCACATAATGTTGGCTTCCTGAAGTCCTGTCACATAGTGTGTAGATGGAGTGCTCCACAAATGTCAAAGCTGGCTCTGCTTTTCTAACACAGTGGTTTTCAACCTTTTCATACCAAGGTCCATTATTTGCCCCATCCCTGAAGGGATGAGGCACTCTGATTGATTAAGAAACGTACAGGCTTCCGTTTCAGTCTGAAAAAGCCATTGCAGTCCGACTTTAATTGTCACTTGGGGGCCAACCCAAAATCATGTGGGAACTCCCCTGGAAGTCCCGACCCACAGGTTGAGAACCTGTGAGCCCTAGGGGTCTATACATGGTCATCTCCTTTTTGAGTGGTGCAGCCACTCCTATGCGGAGCTATGTTGTGTTTTTTCACAGGATTATCTACATTCTTTATACAAGTTAATATCTAGAAGACTGGCCCCCATGGCAGACATGGGGACATATGTCCCTATGTATGTCTGTTTAGGGTACCAACAGATGACAAAGTGGTGCTATTGAGCTTCACACCGTGCACAGCTGCATGATGGGAAGCTGAGTTTTTAGCAGCTATGTAACGGTACAGTACAGTAGAGGGACCCCCTGGGGACCCCCACACGGTAACTTTGTCATTTATCAACCGTTTCTGAAGCGGGTAGTTCGCCGGAACCGACAGGGTGCGGGGACCCCCCGGGGAACCCCACACGGAGTTGCACCACTCCGTTTTATTTCTCTCTACACCAAATCCCTTTAGCCGATATACACATGCACAATGTGTCATGACGGGTTGGGACCGTGTAGCCTATATATTTTCACTGAATGTATGCCTATTTTCGCAGAATGTACGGATATGATACGCCCAGATGCGGTTAAACAGAGAACGGTGAGTCAGATATTCTTCACTTCATTCGGCTTCAATTCATGGGCCATGAAGGAATGCAGTGTCCACAGTGACACTTATTTGACCCTGAATTGTTCAATTGCCCCTGAAAGTGTGAAAAGAGGACCCGTCCCCGCATCCCGTAATGAAATAAACTTGTTTATCTCCGTTCCATTGTTCTTTGTTGGGATTTTGGCTTGACTTTCCAAGTTCCAAAGTTATCTTCCAAAAATTAATTAGCAAGAGTTGCCATTGGCATTGTTTGTGGATATTTTGTTGATATTGTCAGACTGATGGACACTAATGGGGGTGTATCAATGCTGCTGTTGTGACAGGACCCTGTGGTGCACGAGCACACTCAACCAGCAGGACTGTGTAAACAGCTTGGCTGGAGTCTTCCCTTCAGCCACTTCCATCCACAGACTTCTGATGTATTATGTGTTGTCTCCACCAGGCCAAAGGCATGGGTACTGGGGAGTATGAGAGTATGTTTTGCACTCCGTCCGTGTGTGGGTCCGTCTGTCTGGTCTGCGTACAGCTAATCTCCGGCACTGTTGGCCCGGTCGATGCCAAACTGTGCACAATGTGCCAATGACGAACCTCTGCCCCAAATTATCCACAATGGCCTGTTATAGCGCCACCATGAGGCCGCTTTTAGTAAAACACCTTTCTGTACATTACTTGTACATATTTCATCCATACATCACGCAAGTCGGTATACACTATATCCATAGTAATGCGATCAACACGCATCTCTCGGCTTTCCCATATTCCATCCCCATTGCCTAAGATTGCCTTCCAAACTCTGCAGGATTGGTCCATTTTGAACAAAATGCCTCAAAATTCAAATCATTAACAGCCTGTGATTTCCATGAAATTATGCACACACATTCCCACCAGGTAACTTGTTTTATACACCTATAACTGCACCGATCTGTATAACTTTGTATGTGCACTTTATACATTATGAATACACTGTTACGTGTTATATACTTTTTCATATATTACTCCTACACATTTTGTCCAAACATTACAAATGCTATTATGCCTGTTCTATCTGTGATATGAGGAGAATGGCACTGTAGGCATGAACAGGGCTAAAGGGAGCTCGTATTTCAGCAAGATCTCTCTCTCTCTCTCACACACACTTGCCTATGGCTGTCCATTGATTTCGATGATGACGTTGCTCCAAGCGTGGGTTATTGAGGGGGGTTGCGACGGTGCCATTGCATGTGGCTATGCAGGCCACATGCAGATGAAGTAGATGAAGGCAGATTAAGTCCTCGGATGAGGGGAGGTCCCCTGCAGCACGCTGGTGTCACTGTATATATGTTTTCTCCTCTCCGTGGTCTGCTCCTGGAGGTGTGCGATACCCTCGTGGCTGATGGTGCGCCAGGTGTGGTGATCAGCAGCCAGGTCTTCCAGTGCAGAGCGTTAGATAGCACAGTGCTTCAGCGTTTCCGCTGTCCCCCGGGAGACCTACGGCCTTCCTGGAGTTGGCCGTAGAGAATCTGCCAGGGGAGCCTCTTGGCGGGCATGTGGATTACATGCCCCACCCAGCGTAGATGTTTTTGTGCAAAGAACACTTGGATGCTGGGTGTTTGTGTCCGGTCATAAATGTCCACAGTCCACACACACACACACACACACACACACACACACACACACACACACACACACACACACACACACACACACACACACAACTGGTGTCATACCTGACACCAGGGTCTAATTTCTCGTAGGGAGATTGCAGACTACCTCCAACCACTGCAGATGTGCTAGCTAAATTGTATTAACATACTTTGAAGAAATGTAGTGCAATTTTGTTTCAATGCAAACATACACTGATACATTTTGAAATACTTTACTAGGCTTGACTCTGTTACAGTGCTGGTTTTCACCACTTAAAAAGCCAAGTAATATGTTACGGGAGATAACCTATTACTGGAGACAGAGGGATAGATGGCTTAGAGAGGGATCGAAATTAGACAAGTAGTTGGCAGAAAGCAACAAAGAAGTTTAATCGTGCACTACAGAGGGTCTCATCAGCCTCTCAGCTGATGAGATTGTACGGTAGTATTCTCCTCATTGCCACCAACACATTTGTACCTCTGAATCATTGTTCCTGAGTGACCCTTATTCACCTCATCCGCCCTACTGTTACTTGGCACTCTGTTAATAAGCCCATGTAACACCATTGTGCCTTGCTAGGGTCGTGGCCCGGCTTTGAACCTCTTCCACCACATCCTGCTTCCCCAAACTCAATTAAGAAGGGTTTGAGGGCTTGGCATTGTTTGTCTTGTGGATGTTGTCAGACTAATGGATACGGGGTCTATTAATGGCACTGTCCTGCTCAGGGATGAACAAGGTGTCAGGGCTCCATGGCGCACACACAACCTGCCTCACACCCAGCCATTCTCACCCGTGTACAGTGATTATATTAAAAAGTTGTTGAGTGGTTTTATTTATCTACAGTATTGCCTCCACCACCAGTGTTGGATAGGGGTTGTTTTTTTAGTTTGTCTTTATCACAATATTTCAAGAATGGATAAAAACAAAAAGAAAGGCAACCTGAAGACATTGAGTGAATGTAGAATCTTTGTAAATGTCAGTCTATTTTTTGAGTGGTGCATCCACTCCAATGCACGGCAATGTGTGTCCCTGGCTGGCTGGGTCTGTCTCTGGGTCTGTCCATCCCAGCACGGAAATAGCGTTATAGCGTTTGTTCACCACCAAGTGTTACTTGGTACCATGTTATGTAGACAGCACTATAATTGCATTGTATGTAGTCATAGCACGTCATAGTACATATAATAATAATTATTATAATAATAATAATAATATCTCAAACTTATATAACGCTTTTCTGAGTACCCAAAGACGCTTTACATGGGGGGGCATATGTATAGCATAGTATAGTATAGTATATATGTATAGTTTCATTATATAGATATTCCACTGTTACTTTCTTAGCTTACGCATGTTTCATGATAAATGCTTTTTATGTGATGTATTCCCATTCCCATCTTTTTTATTCTTGCTTAATGTAAATCGCTCTGGATTAAGAGCGTCTGCTAAATGCCTAAATTGTAAATTGCACAGACAGACAGACAGGCTTGTACAGTACTACAGCATGACTACAAGGTTGGGCGATATGCCATTTTCTTCCTATCGCCCATCTTCTGGCCCAAAATCGCTGATGGACGATATATTCGTGTTTTATAAAAGAAATGTGGGTCGAAAAACAGGCAGAACTACAAGCTCTCAAGGCGTCACGGACGCCTTGAGAGCTTGTAGATATGCCTGTTTTTGCAGGCAGGTCTTTTAGTTGCCAAACATGGTACGATCCCGTATTTTACGGGGCGGTTGGGAACCCTAATGGCCACTCAAAATCGCTGATACACAATCACGATTTGCCATGAGGCTGCGGGAGTAGGAGGCTGGGTATGTCATTTATGTAACCGTAAAGATTTACTTTGCATGAGTGGGAATTAATGTAAGTATTGCACATGCTTTGAGACGGATTTGTTCAGTAGTTCAGGAATAGTCATCTGTGGAGGAAAAAAATTAAACGACATTCAAATGTGAGTTTCAAATTTTCATCATTCAAAGACTATTCCTTTTTCGTTTCATATTCAAATAATTATAATCGACTCCTAAAATTCAGCCCTAGTGTAGATTGAGTGGTAGAGAGGTGAAGGAGGGTCAAGGGAGAGAATTACAAATATGAAATGGGTTAAAGAGAGTGATGGTGTAAGAGAGAGCATGGGGGGAGAGAGAGGGCGAGAGAGAAAGGCAGGGGAAGTTGAGTGGGCTACTGTCACTCAGAAGGCCGAACAGACGGCGTGGAAAGTGGCTACTTCCTGCTTTTTGTCTGATTCCGAATAGACCGTCCTTTGTCACCAGGGGAACGGCGCGGGGGTGTCTGGAACGTCATCATGGCCGAGACGGACTCACGACTCTATTATGGACGGAGTGTATCCCACTCAGTGCTTTACAACGTGATTGGAGGCTACATGTGATGCGGGCAGCCTGCTTGAAAACCTCTCGTTCACTCAAAGGAAGTCAGAGTCCGGTATCTCGGCCCTAATCAAGTTTTCACGCTTCAGGCATGATAAAGGAAAGAGTGAGAAAATGAATGATGATTATCATAATTCATATTTTAGTCCTCACTTATTTGCTTTTCTCGCTCAGGGGCACTCCAACCGGGGACCTTCTGATTACCAGATAGCCTCTAGTCTCTACCCATTTAGCTTTGGCCGGAAGGTAGCGTACTGTAGCTGTATGTACCGCCTTGATACTTGGCTTGAGGCCGGCAGCGTCTGAGCTTTCTTTAACAATTTGTTAAAGAAAACTCATGTTATCTGAACGACTCAACGCCAGAACGACCTCATGCGCACGCCGAGCTTGATGGCGGTCGGTCTCATATGGGCATGAGTCATGACCACATATGGGCTTAGCGGTGGGATCGACGGTTCTGGACAATGGCCTTTTGGACCGAATGTACTGGCACAGCCGCGCAACACACCTTCGCTTCGTCTGCGACACGCATGCCGAGTTTGAAGTTGTTCGGTTGTTCTTGAGATACTTGAAATACAGATGTACTCAGTACTCACAGATGGAGAGAGGTGTCATTTATGATATGTTTTCTGTGGTTAGACTGATTGAAATACATGCATCTTCCTTTTGGGAAATGTAGACTGATATGTGTGATATTTATGTTTGATAATATCATAATTTAACAATTAACTCACACTATTTTCTAATGGCCCTCGGCACCGAGATCATCTTTTCTTTAATATCAATTGATTACGGTTAATTATTGTGTTCTGTACACGCTCATAACACTACGGTGCGGTGAAAAAAAGGAAATTCCGCTGGCTTACTGTATGCTGTTTATGGCGACGCAGTTTTTAGAACACTAATATCTCTGATTCTTCTTTTTGGCTCAAAACAAGCTTGATTTGCAGCTCATTTCTCTAAACGATATGATCCTCGCTTACAGAAAGTATGTTTTGGGTGGATTAAAATGACAATCGTGTTGCAGATTTATGTTTTTTACTTCCTGACCTGCAGTTTCCGGCCAAATTGGCTTTCAATCTAAGAGTCATAGGTATTTCAGAAAACTGTCAGGATTTAGAAGACATTTCTTTCAGGCCTAAATGGGTTAAATTAGTTCAACAAGAAAATGCACAACACATCAGCTTGTAGATGTGTTATTTTCTCTATTTGTCATACGATGTACACTAGTATGTAGGGTTGCTGTGGTTCCGAAAAATGACCCCTATATCTCTCTCTCTTTTTCCTTTTTTTAATCGAGCCCTGGTGAGACCTGTTTTACAGCCTTTGCTATGAACATAAACGACCAATTCAAACACAGTCAGGGATTTTCCCATACCGGTTTGCTCACTTCTTTTTGACTGCGACAGACTAAAGTGCCCTGTGTACTACTGTATATTATACCATCTCATTCACTATCTTATATTCAACATCAACAAGTTCTTTACAAACGTATTCCTTTGATTTGACACATTACCTGTCTTATCCCTTTTCACTTTTATTATCAACAAGAAACATGACCCCCCCACCCCCCCTCCCCCTCCCACGTCCTTGTTACTCAGCAGCTGCATTCCTCAGCCCGTCTTTTCAGTAACGGGCTGATTGATGTGATGTCCCGCGGTTACACTTGACCGTGTTACTCTCTTGCAAACATGAGTGAGCAGCGGCAAGTATTGTAAACATGAGAAAGGCATCCCTGTCATGCCAGGTAGGATGTCACTTTCCCTCTTTCTGCAAACTCACTCAGTCCTGACCTCTGCCATACCCCCCCTACACACACACACACACACACACACACACACACACACACACACACACACACACACACACACTTGCTTCTTTTAGGCTTTGTCAACTTGCACAGGGCATATGACAAATATCTTAAAGGACCACTTTTCATATAATTGGTCGATTTTTGAGGGTGGTCTTTTTGTGGGGTCCGTCCCACGGAACTGACTAATGGCAGCCAGCACATTCAAAGTATAATTATAAATAAATAATTATGATAGTATATCATTACTTGTCAAATGTTCGTCTTAAATGGCCAATGGCCCTTACTGGCCCCCCACATAAGCCCTTATTGGCCACATTGCCCCCCCCACATGCCCTTATGTGGACTGCATTTTCTTTATTGAAGTGATCCTTTAAATATTGTCAGGTAGAAAACTTCAAAAGTCTTACTTTTCAGGAAATGGAAAAAATATCTACAGTGTATATATAACAACATGGATTCAATGTTGTTGTAGTCACAAGCTCTTGTTTTTGGTTCAATTGTTTCAATGTTTATAAAACCCAGAGATAGTCTTTCACTTAACAACAAATAAAACAATAGCAAAAATAGCAGGTCTACAAGCTCACAACGTGTCACATTGCGACACGTTGTGAGCTTGTACAGTAGATCACCTACTTTTGTGTGACTGTATGAAGAAGTCGAGGCATTGATTTACAAAAGTTGATATATGAAGATTCAAGGTTTGACTGCATCGAAATACAAAGAAATTCCAGACAATGACCAAGCTTGTGTTTTATTGTGATGTAAATAAATAGGTTTTGAAAGTAATGGGTCCCAGAACACAGGGGTGGTCTTTTAGATGCGTCCCAGGGACATTTTATGAGTCCTACTTCAACAACGTTAGATTACAGTACTGAGTACAGTATTGCATATCAGGACCCCTGGAGGGTGACATGACTGCATTTGGATGCAGGATGCAGGCTATCATCACTGTTGCATACCTGTAGTGTGCACAAAGAGTAAAACCTATTTTTGTTTGGCTTCCTTCCAGTCCCGATAATCAAAAGTTATGATGTACTCTTCTATGGCTCAAACTGGGTCGTCTCTTTAATAATTAGCCATGCCCTACAGTGGTCCACTGACAGTCTAGCCATACCTCGGCCTCCTGCCACTGTCCTTCGTAGCAGCAGCCACGTAAGATCCTGTCTGGGCCTCCACGTACCAATGTTGGAAAAGGTCAATGTCCGGAACTAAATGTACTTGAGTAAAAGTGCAAAAGTATTGGCATCAAAAATGCACTTAAAGTACCAAAAGTAGAAAGTACTCTTTATGCAGAATGTCTCATTTAAAGTTTTCAAATGTATGAACATCTTTTGAAAATGGCAGATTTAGTACAAGCTAGTGCATGAGCTTGTAGATCGGATATTTTCAAATGCCCGGAATGTATATAGGGCTGAATTGGTTAATGTATTTTTTGTAATACCGGTAATTATCAAAATCTACAAAGTAACTAGTAAGTAACTATACTACTACTTAGTTTTCAAATTAAGTAATCAAGTAGTGGAGTAAAAGTACAATATTTGCATCCGAGATGTAGTGGAGTAAAAGTATTTTATATACCTCAAAATTGTGAACAGTTAATTAAGTACAGTACTTAGTTACTTTCCACCACTGCCAGGTACTAAGTCGTCTCCTTACCGCACCTTCTGGTCTTGTTTTGAAACAAAAAATCGGCTTCCTGATGATCCCTGTCATATTTTTTTTATTAAAGTCTATTTTGGAAATGCAAGCTCTATACTGTGCAATCGGATAGTCTGCATCCCAAGCCTTTTTTTGCCACTAAAAAGACATGCCGGTAAACGTTGGCATCCCACAAAAAGAAATAACAACAACATAAACATGTCAATCAATGGCACGCTGGCGCGGCCGCTAATCCCGCTCACCAGCTGAATTATTCATTGTCAATTAGGGCTGAGAGGCTGAGGCTGTCTGCGCAGCACAAGAGCATTTTCAATGATTCATTCCGCGTGCTATGCAAGGGGTCCCTAATTGTTGTTTACCGCTCGCTATGCCGACCACATGTTATTTTTATGCTGTCATGATTACTTCAGGCACGCCTCGGAGTACTTGGGAAATGAAGTCCATTAGGAGACCCGAGAGTTGTATTTCTGTCAAGTACCACGGCATGTTTTACAGACGCATATTGCTGCCAGGCAGAAACCTTGTATCTCCAAATTTTAACTTTTTATGAACTTATGTTTTTAATGTCCTTCTGCACATGATAGTGTCGCGCCAAGTAGCAAACATATCACATCGCATCATAGTGTGTTTTGAACTTGTAGATCTGCTATTTTTGTTACATTTTCAAGTATGTGTCTGAATTTCATAATATGAAAGAAATTCGAATATTAAAAAATATATATATATTCGAAAGCTAAAATTGCCATTCGAATGGAGCTTTTATCATTTATTAATTCTATTTAATATTTTTATTTTGTTTTATGTTATTTTATCCGCTCACTAAATGTATTGAGTAACGAATCTACCGCTGTGAAATCTCCCCGGCCGCTTCCACTGCATGTGAAAAGGTGCACGTCCGGTCACATCGCAGAAGAGGTCATTGATTGGCTAACGTAGAGCCAGATTTCAGGGTAAGCCAATCAGAGACAGTCTACAGGGTGGGCGGGCTTACTGGCTGTTGTAAACGGTAGCACATTTAGTCACAGACACACAAACCCTTGTAACACATACATAGATACTAGTATACTACGCAGACAGAAATCGCCGGTAGAACGAAAATCATAATACAGTCTCACAACGCAACTTTATTGCACATCTGTGCTTGCCTTTCATCCACGCTTCTATAGCCTTTTAAATCTCATTTCCCATCCACGGGCACAAGCAAAGTGATATCAGCATCTTCCACCCGATCTGTGGTGTTGTTTCTGACGAGGGTAGCAACTAGTTAGCATGGGAGCTAATATTAGTTTAACTCTGGTCCATATCGTTAGAAGCCAAGGAGTCCTCCTTAATAACACACTCGATGCTGTGTTTACACGGGCAGACACAGACGAATGCTAATATAATTTGGAGCAGGCCGAGCAGCTACTGTACACGTCTGTTTGCATCAACATGTTGCTGGCTTCACAATGAATGATAGATTTTATCGTTGCGTCTGCCCGTGTTTAATGGTCAGGATTTCACTGTCCACAGCAGGCAGACCTGTCAAAACTATGCACTTCCCAAAACTCACAAGACATGCCAGCCACGTGTATTATTATAGGCTAAATATGAGCTAAAATAAACAATGTAAATATTCGAATATTTTCGAAAATTACAAATAATTAAGCAATGAAATTCTAATTGGATTATAGAGGTGAACTGACAGCCCTAGTCTGACTGGGCATAATATCTGACCAATGATAACTATTAACAAAAGCTTGTGGCTAAATAACTACATTTGGTCAATTGGATCACAGGTTCTTCTTTTGCATTTCCTGCAAAGTAACTCTTTAGGGCATACTGTATATGAGGTTTTGTCAAATGTGAAATATTTTTTTTTCTGTCATGTGAAAGTGGCAACAAGACTGAAGAGGTGCTTTCTGCTCACCGTTTTAATGTATCTGTAGTCTTTGCTATTTAGAAATCTATTCCAAGTTAAATGTACCGTATCGTAGCTGTCAGGCAGCAAACACATGATCTACAAGCTCACAACGTGTCACGATGCATTGTGAGTTTGTCATTTTTTTTGCTATCTTGAAAAATGTTTGAGATGCCCAAAGCAGGGATAGGGATTCCAGGCTGAAATAGAAATAAGTCTGTCTGTGCGTTTTATATTTGACCATGGAAATGTTGGCAGCCTGGCCCTGTGACAAAATAATAATTGCATTGGATCCACTTTTTCCTGAAAAGTAACAGTTTTGTACCTACAAAGTTTCCGTCCGACAGCAATCTCAATAATAATTAAGCGTCTGTCTGTCTGTCTGTCTGTCCATCCGTCCGTCCGTCCGTCCGTCCGTGGCCCTGCTCCTCACTGGCTTGCCCAGTTGATCTGAATTTGCACACAGACCATTCCATTATGCAGGGCTTCTCGAAGCCCTTTTTCAATTTAACAAATTTAATGCTGTTTATTTAATTCATTATTTAATAGTCCCGTATACCTCCATTTTATTCCTCTGACTTAAAGGACAACTTTAGTTTTTTTCAACCAAGGTTCATGTTTTAGGTTGAGAAAGTAAACGATGAGTGTTGTTTTGGGGCTATATATCTTTACAAAATGTTATAGTGATTTCTTTTTTTGAGTGGTGTAACCACTCCAAGGAACAGCAATGTCCGTGTCCGCCTATGTGTTGGTTCATGAGCACCAGTATGAGTACCAGTAGGGGCGCTGTTGTGCCAGAAACAGAGAGAGAGACTGTTGCAATGTTGCCTGCTAATGAGAGAGAGAGAGGGGAGTTGCACCACTCGGTTCACACGGGTATGATTTTCTTTAATTAATTAGTCCTACTAGACCCCAAGAAATTACATCTGGCCACATTCACTGGCCACAGTCCACAGAGAAACTACACTGTCACTGCCACTCGAGTCTCGACACACTCCAACATCAAGCCCAGCTTCACTGACTATGATCTCAGTAAGGAGTAAGGACTCCTGCATGAGAAACAGGCTACCGAAAAAGCTAATCATTTACTTCGCGTGCAACGACGGGTTGAGCACTCGTGCGTGTGTGACATCCGGTGATGGGTCACGCTCATGTGCGTGTGTGTGTGCAACCGCAACAACAGGTCGCACGTGCGTGTCAGACAACACGAGCCGGCCCGGACAAATAACATAACTGGCGTGAGTGAGAGTGAGCGACGCGGACGACTTGCTTAATAATAATAATAATAATATAAATTGTGTGCCCATTCCTGTACATAATTTGGTGTTCATATATTCAAGTGATGTATAAAATGCAGAAACGTGCGCAACACATGGATATGGAACATTAAGAAATGCTTAGCTCATATTTGAGCAGCACAGTGTCAGCGAATGGTCCAGCCATGCCGTGTCTAATTTAATCAAGTCAAGTGTGTTTGCGTTCACAGCAATTTACAAATTCCCTTGTTCTTTTTTTGGATCTCACATGCTGCATGTGTACAGCATGTTTGTGTGCAGAAGAGCGACTCAGAGTGTCTCTGAGGTCACTGCTAACGTGCTGCGACACGCTGTTAAAAACACATGCTAAACATAGGAGTCTGTGGCTGAGAATAGCGTTGCTGTGGCTATTGATGTGTTGAGGGCTTGTGTCTCACACCTCATGCCTTCGCAGATCCGTCAGCCGACTTGACACCCTCTTTCAGTACCGCTACAGGCCATCGATGTGTCGACCATACGCACGCACGCACACACACACCTTTTACTTGACGATTACCAGTTATGCACATAATTGTGATTCATTATCATATATGTGTTTGAACTGAAGAATATGAAAAAGCAGCAGTGTGTTGACAGTGTGTTCAAAATGTTGATGGTGCAGCTCACTTTACTGTAGTTCGCAGGCTTGTGTGCAAACGGGTGATGTCTTAAATGTATTTAACCAACAGCTTTGTGAATCGTAGGTTTTATGCAATTGTTTGTTGAAGTTGTAATGAGAATCTGCTACTGGCAAGACATTTTCTGCTTGGATAATTCCTAAGGAATAAAGAGACGGGAGCATTCTCCATCTAAGGTCTTCTCAGGCTACACTTACTGTCGTGTCGGTATAGAGTATATAGACGGCATCTCTTTTCCCCAGTGAACGCATTCATTTGACAAAGTAATCTATTCTATACAAATACTTTGCAGTGCCAGGCCTTGCAGAAATGAACCAGGGAGGCTCAAAACATATATGCACTACAAGCAGGTTTGATTTGTAGCTTGTAGATCTGCTATTTTTGTATTTGAAACACAATAAAATAAAGAAATGGTTAAAATGGCACTGCCAGGGTTGGTTAACAAACATTAGTTATGGATTATAAATGCATTATACAATTTAATTGTTGACACACATATATCAAACATTTCATAAATATAATTAATTCAGTCTGACCAGAAGCGTGGATAAAACCTACCACTGCAAACGATGAACAATCAGAGGGGGGATATCAAAACGGAAGCATCCCCCCCAGCAAATCCACCCCCACAAACTTTGTGTACGTGTAACGTGTGACCATGTACTATACTAGTGTGTGTACTGTACACTACACTGACTACAGTACCTGTACATAGGTTGTCTTCAATACTTCTTTTCACACCACTGCAGACACAAGTTATGTACATGTGTGATATGTGGATATCCGTGTTGTGTTACAGACACAAATAGCCAAAGGTTAGCTGTATGTGTTTGTGTTCACATCTGAGTCAAACTGTATCCTGAGAAAGATGACTTGATCACAGTGAGCAGGCTGCCTGCTAAGACCAGTGTGCATGTGTATATTGGTAATGGAGTGAGAGTGAGTGAGATCAAACCTCTACACGCACGCACCGCACGCATGCGTTTCTCATGGGCCCATGAAGAATTGACTAATTGGTCACATGTATCATATCCTCTCTGTCGGGTCTCTGGACCTGTTCATTTTCAGTGTTCACATTCGCTAGTAGCAGTGTTCAAGTAGCACTTTCGAGCTTGTGGATCTGCTACTTTTGACACTTTGTTTTGACGCTGTAATATGAGTAAGTAAGTAGGGTCCATTAAACTACGAAAAAAGTTAAACACAAAATAGAGGTTGCTGTCCGACAACAGCGATATATTAGTATATTGCCCAAAAGGAGATGGTGGCACCAGAAGCCCCACAGCAATTTATAGACATGTGCTTGTGCTTTACTGAGTAAATTGTCTCACTGTATTTTATACCAATGTATTAGCCATACAGTATGTGGTATGGTTCTCCCAATAAAGAGGAAGATGTGAAACAGTTTTGTCAGGTGTAAACTGACTAGTGTTTACCCCATAGACTGTAAAAAATATGGACAAAGCGTTCCCCAGGTCTAACATGAACGTAAAATGAAGCCTGTCAGTCCTTGCAATGGAAGTCGCCATCTTTCTGGATCCGTTTGGGCCCAGCTGGCCCATTGGCTGGCCCAGGCAACGAGGCGGGACTTCCCCTTTTCTTCTTCGTTGGTTTTTATTTTGACTCGAGTGGGTGGGGGATCCCGTTCATAGACTGTAACGGTAGCCACGCCCTCAGAACATGCGCGACTTCATGGTCTTTTTTTTTTAATAAATGGGACCATAATTTTCCAAAAAGAATATTATGACATTAGAAATGAGACTTTAAACTAGTGACTGGAAGCAAAAAGTATTCATGACCATGTTTATTAAGGTAATACAGTCTAGGTGAAGTTGGGCCCAAATACATGGACTTCTATGGGGCTATGGGTTTTTTTGGGCCCAATGACAGCGCCACAACAGGCCATTATATGAACTTTCAGGAAATCCCGATTTCCTTGTGGCTTCACAAAATATCTGTCTGACTGCTCCCCTGGTTTACCCCTATAGAGCGTCACAGTCCAGCCCCCTTTCATGACGATGCCAGGCCCAGGAAATAGTTTCCAATGCATTTTTCCCATAGATATTTCGAAACATATTTAGTTAAAGACCCTATAAGCGTCGTACAAAGCCAACTCTTGTCGACTCGTGACAAATCATGACAACAAACACAATATTTTGGACCAAACTAATAATTACAAAGAAAGTGTTGTAACCTGCCGTTTTCTTCTTCTTTCTAATTATTTGTTCAGCCCGAAAAATAGTTTGTTGTCATGATGCAATGTTTTGAAACAGCGCAGCGGAGCCAATGCAAAGCCACAACAAAACTCAGTCATTGAACCATGCACAGAATCAATTTATCGTGATTCGTGTCGAGTCTCTGTGTACCACCCCTGCACTGCGGGGACGGGCCAGCGTTACTAGCAGCCTGTACAGCCAGCAGCAGCAAGAGACAACCGTGTGTGCCTGCAGAATACGCTCCAAACCAATTCATATGCCAAGTTCGGTCTCCAAAGCCCGACAATACGCATCCAAATGGACTCGCCCAAGTTGAAATAATAGTTTTCAATTTCTATAATTATTTGCGACAGGGGGACAACGGAGACAGCGCTTCTTACACCTGACACATTATTACGTAATCACATTATTATGTAATCATGACTTGTTCTTTCATATATGGCTGTTGTTAGTCAAACTTCCACATTGTCAGTTTTGCAGACACACCAACACCAGCAACACCTCATCCAAGGCAACGGTTTAGATGTGCTATTTCCACGATTTCAAATTTCAATGGATTAAGATGAATGGAAATGCTTCTGACGATTATGCGAAACAATTTCGATTATTGCAAATAATTGCGATCAGGCAATTATATATGTAATGGTTGTGAGTGACAGGCCTACATGTTTGTATCCATTTCTTGCAGCTTGCTTAACCTGGGCAACACGGGAAGGAATCCAGCCGCCAGATCACACCTCCGAGGTGTCCACCAGCCACGCATGAGACCTTGGTAGCTGCCACCTGGCAGCAGTAACTCGGCCAGGTGGCTGATGGTGGTCAGTCCACCTGCCACATAGGCACACCGAGGACCTCCCTACCGGGGCACCTCTTCACCTTCTCTGCCCCTCGTCCTCTTCCACTCACACCTCCTCTGCTGTCACGTCTACCAACGGTGGCATTGAGCGCCGTCGCCATGAGTTCCCACAGTCGGCCGGGTAAGTTGGCTAATGGCCTCAGTACTTTACAACTGTTTTCAACCAGTGGTCTGGGTGACCACCAGTGGTCCTTGAGGGTGTTCCAGGTTGTCCCCAGCTAAATGATGGAGAGTTGTTAACCGAATGGACCCTTGTAGATCTTTAACTCTTGAGAGTGTAAAATGAAACTTAAATTATTGTTCAATATCTGCACTTCATTTACAAAAGTCTACACAATTAGAGAATGTAGAATAATTGTTATTTTGTTATCTCCTATATGGCACACAAACTACTGAGTGAATGAATGTATGCTGTGCATGGGCAGTCAGTGATGAAAGTTATGACAACAACCAGTTAACCAGTTTTGTCTGCTATCTGGAAGGCAAACTGCTCCACACACCATACTCAACTATACTCTGCCTCTTGTCCCCCCCACCCTCCCCCAGCCATTAAAGGATTGTGTAGTAAACAGCCATTTTAACAACGGCTTATGAAAGCAGAGTTTATGCTGTTATTATTATTATTATTCCTCACTCTGGAAGATATAGTTGTTGCCACTTCCTTAGGTGACATGTTGCAGAAACCCTAACCTAATCATCCTGACAATAACATTAAAATAAATGGCCCACAGGTATGATGGTATGTAAACCTTCCTTTATTTGACATTTGAGATAAGGTAGTGTTGTTTGGTTACAGATTTCTAACATTAGAAGTCTCCGACATTGAATACTGAAGTATTTACTGTGGAGTCTGGAGGCAACGGGGGAAGGAATGAACTTGTACTGTAGACACTACCAAGCCAGACAACTCTCCGCTGCCAAAGCCTTGACATTGTTTTGGTTAATAGAGAACCATGCGGCTTGGAAGTATTGCATTGTGACGTTTCTCTGTCTGGCCTAGGTAGATGATGATTGATTGCACCTCGGTGACTAAACCATGCTGGCCTTTTAGATTGTGGATTCTCTGCTGTAAAGCTCTTCAATCTTCCATAAGTGAAATGCATCTGAATATGGTCAGGCAGAGCTGGCAGAACAAACTGTCATCTTGTGTCATTGTTAAAACAACAGTGTTGTAGCAACTGCTCCACTCTGTAGCATGGTGCTAGGCATGTTTGTGCGCATTGCTTTTCTTGTGGTTCATTGTCTTCGAAACAACGGCATGAAGAACTAAAAAGTTTTCCCTCAGAACAAGCATTGCTGAATAGTCAGTGAGTCACAGGAACTGTTCCATTTCATATAGTGTCGTTTTAAAATGATTCTTTCTGACAGTGTTTGACAGACAAGTCACACTGGGACATTGTTAATGATGATCTTGTTTCTCTCAATCTCTCACACAATATTTATACTGTTGCTCTTGCTCTAGTTTTTGTGCTCTGTAACCCGCTGGCTCATATAAACAATGCAGAAAAGTAAAACACAACTGCTGGATCTGTGCAGTAAACTGACAGTTGGCAATAAGTGGGCACGGCACGTCCATTGCAGGGCAGAGCAGTTACACACTGAAAAAGGCAATGCATTGTTATTTTAAATATGTGTACCGGTAATAAGTGGAAATGTTGACACAGTACATACATACTCATTGACCCAATTTCAACCTATCTTCATATAATTGGTCCTCACTAATCCTCATTAACAGGTTTAATGCAGACAATGTACGGCCGTCTTTCAGGCTAGACTGCCTATGTTTAAAGTTACCTTTGAACAGCCAGTGCACTGACCGTTGAGTTGCTTGTCATGAAAATCCATTTTAAAACGGTGTAATCGCTTGTTGTAGTGTTGAAAAATAGCTTCCCCAGTGTAAACAATGGGGACTTAATTTCCCATAACCCTTTGCACGGCGGAGCAACAGACCTTTTTGTGATGACATCATCAAAACACGTCTCATATCCCATTCTGTCTGGTGGATTGCCTGTATGACTTCAAACTGATTAAAAACATGGATTAAACAATGAAAACATAACTCGGGCAACTCGCGACCCCCACACACTACAGTTGCACCACTCACTTCACACAGGTGTGATTTTTAATTATTTCAAAACACAAAAATGCTAAATCCTTCATGAATTCAAAACAGATTGAATGACTTTTCAAAATAATTTCATGAATGTAAGAAAAAATAATCTAAGAAATTACATACATTGGAAAACAAATGTTTAAGAAGTAGTGAATCTACAAGCTCACGACACAGCGCGACGTGTTGTCAGCTTAGATCTGCTATTTTCACTAGTTTGGGTCCAGGTCTAATTTCTCTTTTGGGTCTCAAGCTAAAAGGTTTGGGACCCACTGGTCCACATCATCTCTCCTTTCAGGCCTGCCTCATAATACATGATTATGTTTTGAATGTTTTCCTTGACAGTTTCCTGAAAGCAGTGAATCAGATTAAAGATTACATGAGCTGCTTATCTCTGCATGTTTTATTGGTTTCCTGTAAGGGAGGAAGTTATCAAGTAGCCATTTTAGAGTGGCCCTGTTGATGAAAGGGCACTATGCCTTTTTTACTCTTGTGAAAGTCCTCAGAATTGCCTGCCTCCAAGCTCGAGCTCTCAGCATGTCTGAAACAAACCTTGTGTACCACACATTGTCATATGAGGTACGCAGAGAATGTATGGTCTTCTCTGACGAGTATGTATCTGTAGCTCAGTTGACAAATGATTATACTTTACTAAAGGCCTAAGTTAAACAATTTAGGCGTTTGTTAACCAAACTACAATTCTTCTTCTTTTTTTTAACCTGTCAAGTTTCTGCTTGCTCTTGACTTTTTTGTTTTTCAATCTACTTGTAGATGCATTGTTGTTGAAGCCGTATACTTTCTGGCTTGTTTTGGAAGCTGGCTCATGAACTACTCAGCGACCAGACGGTGGTTGGCATTTTAATTAGCACTTAATATGGAAGGGCAGGCTGTTCCAAAGTCTAGACATTGTGCAGTTTTTCAGAAAATCTGAAGTTTTAGTATGAATCGAGATTTTGATTCGGTTACATAACTGACAGCATGCATAGTTTCACAGTACAGTAATTCATCTGACACATTGTATTTTAGCAGTTGGAGCTTGTTTACAGTGAATAGAATACAATGGAAATACAGTATTAATCCCTGAGGGAATGGGTTAGTCCCGGTAGTGGAAGACATACAAGATTATAGTAGACGGTATGGTATGCTTCTGTATTGTATCACACTGTATAAATATAGGGGTGCAACATTTTCAGAAATTGCTTGTATATAGATCAGTTATTTGCCAGCATTGTACGATGAAGTCTAAATATGGGTTAAATAGTTAATCTCTGTGAAATATGAAAGATCACATAGAATTAGATTAAAAAAATATATCTAAAAAATAATCTATAGATGCAGCCCTATAATATATTATACAATCTGTATTCAAGTTTCAATAGCTGTGTGCCCTCGAGCAGCATGGCATACTGTACATACAGTATGAGTGTGACTGCAGAGGGGCGGGCACAAAAGGATGAGATGTGTCAGCTGAATGATGCACTCAGTGGGGATAGAAAGAGTGCTGTGGCGTGAACTTCCGGTTGTCATGGGAGAAAACGACACAGCAGTCGGCCTCATGTTTCCCAGCATTCCTAGTAGCTTTAATTTGTGTATGGCCAAACACTGCGGTGGTCCAAAACCATACATGGAGAGTATGTCAATAAAGGACAGACCATGAATAAAGGTTATGGTGGTGGGACAGAATAGTGTTTTCCAGTTTTTCCTGTAACCACGTTTTCATTGGTGAGATGTCTTTCTTTTCTTTCTTTCCTCGTCCAAAATGGGGGATTGGCAGAACCAAAATATGACCGTGGATGAAGAATTGTGGTCTCTCAAATTTAGTTTGAACACCGCAGCTCCAGCGAATGCATTCATCCACTTCGTCTAGTGCTTGTTCAGTCGTCAATGCGAAAGCATGACATAATCATAGAGTTCAAACAAAATGTTGACTCAGGAAAATGAAGCAATTCCTCAAATTCATGTCCCACGCAGCCTGAGATTTTCTGTAGTGGTTTTGCATTTTAGTATTTTGCGGGCGTTTGCAGTCCGTTAATAACACAAATGGGGAATGCCGAGGGTGAATTGGACAGTGGTTTCTTTGCACGCTTAGAAAATGGATTCATTGGGGTGTCTAAACTCAACCAATCACAACTAAACATGCTGCCTACGCAGATGCGTTTTTTTTGTCTGAATCACAGCCATGGAGGGGTTCTGGCATTCCCTGCTTTTTGCTGCTAAGGCTTGGCCGACAGATGTAGACCCAGACGCAACAAAAGCCTGATTGTGTTCTCACTTCCCGAGCATGCTTTGGCCTTCATGGCCATGTTCAAGGCGATGAGGTCACAGCCATTGATTAATTGTTGTCGCACTATTGGCCCAGCACAGGGCGATTTGTATTGCTGCTGGTGCCTTCACCCCTTGCTGGCTGTGTGAGCGGAGAGCCAGTGTCCCGGGCCAAGGGCTTGTGCGTCAAACTGGATGCAGAGCAGCCCCTTTTTAGGCTGAACACTGCAGGCAGAGGCTATGTGTTACATTCTCTCCCTGAAAGAGGCGATTCGCTCATTCTCTGCCTTTGGTTGTTTATGGTTCATAAATGTTTTGTAAATTAAATGTTGCCACATTTCCTTGCTTTATTTCCCACTTTCTAATTATCTGTGGGTTTGCTCATTCTCATTCCTTTCCCTGAATATGTTGAACGTTTTTGATGAAGACCCCTTCAAGAGGGAGAATGGGATTATAAAAATATTGTTGCCTAAAAGGTGGAGAAATAATCAAAAACAAATAAGGTAGACAAGTGCTACTTTCCACTTCCATTGCACAGTTCCATCATCTGTCTTGCTTTTGGATCAAGAATGCGCTCTTGGGCCAAGCAGATTTTTTAAGTGTAACCAGCATTCATGGAAATGACATTGTTTTTCGTGGCATGCTGTCTTCTCCAACAAGTGAGAGATCTTATTTGTTTTAAAGATCACATTATGTGCATTGTAGTGGATCAGTTGTAACTCCCAGAAAAAAAGACAAGACTCAAGGATCCTTGAATAAACTAAACAACACATCCAGAACTCCTTTGTGCGGCACTGAGAAAAGATGATGGATACATTTGTTGGTGTTATTTATTTATTTGGCGTTCTAACTGGTTATTGAGTGTGACAGGTTTTCTTGAAATAACGTCAATTTGACTGCTCATACCTTCTGTGAGCAGTTAATTTTGTCCTTGGTACCGCTCCCAAGTATGGAAAACCGCTTTTTACATATCCGACAGGTCGTCCTTTCCCATTCTAAAACCACCATCCTATTTAGAACACCGAAGGGCCTTTTGTGTGACTTAAAGTTGGGTGGCAACAGCTGTCTCTGTGACACGCTTCTTGGCATTTTTCATTTCTCAGAGCAGGGTTATAGTCATGGGCCAGGCCTTGCAAACTTGGACACACAAGTGCACACAGACACAAATGCAGTACAAATTCAATGCACACACACTCCTGTGCTGCCGTCTGAGCATGCCCCCCCCCCCCCCTCTCTCTCTACCTCCCTCCCTCCAGCAGTGGGTAATTGCTGGCAGGTCCGTGCTTTGGGGGGTGGGGTCGGGGGGAACGTCTTGCGTCAATACTTCGTCATGAAGGGCAACTCCCCTGCCTGGAACACAAACAGAAAAAGTGGGCCTGCTGCTTCTGGAGGCCTTAGTCGGCCTGTTAAAAAAGTTTCAGGTCTTGAAAAGTGTGCCAATGAGAATGCTATTGTAGGGTTTAGTTGGTGTTGGTACATTCATTGTGTAACAGTCTCAGTCATTTATTTTCCTTTCCTTCCTGAGCTCTAATTTGGGGTATTTATTTTGTAGGGGCTTGGTTTAACCTCAAATGTGGTGGATATGTCAAAGCCTAGTGCATTGGTACGATTTGTCGATGTTTGGTTACTCCTAATCTCAAGAGTTCCCTCATATTCTAGTGGAAATGATTGAATCATGGATAACCAGTTAATGCCGAGCCTTACTGTTAGACGGTGGTTGCAGTGGCTCAGGAGGAAAGGAGAGCGGCTGCTTTGGAATCAGAAGGTTCCTAGTCAGCTCTCCCTACGTTGTGTCGAACTGTCATTGAGCAATATAGTAACCCTTAACAGATACCGATGAGCAGTTTGGTGTCTTTCTTGCGTGGTTGCTACTGCCGTCGATGTGTCAACGGGTGAATGTAATGCACATTGTAAATTGCTTTGTAAGTTTGTAAGGTGCTATAAATGTACCATTTACTGAGTGCTCAGTTAGTTGGTGCGCCTCAAGATAATGTGCAGAATGTGAGGGCTCTTTCCCCTCATGCAACTAGCTCATCATCTCTATTTTTGGACATCCCTTTTTCAGTATCGCATCCTGTTCCCTGCTACTGTTCTTTGATCCTATGTGTGAAGACGTATTGTGCTTGTTGTGTCTTGTGGTTCCTGTGTGTCTTGATGTGGTCACATCACAACATGATGTGAAGGAAAATGAGGATGCAACCATTGGACAAAGATGACTCTGAACTTGGCTGC
Organism: Protomyctophum bolini; assembly: GCF_963924005.1. NCBI lineage: Eukaryota > Metazoa > Chordata > Actinopteri > Myctophiformes > Myctophidae > Protomyctophum > Protomyctophum bolini. The sequence continues at coordinate 25,700,532 of NC_137877.1, read as the reverse complement.
TCTGTTAATGCACATTTTACACACTTATTTAGCTATCACCTTAAAAATATATTTTAGGTTGTTTTAGACATGTTCTAACTAACAAAATACAGAATTAATTCAGAAATACATTATTTATTGCATTTTGATTAGCTGCTGATTAGTGTTTGAAAGACAAACACAATTAAAACGAATTAAAGCCACTCATGGTACCTTTACTCTTATTCTGACTGCATACATGTGATTAAAGAATAGCTGTCAGTTTAAAAGGAACAGTACTCATTTAAACTCAAATAGGTAATTTAATGATAAATATTCAAGCCATATGTTTTGTTCTTGATACGGTACTCCTGCACACAGGTACAGGACCTGTATTGGCTTTAATGGTAATGTACAATAGAAATTCTGTCTCATAAATAAGATGTTACTTGGGTAAAATGGCCTCATACATGTTTGTATGATGTTTTTGGATACCATGTGATTCTGCATTATGTGTCATATTTTGCTTTGCAGTCGCTACTGTGCATAAGCAACTATCATCAGATTGTAAGGGAAGAGAGATTGCTCACTCCTCAGTGTAGTTACACTTAATTATATTATATATTTATATATATATATATATATTATACACAAAATTATAGTTCAGTGGGAAAACACCCATGATAAATTGCTAAAAACTCCAGTGATTAGTTACCGATTTGATTAATCAATTACTAAATTAGTTGACAACTAATTGAATAATCGATTCGATTAAGATGAATCGTTGCAGCCCTAATAAATAAATACGTACATTCTAGATACTGTTCCTTAACTGGGAAGACTGAGCTGTTGGTGAGAAATGTGGACTTTGGTCCTTTCTCTGCCTCCCGATGCACATGTAACCTGGCAGCACCAGGTTGCCTGGCAGAGAGAGAGAGGGGAGTTCGCTAGAGAGGAGTCCATTTTGGGGAAGAAAAAACAAACAAACAAGAGAATGGCAGTTCCTAAGCTCCCTTGAGTCCTCTCCAGACTGTTGATCTGCGGCAGATGGCTGTGAATTATTTATGTCAATTTTGGTGGGAAGTGTGCAGCCAAGTTCAGATTTTATCCCAGAGATTATTCCATATCGGAGATGGAGGGGCAAAAATTATTGAAGGCGTTGACATGAGTAAGCACCTTAGAGAAAACAATGGAGGGTAAACAACCAATGCCAAACAAGACTACTGTAATCCTTTCCTCCAGTATGACTGGTGGAAGGAGTGCTCCTTCATTACCTGGGATTTGAGGCTTTTACTTTTACGGCCGTGTTGTTTTCGCAGTAACTTTTTTGCTGAGTGTAATGTGATAAGAAATCAATGAGAGACTAATGTTTGTCTGCGTAATGCATATTTCTCTGTTCATGCTGCATAATGCTTGCTTCCACCGGCTGTGTAACCAGTTTTGTTTGGTCGAGCAAAACAGCTTTTCAGTAATCAATTTCAAGCTTCAGCCACAGCGTTAGAGGGGAAACTAAAAAACAGCCACATAGTACAGTGTTTAATTCACACCGATGGTTTTCTTGTGTGTATTTGAAGTATGAGAGGCTCTTTAAGTCTTTGTCATTTGCCCTTCCTTCTCTTCTGTCACTCAAATTTTCTATCTCTTCCATTCTCTCTGTCTCTCTTGGTTTTTTAATCGTCCAACTTGTAATAAGGACATGCGTGTATAGGCGATATCAAAAGCCTGCAGTGCTGGATTAGGAGGGACCGGCTAGCGTCTGGTGCTGGCTGCTGGAAAGTGGAGCATAATCTTCAAAAGAGGAGCTTAACCCCTCATGGCCCCTACTGATGATTCCTCATTTACAGGGTCCACAGTCACAAGGAAAAGGCCCAGGGTGTTAATTGATATGTTTCAGTCTCCGTCAACTAAAGATGACTGAAGACAGTCGAGGCGGAAGGCATTATCGAAGTTCATTTTTGTTGCTCTTTAGAGTGGGATAGCACGTACATAGAGGGCTTTCGCAGACTGCTGGCATGCATTTCTGCTAGGCTGTGAAAAAAACGAGTTTTTGCTCATAGTTAAAGTTCGTATGTTATGATTCTCCAAGTTGTCAGAGCAGATACAATAGCTCCCCCTCAGCCTCATATCTGCACTTGATGCAGCTGCGCGTCACAGAAATGTTATTGTTCTCATTCATCCTTGGCTCTGCAAAGTTTTCCTCAATGGAAAGATGGATGCCCAGGCGGAATGAGCGGAGGACCAGACTAAACAGAAGCCTTTTACAGTACAATGGCAGCCACTGTGGAGTAATAAGATTACCGCCTCGTTATTGTCTTTCTCTCTGCAGTTTTCCAGAATATTCCATTCAAGTAATTTCATTGCCAGATGAAACAAGTGTGCATTTAAGTCTTTGGAGGAATTTATTAAGCATTCAAAAGATCTACTTGCCGGAAGGGAAGATGACAATTGAATTAGGGCTTTGTGCTCAATGTGTGCTGTTCTTGAGCTATTCTTTCTCAAGTCAAAGATTCATTTATTTCATGCACTTTAATGAAGTGCTGTCGGGCGAAAATCTTGTATGTCCAAAATCATTACTTTTCATGAGAAGTCTGTGTTCCAATGGATCCAATGTTGTTATTTAGTCACATACTCTTGTTAAATATTTATAAAACTGACTGTCAGACTTAACCACTTAAACACTATTTTGTGCACAAAATGGCAAAAAAAAGGAAAATTCTTGCAATACAATCTCTCCAGAGTGGCTGCATCTCTCTACAGGCAGCAAAAAGCAAGCCTCCCTCCCTCCGCTGGCTATGTGTATATTGTCGATTTCTGTGCGGCGAGTTGCTACCCACGACTCGTGGTAAATTGCACTTTTCGGTATGACACAAGCATAAACCTGACTTAAAGGAGCATTCAGTGATTTGGGTGATTTGGAAAAAACCCTGGTCCGCCCCGGTAACAAAATGTGCACATGCACACGCTGTGCACATCTGCGCCCACTCGATCATGATTGGAGGAAGGCTCCTCTCATCCTGATTGGATGAAGCCTGGGCCCTCTAGCCAACGAAAAATAAGTAAAGACGTTTAGGAAAACCTTTTTTTACCCCCACAAGTGGCATGATTAGCCATATAATATATAAAAAACTGGGTTAACACAGCAATTTCTCAAAAACTACATTTTGTTAAACTCATAAAATGTCCCTGGAACTCATTCAAACAACCGCCAGTGAGTCCAACGACTTACTCCATTGAAAACCTAGCAACATCACTGCTCCTCGTAGTAAATTGGTTTTGAAATTATGTGAATTAAGAGAACATGTGTTATGTCTCCCGCTTTTAAATGTTCTCTGTCTTCAAACCTGCATCTCAGAGAGGCAGTGTGCCTTGAAGTTTTAACATACCACATGTGCTTGTGCTTGTGGAAAGAACGTGTAATTACATCTCACTGGGTTTTATAGCAGTGGTTGACGCATGATTGTAGCTTAAACGTGAGGCCATGAGGGGCGGAATATGTGGTGGATCGTGCACCCATGCACAGACACTGAATGGCAAAGCATTGGCTTCTATTGTGGGGCGATATGGACACAATCAAATATGATATATTTTTTTAACCAAACATCTCAATAATATTGTGACGTACGGTCTTTGCTATTTATTTATTTTCGACCATTCTGTTTGGGTTTTCGGATTCTGTTTGAAAATTTGTGAAAGCACAACATTGGGCTTAATTGATTAAAATCAGTGAAAGACAACACCTTTCTAGTGTCATACACGGCATCGATTAAAATATCGATACATTCCCCAGCACTATTGGCAACAGCTTATATACAGTAATGGCACATGTATACAATTCCCAGAGTAGCCCAGCTGTTCCATGTCTGTGCAATAGATACAGAGATTAAGAACGGACAAGACCTTGAAGATAGCCCCATAATGACTCGCATCTGCTCCCAAGCTTACGAGTGAGAGTATGAGAGGTCAAGTTGACTCCTTTTCTACGACCGTGAATCCCAACATTCCTTATCAAGTAGACAAACTCCAGCATAGTTAAAGGAGGGGGGGGGGGGGGGGGAATCCATGCAGGCCAATCTGGCTGAGAGATAGATTCCACTGACTGGATTTAAGCAGAGACAGCAAGGGGCGAATGGGACGGGGCAGGTCGATTTCTGAATATGAAATCCTCCAGCCTCTCCGTTGGATGAAATCAAAAGTTCCCAGTGGTTACACAATCAATCCCCTTTAGGTCACCCTGGGTCTCGTTGGGCTGGATGAACTTTTCCAGGCACTAATCCGCAGATAAGCTCAGAAAAGGGAGCCTTTCAAACTCTTGGCGCTGCTATATTTACCGTAAACTCAACAAAATGCCACATATTGTTTTGCATATTGTTGCCCCTTACACTTTTAAAGCCATAGTGCCATTTTCCTAGCCTGGCATGGCCAGACTATTATCTATTATTATTTAAAAGAAAAAAAGCTATATATATATATATATAGTGTATATATATATATATATTTATTTATTTATTTTAATGTAGGAAAAGTAAATTGGATCATAACTCGAGTTGTCAGTGACGGATCAACACCTCTCAAGGCCCTGGCGCTTCACCAAATCAAAAGGTCTTACATGTGATTCAGCCAATTAATTAATTAACATGCGTGCGTTCAGTGCTCCGCTGCGCCAACGGCCACCGCCGCTGCGCTGCCCGCTGACACACACGACACAGCCAGGCACTGGGCAGTGCATGGGCACAGCCTTTCCAACTTCAGTCTCTGCTAAACTACTATGACAGTGTGACTATCATTTTACAAATTACATTTTTATTAAGTACTAGGAGATTACTTTATGGTTATTAGTACAGTCGTTAACAAGAAATGCATGGCAATGATGAGATGGGGGGGGAATCAATGCTGTGAAATTCATGTAAATGTTTCACATTTATTTTCTTTTATATGCTGTATTCAACAGTCAAACAGCTGATTGATGCGCCATACCCTCCCGAATAGCTTACAAGGCAGCGAAACAATATAGAAGTCACGCACGCACGTGTTACAATCTCACCATTGGTCAGGGTCCGGTTGAAGAAAGACTTTGAAAAGCGCTTCTGGTGTTTTATACAGTTTTTCAGATTTACTAAAGTCACCGTCTCTGTTCTGGCATGGAACTGCATGGCCCATTGTTAATCCTGTAGCGAAAGAACCGTGTCCGAGCGAAACAAACAAACAGCCAACTCTCCAATTTAGCAACACAGCTGCTCAGGTCCAACTAATTAACTACTCGCTCTCTTTGCGTCATGAGAAATTGAGAATAGAAGGAATCTATTGGACCTAAATAAACGACAATAATATGATGACTATTATATTATACTAATCATCCATCTCATTGTAAGTCTAGGCTTACACTTGACTTTGACCAGACTTTTTTTAAACAGTTTTTTGTTTAAAAAGCGAGTTGTCACCCATAAGAAAATCGTCGGTGACCCACAAATGGGTCCCGACCCACTGTTTGGGAAACAATGGCTTAGTGGATATTGAGATAATAAGTTTGGCTCAGTCAAATTCCAAGCTAAAATCAGATCAAAGTAGTGGCGTTTTGCAACGAAGAGCTAGGCTGCTAGGGGACACTTGTGGCCACTTATCTCGCTGCAGCATATCTATGGATGCTGTCAGTGCAGTCCCAGTCTCTTGTTGCTGTCAACTCTGATAAGGCCATGGGAGTGCACAATCACATCTTTAATCTGTGCAAACCTCCTCGCTTAGCCAGCTGCAAGTTGCATTTAATAAAGTCAGCTGGTCTGAACTGCCTGCTTATCAGCAGGGCTGTGGAGATTTATGTCACAGAGACACAGAGTGCCGACATCACTCGCTCATTCCCTGGTTCACGGAAGTTGGAGAAGAACATTGGGTCATGTAAGAATTGTGGTCCAAAAATAAACAGACTATAAACAAACTGTCTTGGCGATATTGCCGGGGAGGTGTCTCTGTATCGTTTATGAAAGTCAGTCAGTCATACTGTATTTGATAGTCTAATTCGGCAGCAGTAACATTAGTGTTTTCTCTCATAGTCAGTTGATCCATATGAGTGAAACGACCACGATGATTTGTTTATTTTTCAAACATTATATGAGGCTATATAAAATGGGGTGATTACAATGCAAATAAAAAGTATGAAACCGTGGACTTAGCACCCTCTACCGATAATGACGTCAGACTCCGGTGCTCTATTACTGTACATCAATCATATTTTGTGGCTTTAGGAGTTTCAAATCTCAAAATGTCACTATTTCACGAAAATAGTTGCCACAGCCCCCTATGGTCCATGTGCACCATCCGGGCCATTTGTGAGGGGAAAGCCAACTGTGATCCAGCTAAAACAACCCCAACAGCCAGCAAAGGGGAAATGGTGAAATAGTTGCCAGGGCTGGCCATTGTCTCTGTGATGCATCCCATATCCTGTGGTGGCAGAGCAAACACACGTGTAAGCACATTCACACGTGTCTGTGCGCACGCACACACGCACACAAGCGCTGGCGAAAATGCATATGACAGTGAAATTAGCGATTAGAAAATACAGTGTACACATACACACGCACACACACACACACACACACACACACACACACTGATTGTAATGACAAATAAGCAGAATACGTCACTTGAATTCGTTGGAATGAAGATGAGATGTTAATCTTCCGAGACGCTTTAGTTGGTCATGGTTCAACATGAATTATTGTCACATTTTATAATTCATCAAATTCTTGGAAAGCATGTATCATGCACGACAGAAAAGTCTGTGTTTTGTTCCATTTAGTCTTTCATTCAAACAAGTCACACATAAGGTGACATTAAACAAGTTGGTTTTGAACAAGTCAAAGGGCCTACATCCTGTGTGTGTGTGTGTGTGTGTGTGTGTGTGTGTGTGTGTGTGTGTGCAGGGGGGGGGGGTGGAAAGCTTGCAAAATCCTGTAATCCTCAAACTAGCTAATTTGCCCATCGCAGTTGGAGAGGTCCTGTGTGTGTGTGTGTGTGTGTGTGCACTGCTAGACTCTTTGGGGGAGCACAGCTGTTGTCCGTATGGCTGCTGTTTGGTGGGCTCACATCCTTCCTCCCAGCAGGACCATACAGTACCTGTTGCTATACGTCGTCCCAGTACCACAGTCCAACATGTTACCAGTTCTGTTTCTTTACACATTTAACTTAAAAGATTTTTTTTCAACCAAGAGTTGAAATTAGAGATTATAAAAGATGAGTATACATTTTTTATTTTGTTGCTGCAGTCTTTTGTTTTAGCGATTTTCGTGACTTTCTTTTGTGGACACACACACACACACACACACTGCACCGATCACACTGCACCGATCAGTTTGACAGGTGGGCGGGGGCATTCAGGCAAGTGACTAAATATTACTTTTATTTTTACAAAATCTCACAGTGATTTCTTTATTATTATTTACTATAGTCCTACTAGAACCCAGGAATTTACATCTGGCCACCGTTGTGCAACAGTCCCGAACAGAGCTACAATGATGTTATTATCAATATTATTATGAACTGCCAACTTGGCTATAATCTTGTAGTTTACATCAACCACTGCCTCTCAACCCCATAAGCATAATGTGCGTCACGGACTGTGTCCAAAAGAATAGACATACATGATACATACCACCAATGCACTGCTCATGGCGTGTCGACAGCTTACATATCTGTTATTTTGGACAACGCGACAACGGCAACAATACAAAGCATTTTGGAAACGAAATAGCCTGTACAGTGGACTAACATTGCGTGGTCATGTAACTTGCTTGTAGCTTACGTATATGCAGTGAACATTAACGTTTACGTTTATATGGAGCGTTTTCCGGGGTGACGTTGATTGACTAGGTCAGGAGGACATTAGGTTATTATTAGAGCAAGTGGTAATAAGTACCTTGTTTCATGATAAGTCATTGAAGTTTCACGATTACACGTACAAACACATGGCACAGACACAATAAACCACTTACAGCCTTCCATTGAAGGCTTTTCCTTCCTGGGTGGGCCGGACTTTCACCCTATAGTTTTAGTCTGCGATGGAGGCGTGCCATCTCAAGCAAACTTGAGCCATGAGAGACACCACCGAGCTAAAGCGAGGGAGTTGCCGTGTCAAACGCTGCAAAGTTTGCTTGTGCCGACTGTGCGCCTTTCTAGTTGCAATCTGATAGACACAGAATAGTAAATCCTCGTCCGTCCGTCCCCCCTACAATGAACACAGCTGAGTGCTCCCTACCCCTCCTTCCAGCCCCTCCCACACAGGGAGGAAAAGCTAGGCCGGGGCGTTGAATCAGTAAGTAGTGGTGTCCCTATCCCATTAGGCTGACTGTTGACGACTAATTGGCTCTGTGCCAGCCAGGGAGAGCGATTTGTAAATAACACCACTGTCATTAAAGTGTCTGATCCCAATTCCATGAGAGCCTCTTGATGATGGCACAACAACATTAAGTGTATGTTGCCATAGGGAAGTTCCCTTAAGGTTATGGAAGTGAACTTGTGAAGTACAACCCCTAATATCTTGTACTTATTTAAATTAAGTGACAAAATAGGAGAGTTCTGTACTCTTAAGTGTTAATCCTACAATAGCCTATATGACTGGAAGTACTAAATTTATTCGCATAGCCGCTCACAGAACCCTTTTATTAGACTAAATTACCACCATGACAGGGCAGTTATTAATTTGCTTCACCAAATGAGACATTATAAACCCACTACAAAAGTCTAACAGCTCCCACAGGATTGTGACACATTAGAATTCATGTAAATTGTGCTAAAATGTGTTGCAGCCATTAACGGGAACGAACCATTTACATCCAGACCTTTTTCAGTTGTGCTCCCATAATCTCTGCCTCCGAAATCTACACGAGAGCATCAGGTTCAGCTGTGCTCGTCATCAGTGAAACTGCACAGAGCGGAGGTGGAGCCCTGTCATCCTCCCACATTCTTAATTTACCAGACTTCTCTCGCAGCCATTAGCATACAGTAGCCCTGAAAGCTCATTTGTTTTGCTATCAGATGCCAATGCCTATTAAGTAAGCACACAGATGAATGAAACGGCAATGGTGCGCAAGCAGCTTGTCGTCTAGCTCGAAAAATGAGCTGACAGTTTATGCACAAGCAGAGGTTAATGACAAATCCTGGGAAAAGCGGGATCCTGAGAGCAATGACGTTTTACTGTCAGAGATAAGTTATCGATCAGCGCCTTAAGTGCCACTGCATGCGCAATGTGTCCAGGATGTAAACAAGAGTTGTGGGAGTCAGAGGAACGTCTCTCCTTTCTCGCAGAGAGAAAAAAATATCAACCGCGACCATTGGTTCATGAGTTGGGGACCATGGAAAAAAGCTTGTTTTGACCACCACAGCCTGGGGAAAGAAAATCCTAAATAAATCAATTTTTCTAAATCAGAAAACCGATAATAGGGCCAGCTGAGATTTCTTTCTTGCACTTCTGGTTCCTGCCTGTCGTATGCGTCTCCTAGCAACTGAGGATTATTCAGACGGTGGCGACAAGTGCTCTCTATTGTGTAACACTGAAAACACAAAATCTCGGCAACCAGGAAAGAGGAATTCTCGTCTTTGGCACCCAAAGAGTTTAACTCTCTACTGCTAGCTGTTAGCATAAACCCCAGCTCCAGGGGTCAGCATACACGTTCACTTTAAGAAGACAGCGTGTGTCCCCCGCCCCCCACACACTTGTTAGACACACCACCGCAGCATTGGAACAAGCACATACTTTTTTTATTTTAAATAATTTCATATTATTATGCAATTGGGCCTCATGCGCTCATCCACCAAACATTCTGAAGAAGACACTTCTTCTTAAGACCCACTAAAGCAGTTTTCACAAAGACATTCACCAGTGTTTTCTTGGCTGCAATTTGTTCTTGGGTAAAACCAAAATGTATACACAATCAACACGATCACTCTTACGCACAGTTGAGTGTGAATATTTTTGAAAATGTTTTGATAAATGTGGAAAAAATATTAAAAACAACACAAAATATGTTCAAATAGGTGTCCACAGCCAAAAATGCTTAGCAATTTTGGAGTCACTGACTCAGAAGTGAGAAGCATTGCTTTGGAGTCTTCAGTGGCCTAACACATAGACAGACAGACAGACCTTCTTCTACTGTATATGGCAGGGCTGAGGGCTCACCTATGAGGAGCCATGCTGTAAGTCGATTAGAAAAGCTGATCAAACAGTGTTATTGAGGAAAACCGTGACAGGGCTGGACTTGGTCAAAAGTTCAGACATTTTTGCCTAGACCAGCCCACCACAACCAGCATTATAGCAGATACTCTACCAAATAAATAAACAAACAAACACAAAACAAACAAACAAACAAGCCCTAATACCAGCACTTTTACTGAAAAACATCCCTACATGTTCTGATGATTATCGTAATGATACTAATTGGACAAAAATAAAACAAACGATACCACCGGGCATATGCCCGCTGTGTCAAAAGGCCAGTCAGCCACTGAACCGTGACGGAATTCAGAGACAATGGGAGAAGTAATTTGCTAATTTTTTTTCTCCCAGTTGAAAGGGTTCTCATACCAAGCCAAGTGAGCGGCAATCTCATGACCTCTCTTTCACTCTCTAACCCTTTTGTGTCGGGGCCTTTCACTCTCTCCATGTCATTCTCACACGATCGTGGTGGGGACAAACGCTAATGAGGGTTTGCGATTGACAAGCCGCACACAGTAGACATGTCACTTGCATGGAAACAATTTAATATGCTGGTGCTCTGGGGGCCCTGTGTAGTACACACAAACACCTTTGGACGGGAATGTTTATTTGACCTGACAAACACGCACTCTGCGAGGGACGTGTGGGCAGGACAATCTCATGCTGTAGAAAGAAGGCTTGCTGGGTGCTGCTTTGACCCCAGGGCGTGCTGACTGAGAAAAAGAGGCTGGAAAGAGGGCAGCATTTAGCTGCAGTCACTAATCAGAATGGGAAGAAGACATCCGTTCAGGGACTATTGATAAATCAATTGCTCCTGAGTTCTGTTTTTGCATTGTTGATGCTATTTTCTATTCTATTTGCTTAGCACTAGAATATTTAAAGTTTAAAAGGTTGATACTTGCTACCAGATAAATTTATCCTTGAACATTATCATTGAGAAAAAGTCAACTTCAAAATGTGCTTTATACTAACCATATAAACCCTAGCATCCCTATTCTAGGCACGTCATAGTAGGCGAACATTTGACAAAAACACACCTCCAAGCTAGAATGTATCTTTTGGTTATGATTATGAATAAAAGGAACACAATAGAAACAAGTCCTCACAGGACCTTTTTGTGAGTCCCCTTTGTGTTATCCATTTAGCCTTAATGTCCGACTGTACCACGTGCCGTTTACATTTTTCTTTTGACTAATTAGTGAATATTTGTACATTGATTCGAACAATCAATGTACAAGCAAGAGGTGCAATTTTTGGCAGATGGGGAAAAAAAGAGTGAGACAATGATAGACCACTGGGGGACTGTGACCACTTTATAAGAACAGTTCCATTTGGTAGATTGTTCAAAGTCAGTGGAGTTTGCGAATCCTCTCTTAATTTCCGTCACGTTATTTTATTTTATTAGTATTATTATATAAGTATTTATTTTTGTCTTTGGCACACGATATCTTGGCTGTCTATAAGTATTTGTAATGTCACAGCCAAACCAATCGAACTCTGAGATCAATCAGGTTTTAAATTGTGTTCCAATTTGTTTTTAAATAATACAGTTATGAAGAGTTTTGTTTACTTTCGCTCTAACTGCCATATGTGGGCTGAGTATAATGATAACATCCTTTATTTTTTGTCAAACCAATATCACTGCTGATAGCTCATAATTATTTCTCACTTACTCACTGACCCAAACTAATGGTATCGGCCTGCAGTTTTGAATAAAGTTATAGCCCCTCCTATGCCCAGCTTTGTGCATCTGTGTGTGCCAAATTTTTGATGATTTGATTGGCTGAGCACAGAATGTGATGTATGATAATAAGAGCACCCTTCACTTCACACGAGTGTGATTTTTTCCCCTCTGTTAATTTATCCTGAGTGTACAAATCCTCAGTGTTAATGTACTTTATATGTCTGTAACGTTTGAGTGCTCAAACGTAACCAAATGAACCCTCTCGGAGTTAAGTGAGCACTCAGGATTTCAACGTGTTAAAATGCATTCATACGGTGCTGTCAGTCCAACCTCCAGAGGAGAAAGCAGGCTGACAATCAAAGGGTTGGACACAACAGGGCATATATTATCCACCGGTATGTTATCTATTTATAGGCACAAGTTAATATCCATCATATCCCTCTTTTTCCAATTTTCACACAGTAAAGTAGTATAGTTCTCAAACTCTACTTCAAGTCAAGGACCCCCCAAATTGAAATGTATTTGGCACTGGACCCCCCATCTGAAATGTTTTGTGCCAAGGAGTCAAGGACCCGCAGCAGAGAAGATTTATGCTTCTTTTTTTAACATCTTTGATGTTCCAAACATCAAAATTAAATAATTGCAAATGTGCAGTACAAGATCACTCGCAGTGCAGCACCAAGTGACTCGCTGTCAGCTTGTAGATCTGCTATTTGTGAATAGCCAAACATAATGGATAAAGTGGTTAAAATGATTGTCTATTAAATACTAAATACTACCCCCCCAACGACGCTGGTCCCCAGACCCCACTTATGAACCTCTGTAGCTCAGTGTTAAAAAGTCTCTTTGTACAAATGTAACCAGATGTGACAATTCCACTCTGCCCACAAATACTCAATTTGAGCCCAGAGGTCATCGGGGCCTCTCTGTACCCTTTTCTGCAGTATTGAAAAGCTATTATTTGGCCAAGTGCTTTTTGAACAGACTAAACTAAAATGACTCTCAATTCACCATACTGTACTGTAAGTTATTATTGTTTTAAAGACCTGAACCCAACCTTTAAGCTCCTTGTGCAGGGTATTGTCCTCTATCTGCCCAGCCATGTTATGGCCTTGGTATTACGTCCAGGCCGTTGCATTACCTAATGCAGTAAAGGCTCTTCATCATTCAAAATCATATTTTTGGTAAGTGCTCTATAAATAAAATGTATTAATATGAGGCTGACAATGGCCTCCACTCCCCAGATTAGAGTGCCTGCATCGTGTAATCACTGTACTTGGTGAACCGCTTAATGTCATGGGTGCTGCCAACAGTACTGGGCATGGATGGTGCCAGCCATTTGTCCAACGTGCCTTTTGGCTATTTCTGGTGATAGGCTTGGCCTTTTTCACAGGGTCCAGTTCTGAATGGCAGCCACATGTAAATTCTCTTTTAGAGTGGTTTTGAAGGAGAGTAAGGATTCACACTTCTTTATGACTGTTGGTGGTATAGCAGTAGAATTTATTTAACCCCTTGTTTCAGCCCAATCTGTGTTAATTTAAAGTGTTAAATTAACTCTCTGTGTTAAATGAACACCAAGGATTTTACCGTGAGTGAGAACGAAGCCCCATAGAAAGGGTTGTTGTACTGTATGTCCACAGACCAGCACAGCAGTGTTGATTTCGTCCACTAAAACAATGACAATTGTTTTTCGTCGACTACCTTTTTTAACAGACGGAAACTAAATAAAAAGATAATAAGAACAAATCTATGACGACTAAAACTAAGTCTAAATATACTGACAATTTAGTCAATTTAGATTTAGTACTTCAGATGACTAAAATATGAAGGAAAACTGAAGGAAGTTTCATTCAAAAGACCATGACTAAAACTAAATGAAAATGTCCTGTCAAAATCAACATGGCGCCACACAGATGAAGGGCCCATTGTAAATGGGGTCACGGTAAACAGGCAAGCTATTCTGAACCTCATGAGTGTGTCTAACTGTCTATGCTGCACGAAAGCAAGCGTGCTGATTTTAATTGTAAATAGAAGGATGAAATTGGTGTTGGGTCCGTGTGTGTGTGTGTGTGTGTGTGTGTGTCCTTGATGTGTTACTGTTTCGTGACTAAACAGTGCAAGTCTCGATGTGGTTGTCCTTCTCATTTGAACCTGTTGAACTGACATGGCATTTTAATTATAATAGGGCGGTACAGTAATGGTTATCGTCATCGAAAATCACAATTCACAATAATCGACAATTCAAATCTATTATTGGTTTGCTATGCTATTATTATTATTATAATAATCACAGTGACCATTGAATTATACTGCAAATCTGACACAGAGGGCCCCATCTTGCAGATACAAAATGATCTAGCGCCGATTTTTGTGTGTGGGGTGTTGGTCTTAACCACTTGAATCCATATGGTGTGGAAAGCTTTCGCTAAAAACTGAAAAGAGACAGTAGACCAGGGTTAGGCAACCTTTGGCACCACCGGTGCCAAGGAGGGTGTTCACTGGCATATGTGAGAGATGATTTTTGGTTTAAAATAAACAATTTAAAAACATAAATCAAATAAATGAAGTCCCTCACATTTGTATGTAAATAATAACATCCTGCAGATACTTTTACATTCATTAAAACTTAACACTGACTGGGGAGGGAGTCTGGGAGATAGGTGGGTTATTGTTCTGAGTCTTTTTGGGACTGACTTTTGATGTGGTGTTAATAAAATGTATGCTGACATGGCACAACGACTAGCACACCGACTATCTACGAAGAAGGCATTTTGTTGCCGAAACGTTACTTACTTACTGTACTTAATCCTCTTCGTTCCCGGTGGAACATAAGGCTGCGACTATCTGCTTCCATCTGGACCTATCCTGTGCAGCATGGTGTGCCTCGCCCCATGTCAGACTATCTGCTTCCATCTGGACCTATCCTGTGCAGCATGGTGTGCCTCGCCCCATGTCAGACTATCTGCTTCCATCTGGACCTATCCTGTGCAGCATGGTGTGCCTCGCCCCATGTCAGACTATCTGCTTCCATCTGGACCTATCCTGTGCAGCATGGTGTGCCTCGCCCCATGTCAGACTATCTGCTTCCATCTGGACCTATCCTGTGCAGCATGGTGTGCCTCGCCCCATGTCAGACTATCTGCTTCCATCTGGACCTATCCTGTGCAGCATGGTGTGCCTCGCCCCATGTCAGACTATCTGCTTCCATCTGGACCTATCCTGTGCAGCATGGTGTGCCTCGCCCCATGTCAGATTTGCCATATTCAGTTCTGAGGTCACAGTTCTCCGCCAGGTTGTTTTTGGCCTCCCTTGTTTCCTCTTTCCAGGTTGGGTCCATCTTAGGGCTACTTTAGGAATGCTGTTCTGATCCATTCGAAACGTTGGTCATCTAATAATGTTTTTTGCATCGTGACTACGAGCTGTGTGACCTCTCCTTCCTTTAAAAATAAAGGGGGCTCCAGTGGTCAGCACCTCCCCATTATTGGTGAGCGCTCCTACCTCTTTGTTTGTTCTGACACAGACTATCTAGAAAATAAAAACATGGCACTTAATTTCAAAAAGCTATAGAGTACACAACCTGTCACAAACAGAAAATATTCTAGTGTAGAGCCCTGAGGGACTCCGGTCGACTATATGGGGTTTATGTGGTTAAAATTAAGCATGGTCTACACCTGTCGGAGGTTGCATCGACCGAGTGCCGTGAATGAGTCGAACCGGGCGACTTGAGTGACAGTGTTTCTTCACTTTTCCCAAGTGTGCTAATTGTTCGCTTCACCATTGATGTTGTTCTGGTGTGGCCCCATTCAGTTTTGTCCCAGTGACTAGAACTATATTTCCCCTGCTAGCAGCTAAACACAGTGTTTAAATTATTTAACCTTTATTTAACCAGTACAAACACATTGAGGGTACATAATTACACTTTCAACGCTACATTGTATATGTCAAGTTATACAACAGCCAAACAATAAATCCATGAAAAATACCTCCAGAAGCCTATACAACAATACTCATTGTTATATATGAATATATTGTATGTATATAATGTCATTGTTGACATTTTGCACAAACATACACAAGCACATTTATGGACCAAAAAAACTATAAATATATGGTCATATGCTAAGGCTAGTACACATCTGAACATGTGCAGGTGTTGGATTGTACAGTTAAGATGAAACTTCTCAAGGTAACTTTCAAGGACGTTACAGAATTAAAAATCACTTAATTCTTGTTGTCGAATGTTGCGAGTATGGCACATAACACCGATGCAGAGTAATAATCTAGACCCTGTTCAGTAACACTCATGGTGTTTTGACCAGGCAATCTTAGGATGACAAATTCTATATCCTACCACCCACAGAGGTTGATCCCACAATCCCCTCCTCCCCCCTGGCACTCTAGTCAAATGATATGTGCATAATTACCGGTTTGAAGCTTGCTCCTTCCGCTGAAAGGGTCCACATTATAAACCAAATCTTATAATTAACCCATCCACTCATAGTAAAATAATGGCAATGCCCTGTCTTGTCAAACGGCAACTGTTGACAGTTCTATCATCCCAGCCCAACCCTCCCTTACCCGTTGCACTGCCTGCCTGTCTGCCAAAATATCCATGTTTCAAGGAAAGTGGAGCTGCCTAATGGAGTGCTTTTTGGAAGGAGCTAACACCCACCAAGAGTGAGTAGTCTGACCTTGCAGGTTATAGCTAGTTCTGTCGTCGGAGGAGTCACATTCATTTACACCAAAACTGCGCTGCAAAAATATTTTTCCACATTTCGAATTTGCAATTGAACCTTTTCGGGTGAATCAAACCTCCCAAAATTCCAGCTGATTTATTTATCAGTTGGGAATTTTTTTTATAGATGGAGTGCCGTGATTCTTTTCCACCCTAAAACATTATTATTATATAAGGAGGAAGATGTTTTCTTCAAAAACAGTACAGTATTTGTTCAAATGTAATTTTAACCAGTTAATTAAGTATGCCTGGTTTGTCTGATGGGTGGTGAGCCACCTGAACTAAAGACGCACCCACAGCTGTTGTATGATAAAGGGGGACGGGATGACATTGTGATGTCACTATATCACTTTTCTTTTTTCATTGGCACGTTTGACTGTCAAGGTTTCAGCCTCCAGGAAGAAACCCTAAATACAAAGGGAAGACATTATTGCACATAACAGCCACATCAAGGGGTCTAATGAAGTAATGTCACCTCATAAACACATGAAAAACTGGAAAAATACAAAATCACAGCACTTGTTATCCAGAGCCAGGTACATTTGACAGTTCTGTGCATTAATGGGTAAGACAATCAAGGTTGTTGGGGAATGGCTAGGGACACCCACAGCAGAATCTCTGAAGCTTTGCCCACCAGGAGACAAAAACCTTTGAAGTATTATTATCCAGAGATATTTGACTTTATTTCTTTCTCCTTTAACACGTTGGATGCCTTGGAGTCTTGAACGTCCACAGGTGTCTTATCAAATAAATCACGGGGTGACTAGGATGTCCAGGGACGTCTTAAGGTCTTTTTTAACGATATTAAACGATTTAGCTAAAAATCGACTTTTACCCTGTCCCGGGTGCTAGGCAACGCCTTGCTCAGCCCCTCTTGGCTTACTGTTTTAACGGCCGTCTTTGATCGCTTTTTTATCTGAAACTAGGGCGCTATCCGTGGTGCTGATCGGATCAGCGAGGTTCAGGGCAAATTTATTTTACACTGCATCGCGAATACAATATTAACGTTTCTGGAGAAAGATAGCTATCATGAGCTAACGCTCCCTCATCTGGCCGGAACTCTAGCGCCATAATTCTGAAAGATTTAGTGTCACCAGAAGTGTTAATATTGGGGTAAAAATCCTGAACCTTGTTTTAGCCCGTTTCCATCCTAGTATTGAATGCTGAGGTTTTTGTACAGTGAGTTTATGCTGCGAAGGTTGACTTCTAATTGAGACTCAACCTGGTAGGGGGCACGGTGGCACAGTTGGTAGTGCTGTCTCCTCACAGCTAGAAGGTCCTGGGTTCGATTCCCGCTGTGGACGCTGTGGGCACTGGCGGAGTTTGCATGTTCTCCCCGTGTCCCCTAGGGTAGATACCCTCACAAATACATGCAGTAATCCTGGTCTCTAAAACTACCTCCCCCTGGCCAGCCGGGGCGCCTGATGGAGGGGAAAGGAACTGGTCGGAAATAACGTGTCCCTTCCACGCGCTACGTCCGGCCGGGGTAATTCCCCCCTGTCAGGTGAAAAGAAGCTCCCCATGCATAGAAGGAGGCATGAGGTCAGTCCGCTGCCCCCCCAGGTTGGCAGAGGAAGTGTAGCGCCCAGGATTACATTAGATAATTGGCACTGGGTGAAAAGAAAAACTGGGTTACAAAATTGTGGGATAAAAAAATGTAGTTAAAAAAAAAAAAAAGAGACTCAACCTGGCTCGCAGACTGCTTGGCCTTCAGAGTGGTCCACTGCTGACTGATTTGCAGGGAATTCTGAGAGTGGATTAGCGTTTGCTGAGGAGCTTGTTGACATCAGATGGCATGGGAGGTACACGTCCACACAGGGCTCAACCGAAAACCTCAGCCAAGCCTGAGCTGGGCACGTAGAGGGGGGGTCGGAGTGGGGTGTGTGTGTGTGTGTTTGGGGTGGGGGCAAACAAACTAAGCCTAAGGCAAGAATGCCCACAGTTGGCATGTTCCCATGGACAGTTGGTGCAGGGTAAGGACGGTTAGCAGAACATTATTTTAAGTGAATGAGGTAAGTGCTTTCTTTGCTAACGTGCAAAGCAAAGCTACATCTCATTTGAAATTAGATGTAACTTAATTATTATGGCCATTTTCATTTTTTCATGAAGGTCTGTATGTGTAGCCTACACACTGTTGTGTACGGTACTTACTATATTTGTCCATATACATTTGTTACATTAGGAATTACAACTTGTTGTTCACACACACACACACACACACACACACACACACACACACACACACACACACACACACACACACACACACACACACACACACGCACACACACTCTATTTGCTTCATGAAATCACATTGCCATTAAGTTTAAAGTGGCTGTGTACACAAAGTTTGAGTCCTGATTCTGAACCACAGTGTGTGCACCACTGATCTAGATTCTAGAAGGTACTTTAATATTGCCAAAATATATTATTAACCTAACCCCTAAATGCCTAATGCTAACCCTGACTCCAATATGAACCTTTTACAAATTTTCTCCACCAGGCCGAAGGCATGGGAATAGTATGTTTTGCAGTCCGTGTGTGTGTGTGTGTGTGTGTGTGTGTGTGTGTGTGTGTGTGTCTGTGTCTGTGTACAGCTAATCCCCGGCACTATTGGCCCGGTCGATGCCAAACTGTGCGCACACACTCCCTGGATGTAAATGACGAACCTCTGCCCCAATTCTTTGTTATAGCACCACCATGAGGCCGATTTTTGCAAATTTCTTTATATTACTGGTACACATTTTCTCTATACATCACACAAATCGGTATACACTATCTCTGTAGTCATGTGATGAACAAGGACCTGTCCGCTTCCCCATATTCCATCCCTATTGTCTTAGATTGCCTTCCAAAGTTAGTAGGATTGGTCAGTTTTTAACAAAATGCCTCAAATCATGAACACAGACTGAAATTTGAAGGAAATTCTGCATGCACATTCCCACTAGGCCGAGGAAGAAATGCCACTTGACAATTTTCACATCAGCCTCATGGTGGCGCTGTAACTGGCCCATTTGTGTTTGACCTATAACTGCACCGATCTGTGTAAAACTTTGTATGCACACTCCCTAGAGGCCAAGTAAAACCTTTGACCTACATTTTTCACATCTGGTCTTTATAGCATCACCAGGAGACCGACTTATGTAAAACAACTTTTTGGGTATTACTCCTTCAGATTGTATCCAAATCTCATGCAAATCGGTACACATTATCTCTATAGTCATGTGTTCAAGAGGGGTCTTTTTTATTTCTCATGTTCCATCCTGATTGGCTAAGATTGGCTTCCAAAGTTTTCAGGAGTGGCGTTTTGTACTAAATGACGGAAATCATTAACACCGTGTACGATTTGCGGTGAAACTGTGCATGCATATTCCCACTAGGCTGAGGATGAAATGCCACTTGACATTTTTCCAAAAAACACTCCTATCCTGGTGGAGACCTGTGCCCCAAGGGGCACTTTTTCTAGTTGTATAACCTCTAACCATTTTCCCCGGTTTTGCTTTCCTTGTGGTATATACCGTGACCGACCGACATCCCGCGAGACCCGACTAGTCCGACTATGTGGATTGGGAAATTCACCTCACCCCTGCTTGTTATGTGCCCGTGTATGTGAGAATGATATACTCAACCTTTAAAGTATCACTTGAAAGTTGAGATAAATCACACAGTCCTCTTCATGCATTCAGATTGTATACATTTACACAAGCCTTCAATTTGAGTTTTGTAAAAGGCTATTTTTGTAGACATGCCACTTGGTAAAAGGAAATATGAGATTCACAGAGCAGAGCCCGTTGTGCTGGATGATATTCATAATCATAATGACTCTGGGTATTATTACGCATAATCCTCCCGCCCGGTTTACGTGACATCAGTGCGGCACAGACCTAAACTCCCACACACATACACATGCACCCTCGTGCACGTGGAAACATACAGATACTGACATACGCAAAGACACTGGCCCACAGGAACACACAATGGAGGCAGACACAGATGAACTAATGCAATACACGCACACACAATGCCCGATTATAGTTCATTGTTCATGGGTGTTGCACATCGAAAGGCATATCTACATGCGTACTCAACGTGTCACGACACATTGTGGACTTAACATCAGCAGTGGTGCAAAGTTTCTTAGTACATTTACTTAAGTGGTACTGTACTGTACAATTTTGAGTTATTTGTATGTAATTGTATTTCCAATTTGCAATACTTTTACTTCTACTCCACTATATCTCGGATCCAAATATTGTACTTTTACTCCACTACAATTATTTGAAATCTTTAGTTACTAGTTACTTTGTAGATTTAGATTATTACAAAACATACATTAACCACTTCAGCCCTATATATATATATATATATATATATATATATAGTACAGTATATACAAGCTTACAATGCGTTGTGACTGTGATGCGACACTTTGAGCTTGTAGATCTGCTATTTTCAAAAGATTGTTTATACATTTGATAACTTAAAATGGGACATGCTGCACATAAGTACTTTTAGTTTTGGTACTTTAAATGACAACTTAAGTTTTTTCCCCAACCAAGTCATTCCTGGCAATTTTTTATTTTAATTACGCAGATTTATTTATTATTTACTATAGTCCTACAAGACCCCAGGAAATTGCATCTGTCCACAAAAGATCAGGGGATCTACTGAATGTGAAGAGGGAGGTATAGGATGCCATACTGTGTGTCAGTTTGTCACCTCCTCCTTCACATTCAATAGATCCCGTGATCTTTTGTGGCCAGATGGAAAAAATACAAACTCTTGTTTGAATGCGTGTGAATTTTACAGATTTTTGTAAAAAAAAGAAAATCGCTAAAATTCACACTCACTCATCTTTTACTTTCTCTAATAACAAACTAAAACATGAACCTTGGTTGAAAAAAAAACGAAAATTGTCCTTTAAGTACATTTTGATGCCAATACTTTACTCAAGTATATTTTGAATTCCGGACTATTACTTGTAACTTTCTATTATTGCAGTTATTACTTTTTAAATTGCAGTATTGATACTTTTACTTAAGTAAAACAATTGAGTACTTTTTGCCACCACTGCGAAATGCAAATCAGCTATTTTTGGTGGACAACACCACCGCACAACCATGTATATATCAAGCCTGAGCCTCTCACACATAACTTCCCTGATCACCCTTTGATCGCATTTCAGCTATTGTCTCAGTTTCAGCTGCTGCTCATGGCGCACTGAAAACCAGATGGCTGCTGCACATACTGTAGGCTTTGCTGTTTTCTGGAACATTGAGCATGGTGCTGCAGCGCAGGCTCAATACTGTCAAAAGACTCCAGGGGATTTGGCATTGTTGATTCAAGCTATAATATTTCGGCGAGGCTGTGAGCTCGGCAATGTTAATCAGTCGGTCGGTCTTGTCCGTTCGTGGAGGGAGGGCGAAATCCATTTGACCCGACCGCCGTGTCGGTCGGTGGTCCAACGCGGCGGTCGGTAAGTCCGAGGTCGGTCGGTAAGTCCGGCGGTCTGTGGTCCGACGCGGCGGTCGGTAAGTCCGAGGTCGGTCGGTAAGTCCGGCGGTCGGGACTTACCGACTGACCGTTGGACTTACCAACCGACCGCCGCGTCGTAGAGCCCTGCGCGGGAGTGATTTATTGTTCCCGCTCCCGCCTGCTCCCGTGGAATTTCAGCCCATTCCCTCCCGCGCCCACAATGATTTTATTATTATTATTATTGTTGTGTCACAGTCTCACAGTCACAGACAGTGCGCAGCAGCGCGCACATACATGCTGGGTGGAGAGAGAGAGAGAGAGAGAGAGAGACTGCGTGTTAAAAACCAAATATACTCATCGTTGTGTTCACGTTATTGCTGAGTGAGTGACGCTAACAGGGAAAAGCAACAAGGGGGTTGGAAGTGAAAATGTCCATTGTGGGGAAAAGGAACTCGATCCACGCATGCACTTCTCAGAGTGATTAGCCTAACCCTAACCTTAAAGGAGAATTCCATACTAAAAGGCTTTCTTACCTTTCTTTGTAGTTGTTACGTCCCCACCAAAGAGGTCCACGTGTTATTTTGTGCAAAAGCTCCTTATTGGCTATTTCCCCTACCATAAGCCCTAAATGAAATGCATTGATTGAATTGAATGGGGCTATGGGGTGTTGTGCTAATTCGCTTATTTCCATCGCTCAAAATTATAATTTCTTTGTATATATCCTCTCTTCATAATGTAAATAATATCCCAAGCGGCACACTTTACTACTTCTTTCGATGGAAATAAGCGAACTAGCATAACACCCCATAGCCCCATTCAATGCAATGAAATTCATTGAGGGCTTATGGTAGGGAAAATAGCCAATAAGGAGTTTTTGCACAAAAAAACACCTGGACCTCTTTGGTGGGGACGTAACAACTACAAAGGTAAGAAAGATAAGAAAGCATTCTAGCATGGAATTCTCCTTTAACCTCAGTAAAACTATAAACTATAAACTATACCTAAACCTAACCTCAGTAAAACTAATGCACTGGCTGGGGGGCGTTTCCAAGAACCCGAAGCCGAATTGGAGAGAGTGAGACTGACTCTATGGTGCGGGCTCACGTTCCCGTTGCAGCCCTGGCGACCGACCGTCGAACTTACCGACCGCCGCGTCGGTCGGGTCAAATGGATTTCGCCCTTGCTGCGTTCGTGGGTCAGCCCATCCATCCGAAACTTTGATTGGATTAATCATACAAACAAACACATCAACGCTAATGAGAGAGAGAGAGAGAGATAACTTACACTTTAATTAATGACTGCACTACCCTCAGCGTGGACGACGCCACAAACGTATTATCGCTTCCTGTTTGAAAGGTCCCTCACTTCCCGTTTGAAAGGCCCTTTAGTCTTAATTTTGCTTAATTTAACACCAAAAACGGCACAATGGGAGAGATCGATGGTAAATGGCTTGTGACCAAGTTCAAGGGAGGTGGAATTGAACTTGTTGTGATGCTGTGAGCACATTCTATGGACTGTCGCCTGCAGAGGCCTTGGAATACTTTGCAGGGTCTGCTCCTGCCATACTTAGCGGAGTAATTTCTTGAGCCGCTTTTCGAGAGGATTGTTGCATTCCGCCATGTGCAGTATATAAAAAAAGAAACGCGGCGAGCACATCACATGACATGTGTCAAAAGTTTGCTGTACCATTCTGCGCCAATTAGCAGTGGTGGGAAGTACACTTAAGTACTGTACTTGCGTACAATGAGGTATTTGTACTTTACAGAGGCAAATATTGTACTTTTACTCCACTACAGTATTTGAAAACTTTAGTTACTTTGTAAATTTGGATTATTATTAGAAAAAAAACATGCATTTCCCACTTCAGCCCTATATACATTTCGGCCATTTGAAAATAGCCGTTATACAAGTTCACAATGCGTCGCATCACGACGCATTGTGAACTTATGGATCTGCTATTTTCAAAAGATTTGTATAAATTTGAAAACTTGAAATGAGACATTCTGCATAAAGAGTACTTTCTATTTTACTTGCAGTGGTGCATACTTTATGCACCACTGCCAATTAGTCACTTTAAGCCTGATTTATTCATACTTTGATGTACGACGGCATTGCATGCCGGTAATAGGCAATCTACAAGCTCACAGCGTCTGCCACTTGCAGCTTGTGGATTGGCTATTTTCGGCTTGCGATACCATAGTACGACTGAGCATTAGCCTGGGTACAGATGCAAGGCTTGGGCTTAGTCATGGATTTGGACATGAATGGACCTGTCAGTTATAGTTTATGTACCCTGAGAGAGAGATGCACTCTAAACTCTAATGATTTCTTTGTTTTTAGTTTTTTGCAACATTACCCAGTAACGGGCGTCGTCCCACTCCTGTAGTACTTGGTATGTGTGGTGATAAAGCTCACCCTACCTGTCCGGGTTTAAACCCCAGCTGCGTGGGGTATACTCGTGCTAAATGCACGGGCAAAAACCTCCCGTCTGCAGTCCCAGCTTTGGCCAGTAGAGTTTGGCGGCTTCAACGTTGGCCAGCCACTCTGGGGCCTTGATTCGAACCTCTAAACTCCCTAATGGTGGTGGACAGGTACTTTTGTCCCTGCACCACTTAATTGAATGGATTACAGGTCCTGAGATGGCAATGGAACCCAGGACCGTAATGTGTGGTTATGTGGTCAGTGAGTGTATTGACAGGCTGAGGTACCAGGGTGCCCCGTCTCCCATTCATTTTTAATGTGAGACGACTACTTGCTTAATGTGGTTGGGACGGAGAACGCTGAAAAATCAGATAGCCATCATTCTTAACCATGCATACAAAATCCACGCACGCACATGCACGCACGCACACACACACACATGCACACACACACACACACACACACACACACACACACACACACACACACACACACACTCTCTCTCTCTCTTTGCGTGAGCAAAAAGGTCTCTTCTCAGACCTACAGTATATATTTTTGTTACAGTAACCTGCAAGCCAGCATATTCTACACAATTTCATTGGACACACACACACACACACACACACACACACACACACACACACACACACACACACACACACACAGTCAGAACCATACTAGATGGCTGTGGTTTGGCACGGCAAGATGATTCAGATTGTGCCAGGTAAGTTGTACATGACAGAAGTGCACCAAATATACATGTTGTCTTAAACCTGTGGTAAACCCCACCCATCTGTCAATTAGATATTCCCAAACAAGCCCTAAAAAGTATACAAAACACAATGTGGCTTATGTCTTAGACACACACACACACACACACACACACACACAGAGTCATAGACTGCAGCACAGATTCAAACGCTGGGATTGAGGTCACCACCGTGCTCTTCCCTGCTCTTGCCTTTTTAAACAAGCAAAGACACCCCACCCTCTCCTAACACCCAAGTCCAGGAGCCCTGCCAAAAGTGGCCTTACGTTAAACATTCAGCCGGCCGGGAGAAGAGAAAGCAAACTCTGGGAAGGTACACGATTGACGTCAGAGAGACCCACATGTAAGAAATTCCTGCCTAATTACCGGGAATGTGCTGGCTTATTGTGGAAAAAAAAGAGCGTGAGGGGAAAAAGTGTGTGCGGGGGGACGGGGGGCTGCACTGTTCCGGTACACCTCCAGAACTCTGAAGGTGCTTCTTTGTTTCCCTTTCGACTCTCTCTTCATCCTACATTCTTACTCCGTGTTCCCCCTGTTTCTCTTTTTGGACATTCCCAGTATCCCCCCCCCCTCCCCTTCTCCAGGGAGGAGCCCTGCCTCCTTTCACTCTTACTGTAGTTTTCCCCTTCTTTGTCCTCCTCCCCTGCTCCCTCTAGTCAGTGAGGCCCAGACCACCCAGACCCCCTCCTTTTTCCAGACGTAAGTCCCGTTTCTTCTTTCTTTCATGCTGGGCAAACTTGTGAGGTTTTGGATTCTGGGTGATGACCCACTGGCCCCTGCAGTGCACCTGCTGCCTCTATCCCTGCACCGCCCAGCGGGGATGTGTCTGCCCTGACATTAAACAGTCAGGGGAAGTATATTTGTTTGGGAAGAAAAATAAATGTTACGGGAAAAGCTCTGTTATGATGCAAAGGTTTGTCAGAGCCTGAACCTGGGGGTTAGGAAACGAGGCCACAGGAACGGCAAACGTAGCCCTCTCCTCTCCTCGAAGTCCAACATCTGTCGTGGCTCACCTTGCTTTGGTCTGCCAAGCGTAAACTGAGATTATGACTTTTCATTTCGGCTTCAGAAGGAGGTACTGTGGGGGAGAGAGTGGAATATATTGAGTTGATTTAGCAGAAAGGGGTGCGATTGCATTGGGGGGGGGGGGGGGGGGGGGGGGACCCGGAGGATTTGAGGAGTCTCCCACTTCAGCTAGCCTAGAGGAATGCCTTTGAAGTATTTTCTCTCTCGCTCTCTCTTTCTAAATGCATTTCATTAGTGGTGGAAGGACGGTGATGTGTGTGTGTCAGAGTGAGGTGATGGAGAGACAAAACAGAGTTGGCAGGGCAGGAGTAGTGGGAGGACATGATGAGCTGTTACAAGGTTACCAACACCTCTGTTAAGTCCCCCACACAGACACTCACTGACAGCCCCTCAGCACAGGGCATTGTAGGTCACACACAGCATAGACCGGCTAGTAAAGAAAGCACGCACTTCAGATATTTTGCACTTGTTTATACCGTATTTAGTATATGTACTGCAAATAAATAGCCGATCTACAAGCTCATAAATCGCAATATGGTGAGCTATTTTTTCCACACTTGTGTGAAGTGAGGGGCGCTCTTATCATACATCATCATACATCACATTCTGTGCTCAGCCAATCAAATCATCACAAATGTAATTCTGACCAATCACTTTTGGCGTCTTCACTTTTCTGCCCTCACTTTTACCTTCAATATGTAGGCTACTCCAATGAAATCATCGCTATGTGGTGATCAGCCAATCATCGCCAATGTTTGTGTTCACACAGACCCACAAAGCTGGGCATAGGAGCCCCTCGAAATAACAAGTTATTTCGCTAACTTCACTACCGTCTAGATAGCTTTCGTTGCTAGGCTATGGATGAACCGGAAATGGTCCGACAGTGAAAAAGTTCCCCATCCCATTTACCTTAATTCTTTTTCCAGACTGAGTCTTAAATCAAACAAGCTTTATTCACGGCTTATAAATAAAGCATCGCTGGTCGCGGTTACAAAATGTACGTTTCGGGTGAATTATATAAAGATTGCGACTCACTCTACATATCCATTGCTAACTTCCGGTTCTCGTGCCGGGAGTTAATGGTCTTCAAAATTAGATATCCCGCCGGAAACGGACTGAAACAATTCTGGCAGTCGATTAACTCAATTAACTGTTGCACCCCTACTGGGTAGGTTTATGGATGACTGGCCATGGGAGCCAAACAACCAGGAATCCCCCGGGGTTTGTCTAGGGCTTGGCCAGTTGTTTGGGTGTTGCCACTTCACTGGGCAGGCACAACACGCGATGAGCTATTATTAGAATCTGTAGTCTTGTTTGTTTTGTGTGCGTGCATCTTTCTCTCCCCCCACCACCCACTCCTGCCAAGATCACCCAAGGCTGTGGGTCACTGGGCTACCCTCTTTTGTTCATTGTAGCCCTTCATGTCCATACCGGGCCCTATCCTTTGTTTTGAATTAATAATAATTGAAAACTAAATGTAGGAAACAAAATAAATAAATAAGGGACCCATAAAAATGTGACGGCGATCCACAAATGGGTCCTGATCCACTGCTTGGGTCCTGACCCACTGCTTGGGAAACTGTCTATTTGCCTCTCCTGAAACCAGTATGAGACTGGTGTCCATCTCTCCTGAAACCACACTGGACAAAAAGTTGTTTCCCCAGAAGCAGACTTTTCTGAAAGGTTTTGGCTGTGATGATGATGAATGAATTGGAATGCTTTAGCTGCAAACGGCCAATTTCTAGGACAACCGATTAAGAGGAAATGTAGGCTAACTGTTGCAAACTAATCAATTCCAAAAAATCTATTGTTTCTCTCTCTCTGTCTTTCTCCTTTGTATTACAGTTCTCAAAGCATGGTGCTCTGGCTGCCAACAGTTTGTTGTTTGCTCACAAGGGAAACATTAATTTTGTTCAACATAATAACAGCTTCTTTATTGCAGCCAAAAGCAGACACCGCTATTTAACAGCACGTAAGCTGTGTGTGTGTGTGTGTGTGTGTGTGTGTGTGTGTGTGGGGGGGGGGACGACTTCTAGCTGTGAGGCGACTGTGCCACCGTGCTCCCTGGTTGTATGTGTTTTTTTTAAATGAATGGCCAAATAATTGTTTGCTTTGTCAGGTTTTAATGTAAACCCTGAATTGATCCAAAAAATCTGACAGATAGAGGTCGTATTGTCTATTCTGTAGTGATATGTAGTTGTGTCGTGACTCGTGAGCCAGGTCCATGTTATTATTCTGTGCCATTAGCAGTGATGCACTGATGTCTTGTCATGAGTCACTGGTTTCAAAACAAATCATTACTCGGTGGCTTCTCCCCGGCAAATACAGGTGTATTTTTATGACTGTGTGTTTGTGCACGCATGCGCGTGTGTTTTCCACTGAAGCAGATGATTAGTATGATTAGTGTGTGTCTTCAATTGAAGCAGGATATGTGTGTCCGTGGCTGCCAAGTGGTATGCTAACCTAAAGACCAGAGGAGAAGATGAGTCACGTACACTTCCTGTTGTTCTCACCTACACACACACACGCATGACTCAGTCAGTAGGGACAGTGACACGCATGCACACACGCATATCCTAGAGATGTCAGTATCAATTCAAAGAAGCGCATGGTTCAGTTTCCCATAGTGTGATTCTTATTCTTATCAGACCAGTGTCCACAATAAATCTTCCGTGTTAATATAACTGCATGGGCCCTTAACTCATTAACTGCAATTGTTCAAACATTGCCTATTGCAGTCCTTCCCAGCGTTTTCAGGCTATTTTTAATAACCTTTCAAGACCCACAGAATATTTTGCTCCATGACAACGTACAGTCGTACACACAGAGTGCCTCAAAGTCCAGACAAGAGTCTCTACTTTCATAATGTGTACTCATAGCTTCACTGTACAGATATTCTACTGTTGCTACAGATGCTAGGTTCTTAGCTTGCTTATGATTCTTAATGACTGTGTTTGTGTATTTGATGTATTACCATGAGTTGTTCTTAAGTCTTAAGTCGCTCCGGATTAAGAGTCACACTTAGCGTCTGCTAAATGCCTAAATTGTAATTGGAAGTTGAATGTAGCTTGTTTTCACTGAAACACTGTTTTGTAAAAATATAAAATGTAAAATATAATTATAGCTGAAAAGTCCGGAAATATACTTCTTATTGGAATCTGTGATTCAATAATGAATAAACTATTTTCGTCAGTGCTTACCCCTTATCCCTAAACTTCTTTGCCTTTCTTTTTTTTACGATTTTGAAAGACACACTGAGCTTGTAGATCGGCTATTAAAAAAAACGTTTTGAATATATTTTTTTAACTATTACAAAAAATATCAAATTAGTAAAAAAAAAGGCAGGTTTAGGAATAAGGTGTTTAGCACTGACTGGCATGCGTGTAATATTGCAAACGTAGTATTTACATTGGAAAATGTGATTGGTTTGTCATACCATTTGCATTCAGCACATGCACACACACACACACACACACTCACTCTTTGCCGAGTGTCAACATGATGGGGCATGTTGGGGAATCACACCCGTGTTCCAGGCATCCAACCACAATGACAGAAGAGCAAGCACAGCTCTTGTAAAAACTGGTTGTAAGACAGGCAGGAGGTATATTTAGCTGCAGTGGTTACAGCCTGCTGGTGGCTCGCCTTGTCTGATCTCTCTCTCTCCCTCGTTCTCTCTCTCTCTCTCTCTCTCTCTCTCTCTCTCTCTCTCTCTCTCTTTCT
Source organism: Protomyctophum bolini (assembly GCF_963924005.1). NCBI lineage: Eukaryota > Metazoa > Chordata > Actinopteri > Myctophiformes > Myctophidae > Protomyctophum > Protomyctophum bolini. The sequence goes on along the minus strand of NC_137877.1, from coordinate 25,670,540 downwards.
GAGAGAAAAGAGCGAGGCCAGGTTAGGGAATGTGAGATTATGAGAGAACAGGATTGAGGGGGAGGCGTGGGGGAGATGGAGAGAGTAACCATGACCAGAAATGGACCAGACTTATCCTTTTCCTTTTGGGACCAGATGTGCCCCTGCTGCCTGGGTCCCTCTGCTCCCACCACTGACTCCCTTTGCTTTCTTTGCTCTGCCTACAACTACATTTCACTTCTCTTCAAACCTTTATTTATTCTCGAAAAAGACATTGAGGTCACCCTCATTTGCAGTGTCGTCGAGATACACATAATACAACATTTCAAAGCAATTTACAATTTAGGCATTTAGCAGACGCTCTTAATCCAGAGTGATTTACAGTAAGTAAGAACAACACATGGTAATACCTCAAATATATTATAAAAATTGCTTCCTTATGATTGATGACATCTGAGCATCTGTCATGAAAAACAGTACAGTAAAGCTATGAATATACACTAGAGTCTGAGTGTTATGTCTATACGTAAAATGCTATCTAAATTACCACAAAAAAACACTGCTGTGGTTCCCAAACATCAACCACTCCCAAATTGATGTTTGGCCCCATCTGCATTTGAAAATAGTTTTGTTTGTGCAAGGGATCGCCGTGAACTAATATTTGTCAAGATTTTTCGAAAATAGACAATATAACGAGTAGCCTTGCAAACTTGTAGTGTAGACCGTTTCGTTTTTAAATAATACAAATAAAAGTGTTTAAACACCTGACTTATGATTTTGCGCCACCCGGTTGAAACCACTCACCCCAGACAGATGTTTTAAGGCCAGGTGGATGAACGGGGCCTCTGTTGCTATGCTTGTGAGGACCATGGCACATTTCCCCATGGTGTCTGTGTTTCATGGGGTCGTCCATATGTGTGTTACAGCCCCCCCCCCCCCCCCCCCCCCCATGCACTTCCTACTCTGTCAGACAGAAGGACCCCTTCTCTCTACCCAGTGACCCCTTCACTGTTCTCCCAGGGGCCCCTCCGGTCTGCCGATATGCATGAATTTGTGTCTCTCACACACACACACACACACACACACACACACACACACACACACACACACACAGTCTTGATCTCAGGTGTCAGAAGGATCTCCTGTCTCCCTATGCAGGCCACACGACCACTAGATGTCTAAGCAACTGTCTGTGTGTGGCCAAATACCATGAATTTATGTCGGCCACTTGACGTCTTACGTAGTCATTGAATGCCCTAAACAAACATTACAGTCCATAGATTTGGCTGGCAAACCATTTACGTCATAAGTGCTCTAAACAAACATTAAACATCTATAGACTTGGCTGCCATATGACGCAACGAGCACGAGCAACAGAGGGTGTATGTGTGTATGAGAGTGATTGATTGCATTCTCATGCCTACATTCACACAAATAAAACGGATGCTCATCCTGCTTTGAACCCTGTTGACTCACATGTCCACTGTGTTTCCTCAAATGCACGAGTGCTATGCTCACACACACACACACACATACACACACACACACACACACACACACACACACACACACACACACACACACACACACACACACGTGTGCACACAGACCTAAAAAAATGGGTTTGGCAGTAAAAGTATAGTGAAAGGGTGTGGTTTGTGTCCCGGCTTTAGAATGCCCAGAGGAAGTATGAAGCCGTTGGTAAACACGGCCGCAACATCAACAAGAGGTTTTCAGCAAAGTGGGCGGTGAAGCAACATGTAGAGATTTAAGCAAACACTCAGCCTGTGTCTGGGTCACACGGTCACCCAGGAACAAATGACCAACAAATAGGTTAACCACTTTCAACCCGGCGTCTCCACTTCGAGCATGTCATTCTAGGTGTTATTCTCATCATATGGCCCCATTCTGACCTGAGATCAGATTCTAAAAATGTCTTCTACATCCTGACAGTTTTCTGAAAAAGCTTTCTCTGTCAGTCGTTCTTCGATTTTTCTAAAATAGCAGCGTGCCACTAGGTGGAGCGCTATGAGATGTAGATCTGCTATAGCAGCGTGCCACTAGGTGGAGCGCTATGAGTTTGTAGATCTGCTATTTTTCAATAGCTAAAGCGTTAACACCAAAAAGGGGTTCCCGCCCAAAATGGGTTAAAAGCTCAATGAGTGATACAATTCTCTAACCAAAATAAAATAAAATAACATGGTGTCAGATCAGTTCTTATTTTTTAGGACAGTGGTCCTCAAGATGGGGTCCAGGGACCAGTGGACCACCAGAAGTCCTTGACGGGGGTTCCAGGGGCTCCTTGGAACCCACGTTTTTGCGGAACAATTTAGTTTCTTAAGCCCTATTTTAATACTTTGTCTATTCAAAAAAATCTACAAGCCCCACAACATAGCTTATATTTGAGGATCACTGCTCCAGGTCATTAACTTAAGCTCTAGTCTGGAACTCTGGATAGAAGGACCAACACTGTCGAACATATACGTTATCTTTAAACTGTAATTCGGTGATGTAATCTGTTTGTTTTGTGTTGGTAGGGATTGTAAACACAGGGGTCAAATAGACCTACTGTATATTTTGATATATAGGCAAGACAGTTTCAAATGGCATAATGCTTTTCAATTACAAACTATGTTAAAAACGGTCAAATTCTTAGTTCTGTCAACATGTATTGCAAAAGTGTTGAGAATATAATGTTCAAAATGTGTTTTGCATGTTGTGTATTTAAACTTCAATTTAATCTTCACTCAGCTTTTGTCTTTTTATCTTGTCAGCTTTTAACAATGGCATTTATGTGTATTATGTGTAAGTGTGAAAGACAAGTTTGAAACCAGTAACAACTGCCAACCAAACAGTCCTGTGGTTGACAGTTTGTGAAATGCGAGTTATGCAATGGATGGTTATATGTGCACACCTTTTTTTGTTTCTTTAAGATTCATTTTTTGGCTTTTTGCCTTTATTGATAGTTATTAGTGAAGACAGACGACAGGAAAGTAGGGGGGAGAGAAAGGGAGAGACATGCAGCAAAGGTCTTCATGAACGAGACTGGCGACGTGCTGTCAGGCCAGAGCCTATATGTGGCATGCGCCTGGGCCACTTGGCCCACGGCCACCCCGAAACGTGCACACTTTTGAACGTGGTGAACTACGCCTTTAAGACAAACCTTGGCTTAGTAACTTGGCAGAGATTGTAGCCAGTAGACTGGCTCCTATTTAGCAGGTAGTAGGGCATTACTCCCACTCTGGCACCTGCCAGTGTTTTGGTGGTATAAAATGACACGGGATGAACTGTCTGCAGGCCCGGATTAACAATGGAACTTAGTGGCATTTAAGCGGCATAGACAAATACCGTATGCCAGTCTAACCACTGATCCGACACACTGGTGTGGGGTTGACACTATGACAGGTAAAATGTTTGCTTTCGAGTTGCCACAAACTGCAAGTGCACATTTGAATGAGGAGTCTGCTATGAACATAACATGAGATATAGCTATAAACATTATTCATGGTCGGTGGACTTCAAAATATTTTTTCTTTTTATTTTGGTATTTGGTATCTATATCGGCTAACAAACAAAAATAACAATTGTGGTGAGCATGGAAAAAACACAATCAGTGGCCAAAGTGGCATCGCTGTCTGCCTTTTCTTTTTTTTGCAAAATGTACGCTTTGTGTGTGTCCCACTCAGACACACGGTATATATATATATATATATATATATATATATATATAAACACTTGATTATTCGATGAATCAAGAAAGTAATCAATAGTATGATTGCTAGGAAGATCATGAATGTGTTGCATCTCTGAACGTGGAGTAACCACCATGTAGCCATGCAGGTGCTTGTCTTGTGATTCCGAGCGGCGGTGACAGGTTGGCGTGGCTGGCACTCCGTCAGACTGGCAGGGCGTTCGGCTGGAGAGTTTCTCTGCAGACAGGATGGCACAGTTGGCCGGCTGGCAGAGGGGGTCGACTTGGCTGCCAGGCTGGTAGCGAGGCACACGGCAGACATGTTGCGAGAGTTGTCATGGACCAGACAGGGTTGGCGTGTGCCTAGTGGCACTGTGCTGAGGGGATGGACAGGCAGGTGAAGGTGGTTGGCGAGGGGGAACTGTGTGTGTGTGTGTGTGTGTGTGTGTGTGTGTGTGTGTGTGTGTGTGAGTGAGTAATAAAAAATGTCAATTGCCTTCCATCTGTTATAAAAGTACTGTATTTGAACTTACTTACGCCTATAGCCCAACTTTGGGCATAGGCCACGAACAAGAGCTCTCCAGACATCACGGTCCTGGGCCTGGACTGTATTTGAAGGTGCTAGGTTAAAGATACTGGTTCTGTTCAGAGTTTTTTGTCATCTCCCATCTTTTCACAAAATTACAGAAAATGCTCGATAGTGGGCTCGATAAGAACCCGGCGCGATAAGCCTGGTCGATAAAGGGCTCGTTATCAATAAAAATGAACGAGCTCCATCCCTAGAATACCCAAATGTATGTGTTTGTATGTGTGCAACTGTTATTGTGTGTGCGCTTTTGTTCGTACGTGTGTGTGTGTGTGTGTGTGCACTGTGCACGTGTAGCAGTGGCTCACAGCCTCAGTGTGATGGCCTCAAAAGTCTAATATCTCCCCGAGTCCATAGGGATATCCCTTTGGTCTAGTGGTTAAGATATTGAACTTGAATCCTGGGCGTTACACATGCGCATGTCCAACATGCTGCCTCATGTCATGTACTTACTGTATGTGTGCCACCATGCATGTACCAATGGTTGGTATCCTTTAGGATTTTAATGTTAACGATTCCCTCTTAACGGTTCGATTACTTACGATTCCCTCTTAACGGTCACATTCCGTAACGGTTCCCTTTAACGATTCCTATAAGGGGTTTCCAAGTCAGACTCTGAGTGTAGGAAATGTTACGGGTCCATTTGGATCCATTTTAGTACTCTCTGAGTTATGATGGTCCACCGGTATACTTCTATAGCACATACCAGCTCTGACAGTGTGATAAAACCCATTCCAAAAAAACTGTTCCAAAATGTGGTGGAACCAATTCCTGTTCCTCAATGTTGGATACGGTTCTTCCAATTCCTCGGGGTCCCGGATCCCAACCCCCACGCATGTGTTGGTGAACCTCTGAACGAGGCAGAGGGGTTCTCCCCACCCCTGGACACCGGGTGTCTGCCTAGTGCCTATTGAGGCAGGCATGCCTACTTCCTGGCAGCCCACACGTGCCAACTTGTCCCATTGCCAGGCTTGGTTAACGTAGAAATTCCCTTCCCATCTCTTCCTTTTCCATGTGGTGAGCGGCGCGCATGCGATTCCACAGGGAAGACTGCTGCTGACGACATGTATATAGACTTTAGACCAGGGGGTAGACAACCTTAGGCACGGGTACCAACATTGGCTGGCATAAGTGTGAGAGAGAGGTTTTTCTTTTAAAATGAAATATAAAATAAATGTAGTCTATTAAATTAAGTCACCTCTCATCCTGTACATAATTCTACATTCATTCAAACTCCTAACTGACTGGGGAGGTAGTCTGGGAGATAAGTGGGTTATTGCTCTTGAGTCTAATGATCATCCTGATGTGAAAGAAAATATATCTAAAGAAGAAAAAAACTAAAGGTTATGCATAGCCTATGAAAAATTATATTTTTAATATGATGTCATAATTAAACTTAATGTTGATATGGCACACTGACTATCAAGCAAATACAACTGTGGCACTCTATTTCAAAAAGTTTGCAGAATCGTTTAGACAACACACACATATGCCAGATAACACATTTATTTCAGGGCTAGAGCCATTCATGAACTATGTCCTAGCTTACATGTAATTTTATTTTGCCATATGTCAGCTCTTACATGCCATTGGGGAAATGGTCCATACTTGACTACTGCTGAGGGCCGTGCATGTGGTGTAGGTCACATAGGGCATTGCATTCAAGTTTCCATGCAGCCACTGCCAGGCACCGACTGTTAAGATGTGCTAACCTACAGTATGCTGCTTAACAGAATTGCTGTAACCCCCATACAACAACAATATGCAGAAATCTGTTCTTTGCATATTTTCCCATATGATGGTGTAACGGCACCTCATATGTACTATCCAGATAATGTGTTTAGATTCACGGTCATGATCACACAACAACGATGCTACAAAAATGAATGGAAATGTTGCTCTATTGGAATGCCCCCTGTTGTAACTTACATGAGTTGGCACCCATTTTGGTCATTTCATATAGATTGCTGCTGCGTTACTATAACAAAATAAAATATCCCCATACAGTATATCATATGTCATTCACTGTTTTCCAGGGCAAACCCTGCAAGCTGTTGCCCTCTTCCTCTCCAGCCAACGTGGCTCCGGTGTTTGAGCAGGGCATCTGTCTGTGCTAATTGATCCAGCCGTAGCTTCCTTTAGGCCTTGACCACATATTGAGATGTGAAAGCCAGTGAGCATAGCAGGTCATCCATCTCTGTCCTCCTCTCTATTAACATTCATTTGTTGCCGGTTCCATAATGGCACGTGTTGTGTAGTGGCTGTGTGGACTGTGGAGAGGACAGCTACTCAATACAACTCTTAAACAACTGTGGCTCTCTGAGTGGACACAAAGATAAATGGATATGTACCCTCTGTTGGGACAGGGCGTGGAGCGTGTGGAGGCAAGCGCGTGCTGATGAGTGGCTACAGAGTGTACAAATATAACCCAATGGTCCATTGGGTTACATTTGAACACTATCAGAGTTACAAAGTGGATACATTTACACTGTGTGTAGACCGTATACTATATATAGAGCTGGTAATATAATTAATATATGTATTTTGTGATATGAGACTATATATCGTGTGGGATTTTGGATAGCGTAATGTTGTGATATTGCATAAGTGTTGTCTTTACCTGATTTTTAATCCTGTAAGCCTTATGTTGTACTTTCCAATCTACAAGCTCACATAAATAGTTGCAGCCATTGATGGCTGTGCTAGCCAGGGGTGTAAATCACTGTGGTGCAGAGAGTGTGAGAGGACCCTGGACTGCTGCGGATATGGGGCTCAGTGGTTAGGGGGGGGGGGGTGGTAATTCTCAGGCTCTGGACAGGGCCCAAATTAGCCAATTGATCACACCTATATCTCCATATATGGAGCTGGCCTGACTCTATAGCATTCGGAGATTGTGGAATAGTTGTCTGGTCTACGCGAGACTAGGCAGTGACCAACGGGCACCGCTGTAAATGGTAAATGGTGCATTTATATAGCGCCTTTATCCAAGGCGCTTTACTTAGATTGTGCATCAATTCATCCATTCACACACACATTCATACACTGATGGCAGCGGAAACCATGCAACCAGCACAACCATGTAACCAGCACATCAGGAGCAATGTGGGGTTCAGTGTCTTGCTCAAGGACACTTCGACACTAACTCTGGGGGAGCCTGGGTTCGAACAGGCAACCTTGCGGTTGCCATCCAGCCACTCTACCCCTGAGCCACCGCCGCCCTTTCCTAATGTATCTCTAGTTCTAGCTCTAGCTCTAGTATTCCTAATGTATGATCATTTGTAACACGTGTTATTATTTCTTGTCTCTTCCATCACATTATAAAGTGAATCTTACATTTTAGAAGGCCATTTAGAATCTCAGTTCTACAAAAGCAGTAAATTGGAATTATGGGGAATTAATGGAAGGGGCGCTTACACCAAATCATCTAAGCTGTATGACATCCCCCTCCCCTCTTGCAATAACTTAATAAATACATTTATAATAATTAATCATAATGACATTATGACGCACGCACGCGCGCACGCATGCACGCACGCACGCGCGCACGCATGCATGCTTCCACTCCATAGGTTCAGGCTGTAAACGGATGGTCCAGGGAACTGGTGGGGTGTGTTGGTGAAAAGGGTCTTAAGTGGATCATAAGCAGCAACAGTCTATTTGACGAGAGGAGAAAAACTGATGGCAGCCATTAAGCGAGGCAGAGGGAGTCTGTGCAAGGGGTTCTCAGTCACACTACACTTAGCTGTGTGTGTGTGTGTGTGTGTGTGTGTGTGTGTGTGTGTGTGTGTGTGTGTCTGCTTGGCACTTCTCTGGCCCATCAGGCTCTGGTGTCAGCTTTCTACCATCTGCCATGGCCACCCCACTGTCTGATATAGTGAAACCCTCGGTCTAGCTCTGACAGGGTCCATTTTTTTACACTGTCATAATTAAACAAACACTGACGATTTTACGGTATATACACTTATACATTCACGCAAATGATACGTAGCTTGCGATGCTTGAGGTTACACACTGCCCTTATGTGGGTGCCTGCGGATGCTTATACAACGGCACTACGCAATACATAAGTCATATGCTGACGTGGTAATCAGCTGACCAATTGACGCATTATTTAACCTCACCTAAGTCTGTGTTCTTTCTGTGTTCCTTCTGCACATGTGTTTTGTTGTTTTTTATTGTTATTCGCCGTTTGTGCCCACCGCCAGCCACCCCAGCACCACCGGTGGGCTTTGCTATTAGTTATATTTCCCATGGAGGGTTGTTATTGTATCTATCTCCCTGCTCTTAATGATTAATGGCTGTCTAAGTGTGCCGAGCAGGGAGAAAAATATAAGCCAAATGTACCATTAATACAATGCGCCATTAATTGTAGTGGATTATTTAGAACACACATCAGAGTCTTTAAGAAATAATCAAGGTATAGAGTGGACTGAAACAATGATACTTTTATTACAAGGATTGGTCTGTACCAGCCCAGGGAGGAGCACGTATGCAAGCCCTGGGCTATTGGTTCAATCAATTCGTGAGTTATCGGATTGCAATGTATTTTGCATCAGTTTTAAATCAGTGTAAAACAATGATCACACAATTTGAATTGCTTAGATAATCTTTCATTGCACCAGTACTGTTTCAACGAACAGTAAAAGAAAGACAATATTCACAATAGAACTTGGCAATAGTAACTAACACATAGTCAAAGTAATAATTCCATGCATCACCCAAGACCATAACTTAATCTACCATAATCCAAACACTGTTTATCTGAAACACTATATAGATCTAAATGTAAAATTCCCGAACTCACTGTTATCAGTATCAATATCAGTTACTTGTAGGGCGCTCTCGTCAGTGCCTGTTTACATTACAGTAGTAGTAGACCGTGTTTCTGTCATGTTAAAACCAGTTTATAATTTCCCCGTAGACCCAAATGAACCCCACATACTGTAAGTGCATTAATGTAATGAGTATTACGAATCATGTTCTGTTGTAAGTAGGATAGGCATTTGTAAGCTTTCAGCTCCTTTTGATCATCTTCATGTTTTTGTTTTGTAACAGCTTCCATTGATTGTTGTAAATATTGTATTTTAAACTGAAGGATGATAAACTATAGATAGATGGACCCTGACATGGTCAAACAACATACCTGTACCTCTGCTAGAGGTGCAGCTGCAGGAACATCAGCTTTCCAACCTTTTCATTGTTAACATTGACATTGTGCCAAATAGAAAATAGAAATAACATACCAATGTTATTTGCTAAACTTAATATGCTAGCTAACGGCAGGAAATCAGATTGTTCTATTGGAGAATACTGAATGAGGCGCACATTTTCCTACTAAATACCTTAAACACAAAATTAATTTATGCACATATACAGTACATACTGTATATACAGTGTATATTTCAAAATGGGCCAGATCTGGCCTGTGGGCCGCCAGTTGAATAGGCCTGGCCTATAGGGATTGGGGAATAGGCTCAGCCTCTATCACAACTGTGTGTGCATGTACTGTACGTGCGCGCGCGTGTGTGTGCGTGCGTGCGTGTGTGCGCGCGCTTGAGAGATATATGAATGTTTAATTTAGCCCCACCCTCCATGTATTAATCATGCTGGCAGTCTGCTTAGGCTGAAAATAGCACTTTGCAACCCAGAAAAACAAAAGCCCCACACGTACTGTATGTGCTCGCTTGCACGCATTTTAATGTGCGTGCATGTGTCCGTCATGTGGTGGCAGTCGTTCATGTGTGACTCAAGCACATGGTCCTCTCTCGCCCCCCTCCTCTGTCTCCCCTCATCCACATGGTCCTCTCTCTCCCTCCTCTGTCTCCCCTCATCCACATGGTCCTCTCTCCCCCTCCTCTGTCTCCCCTCATCCACATGGTCCTCTCTCCCCCTCCTCTGTCTCCCCTCATCCACATGGTCCTCTCTCTCCCCCTCCTCTGTCTCCCCTCATCCACATGGTCCTCTCTCTCCCCCCTCCTCTGTCTCCCCTCATCCACATGGTCCTCTCTCTCCCCCCTCCTCTGTCTCCCCTCATCCACATGGTCCTCTCTCTCCCCCCTCCTCTGTCTCCCCTCATCCACATGGTCCTCTCTCTCCCCCCTCCTCTGTCTCCCCTCATCCACATGGTCCTCTCTCCCCCTCCTCTGTCTCCCCTCATCCACATGGTCCTCTCTCGCCCTCCTCTGTCTCCCCTCATCCACATGGTCCTCTCTCTCCCTCCTCTGTCTCCCCTCATCCACATGGTCCTCTCTCTCCCCCTCCTCTGTCTCCCCTCATCCACATGGTCCTCTCTCCCCCTCCTCTGTCTCCCCTCATCCACATGGTCCTCTCTCGCCCTCCTCTGTCTCCCCTCATCCACATGGTCCTCTCTCTCCCTCCTCTGTCTCCCCTCATCCACATGGTCCTCTCTCTCCCCCTCCTCTGTCTCCCCTCATCCACATGGTCCTCTCTCCCCCTCCTCTGTCTCCCCTCATCCACATGGTCCTCTCTCCCCCTCCTCTGTCTCCCCTCATCCACATGGTCCTCTCTCTCCCCCTCCTCTGTCTCCCCTCATCCACATGGTCCTCTCTCTCCCCCTCCTCTGTCTCCCCTCATCCACATGGTCCTCTCTCGCCCCCCTCCTCTGTCTCCCCTCATCCACATGGTCCTCTCTCGCCCCCCTCCTCTGTCTCCCCTCATCCACATGGTCCTCTCTCGCCCCCCTCCTCTGTCTCCCCTCATCCACATGGTCCTCTCTCGCCCTCCTCTGTCTCCCCTCATCCACATGGTCCTCTCTCTCCCCCTCCTCTGTCTCCCCTCATCCACATGGTCCTCTCTCCCCCTCCTCTGTCTCCCCTCATCCACATGGTCCTCTCTCCCCCTCCTCTGTCTCCCCTCATCCACATGGTCCTCTCTCTCCCCCTCCTCTGTCTCCCCTCATCCACATGGTCCTCTCTCTCCCCCTCCTCTGTCTCCCCTCATCCACATGGTCCTCTCTCTCCCCCTCCTCTGTCTCCCCTCATCCACATGGTCCTCTCTCTCCCCCTCCTCTGTCTCCCCTCATCCACATGGTCCTCTCTCTCCCCCTCCTCTGTCTCCCCTCATCCACATGGTCCTCTCTCGCCCCCCTCCTCTGTCTCCCCTCATCCACATGGTCCTCTCTCGCCCCCCTCCTCTGTCTCCCCTCATCCACATGGTCCTCTCTCGCCCCCCTCCTCTGTCTCCCCTCATCCACATGGTCCTCTCTCGCCCTCCTCTGTCTCCCCTCATCCACATGGTCCTCTCTCTCCCCCTCCTCTGTCTCCCCTCATCCACATGGTCCTCTCTCCCCCTCCTCTGTCTCCCCTCATCCACATGGTCCTCTCTCCCCCTCCTCTGTCTCCCCTCATCCACATGGTCCTCTCTCTCCCCCTCCTCTGTCTCCCCTCATCCACATGGTCCTCTCTCTCCCCCTCCTCTGTCTCCCCTCATCCACATGGTCCTCTCTCTCCCCCTCCTCTGTCTCCCCTCATCCACATGGTCCTCTCTCCCCCTCCTCTGTCTCCCCTCATCCACATGGTCCTCTCTCTCCCCCCTCCTCTGTCTCCCCTCATCCACATGGTCCTCTCTCTCCCCCTCCTCTGTCTCCCCTCATCCACATGGTCCTCTCTCCCCCTCCTCTGTCTCCCCTCATCCACATGGTCCTCTCTCTCCCCCTCCTCTGTCTCCCCTCATCCACATGGTCCTCTCTCTCCCCCTCCTCTGTCTCCCCTCATCCACATGGTCCTCTCTCCCCCTCCTCTGTCTCCCCTCATCCACATGGTCCTCTCTCGCCCCCCTCCTCTGTCTCCCCTCATCCACATGGTCCTCTCTCCCCCTCCTCTGTCTCCCCTCATCCACATGGTCCTCTCTCCCCCTCCTCTGTCTCCCCTCATCCACATGGTCCTCTCTCGCCCCCCTCCTCTGTCTCCCCTCATCCACATGGTCCTCTCTCACCCTCCTCTGTCTCCCCTCATCCACATGGTCCTCTCTCTCCCCCTTCTCTGTCTCCCCTCATCCACATGGTCCTCTCTCTCCCCCTCCTCTGTCTCCCCTCATCCACATGGTCCTCTCTCTCCCCCTTCTCTGTCTCCCCTCATCCACATGGTCCTCTCTCGCCCCCCTCCTCTGTCTCCCCTCATCCACATGGTCCTCTCTCCCCCTCCTCTGTCTCCCCTCATCCACATGGTCCTCTCTCGCCCCCCTCCTCTGTCTCCCCTCATCCACATGGTCCTCTCTCCCCCTCCTCTGTCTCCCCTCATCCACATGGTCCTCTCTCGCCCCCCTCCTCTGTCTCCCCTCATCCACATGGTCCTCTCTCCCTCCTCTGTCTCCCCTCATCCACATGGTCCTCTCTCTCCCCCTCCTCTGTCTCCCCTCATCCACATGGTCCTCTCTCTCCCCCTTCTCTGTCTCCCCTCATCCACATGGTCCTCTCTCTCCCCCTTCTCTGTCTCCCCTCATCCACATGGTCCTCTCTCCCCCTCCTCTGTCTCCCCTCATCCACATGGTCCTCTCTCCCCCTCCTCTGTCTCCCCTCATCCACATGGTCCTCTCTCTCCCCCTCCTCTGTCTCCCCTCATCCACATGGTCCTCTCTCACCCTCCTCTGTCTCCCCTCATCCACATGGTCCTCTCTCTCACCCTCCTCTGTCTCCCCTCATCCACATGGTCCTCTCTCCCCCTCCTCTGTCTCCCCTCATCCACATGGTCCTCTCTCCCCCTCCTCTGTCTCCCCTCATCCACATGGTCCTCTCTCCCCCTCCTCTGTCTCCCCTCATCCACATGGTCCTCTCTCTCCCCCCTCCTCTGTCTCCCCTCATCCACATGGTCCTCTCTCTCCCCCCTCCTCTGTCTCCCCTCATCCACATGGTCCTCTCTCTCCCCCTCCTCTGTCTCCCCTCATCCACATGGTCCTCTCTCTCCCCCTCCTCTGTCTCCCCTCATCCACATGGTCCTCTCTCCCCCTCCTCTGTCTCCCCTCATCCACATGGTCCTCTCTCGCCCTCCTCTGTCTCCCCTCATCCACATGGTCCTCTCTCTCCCCCTCCTCTGTCTCCCCTCATCCACATGGTCCTCTCTCGCCCTCCTCTGTCTCCCCTCATCCACATGGTCCTCTCTCGCCCTCCTCTGTCTCCCCTCATCCACATGGTCCTCTCTCCCCCTCCTCTGTCTCCCCTCATCCACATGGTCCTCTGTCTCCCCCTCCTCTGTCTCCCCTCATCCACATGGTCCTCTCTCCCCCTCCTCTGTCTCCCCTCATCCACATGGTCCTCTCTCCCCCTCCTCTGTCTCCCCTCATCCACATGGTCCTCTCTCCCCCTCCTCTGTCTCCCCTCATCCACATGGTCCTCTCTCTCCCCCCTCCTCTGTCTCCCCTCATCCACATGGTCCTCTCTCTCCCCCCTCCTCTGTCTCCCCTCATCCACATGGTCCTCTCTCCCCCTCCTCTGTCTCCCCTCATCCACATGGTCCTCTGTCTCCCCCTCCTCTGTCTCCCCTCATCCACATGGTCCTCTCTCTCCCCCTCCTCTGTCTCCCCTCATCCACATGGTCCTCTCTCCCCCTCCTCTGTCTCCCCTCATCCACATGGTCCTCTGTCTCCCCCTCCTCTGTCTCCCCTCATCCACATGGTCCTCTCTCTCCCCCTCCTCTGTCTCCCCTCATCCACATGGTCCTCTCTCTCACCCTCCTCTGTCTCACCTCATCCACATGGTCCTCTCTCGCCCTCCTCTGTCTCCCCTCATCCCCATCTTCTCTAAATAGTTTCTCTCTCTCCAGTGGTCCAGTGCTCACCGTGGAGTGAAGGAGACATAAACTATAGTACCTTCTGGCCCCATAAGCTCTCTGGATTCAGAGAGCTAAAAGCTCCTTGTAAACGGCCATGAAAATAATGTGATTACCAAAAGCAGGGTTGCAACAGTTAATCGAACTAGGTAGAGGCAAGGAAGCAACCAGGTGCTCAGGAGACGTGCAGGTATACAAAATATAAAAATGGTAAAATCGGGATAAAACATCTATAGAAAAAAGGTGGAGATCCAGGCACACCTGAGGCCGATTCTAAAAACGCCTCTAAATCCTGACCTAAGGTTTCTGAAAAACTTCAAATATTGATATAGCAGAATCAAAATGTTTACATTTTTGAATACTGTACATACTGTACAGAACCCAAATATGGGTTCCCGATCTGAGTGGGTAAAACACCAAAATGGGTTCCCGCCCAGAATGGGTTAGTTAAACTAAGTTAAATTAAATTAGGAAAACTATTAATTAATGTTTCGAATTCGACCTATACTGGTCTTCATCAGGGCTGCCTTTTTTCTATAGTTAATCAAACTACTCGATTTAATAAAATAAAAAACACATATCGGACCTACAAACTCACGACTCACTGTCGTGATGTGAGGCGCTGTGAACTTGTACTGTAGACCGGCTATTTTTTTCTCAATCTCACCACGGACCTCGCGTCTCGGAGGACAGTCAAGACGGGCAGTGTCAGTAGACCAATCACAGGCAGGCGGGGCGTTACCATGCCTCAGCCATGCCTATGCTCGGACACAAACGGAATTCACGCTTGTGAACGGCATGGTGAAGTTGTGGGTGGGGGCGTGGTTCAGTTCAGACGTGTGTGCGCACACAGGGTGTGTGTTTGCATTGTGCTAATTCTCCTGAGATCTTATCTCTCCCTGATAACAGTCTGCTTACCTCTCAGTCCAGCAGTCTAATTATAGCCTGTGTGATTGTGTACGTCTGAGTTCAGGTAAGATCTATAGGTTAACTGTTCATTATAATTTTTCATAACCGATTGATTCGTTTGGGGAAATAATCTATTAGTAATCAAATTCTCATTTTGGGTATATTGTGTTATAGCCAACATTTTAAAATTTGAAAATGGCTGATTTACAATATCACAATGTGCCCTAATGAGACATGTACATAACATTTTAAAAGTATTTTTTTTTGTATTCAGACTGCCAGCAATGGGTAAAACGCAACCAAATTTATTTTAATCTCTGACACATCTAGGGGCCGTGATCTGCATTCGGCCCCTGCATTCAAATATTTTCCTGGAAGCATTGTCATTGGTCAATTTGCCTGTATACTTCCTGATTGGTTAGTCATTTTAGCATTTTAGTTAGTCATTTCTTCCCGAGTTTGACTATCTCTTGGTCAAAGAGTTCAAGAGAATAATGACTGAGGGGATCTGGTGGTTGAAGCATTGAGGCCTCTGTGAATGGGAGGGGTGGCGGTCTTATCAATACCGTGCCCCGATCTACTGTCCCTGGCAAGACAAATATGCCTTAAAACACTATACTTGCCCTCTATACTGTAACTAAAAATAAAAAACTCAATAAGGAATGTATGGAATGCACGTGCTAATAAATGGCATTTAAATATTGCTTTGATGCTCATATTATCCTATTATTAGTATTAGCTTTCCATAGGGCATGGACATGGACACATAGGAGCAGTCCCTATTGAGTGAAAGATTCTCTATTTATGAAAGAAATAAAATATTGATGGTGTAATGTTTTAAGGCATATTTGTCTTATTAGCCAGGGATCCTTTTAGTTTGCATTAAAAAAACTAACATATTTGTATTTATTTTACTGAAAGAAATCGAAATCCGGGTTTCAGAGAAACAGGCAAAATCGTGCAGCCCTACTACAGTAGGTGGGTTTGTATAATATCGCTTTTTCGTTTAGTACTAAGCAAATTAGCCCATTATGTGATGCCCGTGTCCAACATGGAAAAACACAACGGAACAGAATTAAATATTCATTTTGCCTCGGGCTTCACCACAATTGGGTGGGAAAGCAAACAGAATGGAATAAAAGCCATAATAAGGTCCTATAAGAGACAAGAGTTGCACAATGCTTCCAATTCATATTTATGTGGGTTTTTTTATGTAGAGGAGAAGGTTGTGATTCATTGGATTAATGAGGTTGTCATGTTTAAAATAAACCCTGTAATACATTGTTTTGGCAAGAGATGAGTGGTGTGAGGTGGATGTGTGTGTGTGTGTGTGTGTGTGTGTGTGTGTGCGTGCGCTTGTCCTACTAGGCTATTTATAGATGGGTCCTCCCTGAATTGAGCTGCTGCCTGTTCCCACTATAATTATCATCTGCAAAACACACACGTGTGTGTGTGTGTTGTGTGTGTGTGGGGGGGGGGGATTGTACCTATGAGCAAAAAGATGAGACGCATGCCTGTATTGGTTTAAGAAACGGCTGCACATGTAAGGCACAACTGCCTGCTCTCTCGCCGCACAAGTGTTTATTTAAAAATGTTCATGATTGACTCTCTTCTCTCTCACTCTCTCTCTCTCTCTCTCTCTCTCTCTCTCTCTCTCTCTCTCTCTCTCTCTCTCTTTCCCTCCCTCCCTGCTATGACTAAATTCATAAGTGCAAGCACATCGCCCGGTGCCTGGCCGCCGCCGTTACGCTCGCCTCCTTCACTCTCTCTCCGTTGGCTCTCCTCTCGTTCGACTTGTTTTCTTTCAGCCCATGCCCCTATATTACCACGCGCCCACCTTTTTCAGCTGGGAGTTGTAGTCTTCCACAGACCCCCCCCCCCCTCCCGCTACCAGCGGTGGGTTTTGAGGCTAGTAGTTTGATGATCCGCGCTATTGACAATGCTGAGGACAATATTTGAAGCAGAGTCTCCTTGCTCTCTGTCTCTGGCAGGTGGTCTGACCAGTAAGAAACAGCCACTGGAGCTCTTGAAACCAGCCACACTCAACCACCTTCCAACAGGTAGGTTACTGTGTGTGTGTGTGTGTGTGTGTGTGTGTGTGTGTGTGTGTGTGTGGGGTGGGGGAGTCCGGATAGTCTTACTCAAGGAAGACTCTAGAATGGAAAAAACACAGCATTATCGCTTTACTGGCTTGTTACACATGGCTCTATCGGTCTAGATTTTAATGAAGTGATGTATTGCATTATGTCAGTTTTCCACTGGCCAGATATGTAACGTCATGCAGGTGTTGACAGTGCATCCCTGTTTGGAAACTTAATGGATACTTTGAGTGCACTTGACAAGACATACTCTTGTGTGTGTTGGGTGAAATAATATCTTTGGGTTTCGCTGCTGTAGTGATTACACACCGCCAGCACTGCAGACTGGTGATTTGGTGACCGCTTGTTGGCATCGCTGCTGTGTACAGCAGCTTTAGAAAACACTGCGTAAACGGACGCATGTGTGTGTCTGTGTATGTCTGTGCCCGCGTCTGCGCGTGTATGAGAAAGAGACAGGTAGCTTGCTATACTGTATATTTGCAATGCCGCAATAATTTCACAAGCTGATGTCACTTGCCATTTTTAGTACTTCGCTATCTTTTATTCATTAGATGACTTGTTGGTTGAGGAGGATCTTTGCACACACACACACGCGTGTGCGTGCGTGCGTGCGTGTGTGTGTGTGTGTGTGCACACGCACGTGTGCATGAGTTTGACGCTGTCTTGTTGACAGGAACAGTGGAGCATCACACTAGTGGCGACATGATAGTCCCATGTGGCAGCGGGAAACGCTGACGCGGTGCCGATGACACCAGCACTGGTGGCCTAAACCTAAAGCTGTGGTCTGCTAATAGCATGTTTAACGGCCCCGCAGCTTCAACAAACATATACTACGCACACTCAGGTGCACTTATCTGATGTGCGCACTCTCTCCTTCAACACGGACATGGATATTTTTGACCCATTTTTGACCGACATCAAATTACACGCTGTGCTTTGACAGAATCGGTGGCAATCAAGACACTCATTGATGTGTAAAACAAGATGTGTCTAGAAAACATAAAAAGTATATATTTATATATATATATTAAAATAGTATTCATAATTCACAAAATTTGAAAAATATTCAGGGTTTTACGTCCTTGACCTATAGGCCACTTGTGTTGGCTCCCATAGCACCAGTTTTCTGGCTGTGATACCGATGTTGATGGCAGTGACCAGCCAGCCTCATTCACTCCTCCTGGAAGCTATCTTCTCACTTAACCTTGTTAGCTCCCCCATATGCTTCGGTAACATTCTCCACCCTGATTGATGTTTAGTACTGCACAACATGGTATAGTATGGGGTTTAAGTGCTTAAGTAACAAGTAATACGTTTGATTAACTCAGCTGTGACAGGACAACACACAGGTATGGAGAAGCTAGAGAGAGACGCATGCACATACTGTACGTACGCCTGAACACACACACTCACAGACGCACACTCACAGACACACACGCACATGCACACGCACACGCACACTCACATGCACATGCACATGCACATGCACATGCACATGCACATGCACATGCACATGCACATGCACATGCACACTCCACATGAAATTCCTCACTCCACTTTTACGCAACTCGACTCAACTGCTAAAGGCAACTGAGAAAAAAGGTTAGCTTTTTGGCAAGCCATCGGTCACTAATTGTAACACATCTTAGAGAACGTGTGACAACTAGATGTGGTACATACTCTCCAGAAAGCATGGGGCAACACCTTCTATTAACATATTTGGGATGTGTTAGAAATGGTGAATTAGCTAGCCGTGCGTGCGTGCGTGAGTGCGCGCGCTAACTTGACACTTTACCGCAATATCCTACAGTATATGTCCTGATTCATACTGCTCGCCGCGAATAGCAGATCAGCTATTTTGGTGCACACAACTAACTAACTGAGGCAAAAGGTTAGTGGTGAGAGCAGCGTTGGTTTGAGGCTGCTGCTCGTTTGGCCCATATGGGGCTGGCCAGCAGCCCGAAGGCCATGAGCTCCAATTGCACAAGGGTCACTGTGTGTGTGTGTGTGTGTGTGTGTGTGTGTGTAGCACCCGCACTGTTGAGTCACAAGCCTGCAGTCAGACATGAGAAGAGTGTCGGAGCGATGTGACAGAGACATTAAGAGGAGGAGGACAGTGGAGGTGAAGATATGGAGAGTAGGAGGAGGACAGTGGAGGTGGTGGGGGGGAGAGGAGGTGAAGAGACAGATTTGCATGCATAAATTAAACCAGGTTGACTAAGTTCCGCCAGGGAGGCGTTGAGAAGAACTGTGTGTGTGTGTGTGTGTGTGTGTGTGTGTGTGTGTGTGTGTGCGTGTGCGCTAAACTGGGTTCATTCTTCCCCAGCCAAAACAGCTCTCCCACTCTGCACAAATTAGCGGCGGCCCACGCACTCACACATGGCAGAGAGAGCTGAGGATTCAGAATTGGAAAGTGAGATACGAGAGGAGAGGTGGTAAGGAGGAAGGAAGGTCTGTGCGAGGAGAACAACATGAAAAGAAAGGAGTGGCGGGTTACAACGTGGAAACAACGTTTAGCGGGGTCAAAGTACTCAATTTGTTAAGTAAAAGTATAAATACTGCAATATAGAAAGACTCAGTTAAAAGTAAAAGTCCGGAATTTACTAATTTACTAATACTTGAGTACCTAAAAGTACTCATTGTGTAGAATGTCCCATTCCACAAGTTCAAAATGTATGAAAAATATTTTGAAAAAGGAAAATAGCCGATCTACTGTACAAGCTCACAATGTCGTATCACAATGCATTGTGTTTTTTTTTCTTTTCGTTTTTTTCTTTTTGCCTTTATTGATACAGTAGGGAACAGTAGTCAGACAGGAAAGGGGGAGAGATGGGGAGTGACACGTGGCAAAGGCCGTTGGGCTCGGGAGTCGAACCCGCGGCACACCGTCCGGCTGGCTTGGCAGCCTAGGTTGAGCTAACCGTCTGGGAGATCTGCTATTTTCAAACAGCCAAAATATATATAGTGCTATAAGTGATTACCATTAGTGTGTTTTGTAATATATGAAATCGTGCATTTCCCGTCAGTCATTCAGTCAGTCAGTCACGCCCCAGATATGGTCATCATGTGATGTCATCAATATTAAGCCCATATATGGAGATCCCTGATGTCATCAATATTGGCCAGCATCTACATCTCACCTCAACCCTCAAACCCTTATATCTCCTTAAGTACAGTACTTAAGTAAATCTACTTAGTTACTTTCCACCACTGGTGGAGTGCGATGGCAAATGAGTGGTTAGGATGTATAGGCAGAGAGAGAGAGAGGGGCAGCAAATTGAGGAGAATAGGGCACGGATAAGTAGAAAAATAGAAGAGCGAGGAGATGCTCTCTATGCAAATGGGGAGCAGGTTCATTACCATTTCAAAACTGTGGAGCAGAGACGCACTCTGGACTATGTCAAATTCATTCATCCTCCTGTCTCGCTCTCTCTCACTCTCACATCTCACTCCGTCACCCCCCTCCCTTTTTTCCACGGTATTAAATCTATGCACATTTGGGCTTTTTTCCCTTTTCTGTTCTCTCTCTCTCTCTCTCTCTCTCTCTTATATCTCCTCTACACGCGCCCTCCTTCCCATTCTGTCTTCCAGTGATAGCAGTGGTCATGACTCTGATTTCACGCCATGCCAGCCACACAGTGAAATCCTCAGTTTTAATGTAACTGAGACCCATATAGGGTCCAGTGACAGTCCACACTACACTGAGGATTTTACTGTGCAGAGAGACACGTTTCCTTTCTACTCTGCCATTTAAAAAAAATATATATATATATATATTAAAAAATAATACACAGACCACCATTTGATGACATTTAGCCTACCAGACCGAAAACGTAGAATATTTTGTTATTGTTGGATAAGATTTTGTCCATGCTGTATTGATGCGGTACCGTAGGATAGAAACCTACCTGATCAAAATACCAATTATTTTATATTCTCTAAATGTGTAGACTTGTATATTATTAAGTAATGCATTTGTTTAACAATAATTTAACTCTTGAGAGTGTAGAATGGACCCTTACAGGCCCATTTGGTTTCATTTTACATAAGAGTTAATGATATATAGGTGCATTTGGTTACCGACTCTCCATTTAGCTTTAGCATGTGTATCTTTTTTTCTTCCAGATTTCAATGTATGGCACATTGTTTGAAAGCTTACATTGTACATCTCAATAATCTGTAATCTGCTCTACTTGTGGTGGTGTTTGACTTTATTTAGTCTTTAGCGAAATAGTCTTCCTGCCCGTATATGTGGTGTTGTTGAGACTTCATGGTATCAGTAGGGTTGTCACAATAATTACGTAATCGTCTAATCGCAATTATTTGAGATAATCACAATTATTTTGTATTTTATTTATCATGATCGTGTCCATGTTGAAAAATGTTCATAGCGTACATAAAAAAGCAGAAGTAGCAGATCTACAACGCACATTGTAAGCTTGTAGATCAACTATTTCCGTGTAAAAATGATAAAACATTTCTATTCAAAACACAATTAAATCGTTAATTGCAATTTGTGTGACAATTAATCGTCAACTTAAATCGTAAAAGATGGTAGGGAGAAAGGGTGAAATGCAGATGGGGGAGAGGGAGATGGGAGGGAAAGGGTTGAGTGTGTTCCAGAGGACACAGTCTCCTGGTCACCTTGACTCCTGGATGAGAGCTGTCTGTTGGCCAGACCCCCTGCTGTCATCCCCCCTACTCACTGTGTGTGTGTGTGTGTGTGTGTGTGTGTGTGTGTGTGTGTGTGTGTGTGTGTGTGTGTGTGTGTGTGTGTGTGTGTGTGTGTGTGTGTGTGTGTGTGTGTGTGTGTGTGTGTGTGTGTGCGGCTGTGCGCGCGTGTGATAAAATGGATGCTTAGCCACATGAACCCTCCTGTCCCTATTCTGGGGTGAACATTCAGTGAAAGCAAGCAGATTTACAAACTCACAAATGGTCACATTGTGATGCCTTATGATCATGCTTTTCAGCTATAGATTTTTGTTTAGAGGGGAAAAAGGAGGAGACCAAGTATAGAGCCCTGGGGGACCCTGGGCAACAAAATATAGGTATCAAAGGTTTGTAGCAAAAGTGTGTTTGGAATGGGACACACCGATCGAGGTAATAATCAACACAAGATTGGCTGAATGTGAGTGACATGAATGTGAATGGGCGAGCATGTATTTTTTTCATCATACACCTACTTTTGCATCCATCAACATCATCATCAAATACACCTGACTGTGGAATAGCAGAGCGGTTGGAATTTAACACCAGCCAAAAAGCAAGCTAAAGTGCTTCTGCCGCCACATTGGCCAATCAGCTGTCACTCAGAGGCATCGGACTATTCTAAAATAGGTGGCTGGCATGGTATGGAAAGCAGACTCCATCGACCTGCCAACACAACTCTCAGTTAGTTTAACAAAAGGCCTTTACTCATCTTTGATGACTTTTTGCGGGTTTTATTGGATCGGTTTGAGATTCTGTCTGTTTAGCTCTCTGTTGCTAGGCAACACTCAGCTAGGCTATGGTCCGTCAGTAAAAAGGTTCCCCCTCGTCCAATGCCACTGAAATCTTTGAGATTGAGGTTTTTGATCAAAACACCGATGTTCACGGCTCATAAATAAAGCATGGCTGCCTCGCGGTTACAATATCAACGTTTCTGGTGACTGATAAAGAGATCGCGGCTAAAATTAGTCTAGCCAATGTTGCTTCCGGTTCATGGGTCGTGAATTTTGGAGTCTTCAAAATAAGGTATCCGGCTGAAAATACCACGACAGGGACGGGTCCTATACAGTACACTTAGTGCAAAATACGGTCTTCACCGTTAACAGGTCAATATTTACTCTCGTTTCGGTATCCACACAACCAACCCCTCTCCTCCCAACATTACCAGACCACCTGCCTGGCACACTTGTGTCCAGTCCAAGGAACCCATAACACCCTTGGGTCTGGGTGCCAGTCTCCCAGATGGCCCTCTCGGTTCCCACCCTGCGCCATCCCCCCACCCCAATCCCGCCCTGGCATCAGTGCCCATGCCCGGTGCCAGCCTGGAGTGGGCAAGAGCTGTTAGGCAGCTGCTTCTATTCTGCTCACCGGCAGTAGGGCACATGTGCGTGCGTGCGTGTGTGTGTGTGTGTGTGTGTGTGTGACACACACACACACACACACACACACAGGTTTGAACTTATGATGAACTATAGACTTTCTTTCTCCTTGATTTTTCACCACCTGTCTTTCTTCTCACGTCTTCTGTTCTTTTGCTACTGTACCGTCCTTTTTACTAATTCATCTTTTCACCATTTTCCTCCTAATTTAGTCGTCATGCCAATGCCAGTCCTATTCACAGTTCTTGTTAGTCAGGGGAGGGGGTTGACTACCCTATGAAATACACACTGCTGCTTCTTTTCAACTGACAGTGAAGAGTTTCACCTGGAGGGCGCGGCGCAAGGCAATTTGATAGCACCTTTCATACACAAGGCAATTCAAAGTGCTTTACAGAATAAAAACAAATAGAGTGCAACAGTGCACTTAAAAAATGAACAAATGTAAGATAAAGGAGCATATAAATTAGAACAAATACTCCCACCTTTGATTAAAATGAACAAATGTAAGATAAAGGAGCATATAAATTAGAACAAATACTCCCATCTTTGATTAAAAGCCCAGGCAAGACCTAGCTGTTATAAACATCATTAGGATAGGCAATATAGGATAGGTAATGTTAAATAAATATGTTTTTTAATTATAATTAAAAACAGCTATGGTTGGAGATTTCCTATTGTAACCTGGACTATTATTCCAGGTTTGTGGTGCATAATAGTGAAATGCATCCCCATGTTTTGTTCCAACTATGGGATGTTAAAATTTTAATCTGAGTCTAGGACAACACCAAGATCTCTCACCTGACTCTTGGATATAAGAGACCGCGATTCAAGGTTCAAGGAGATTACACTCTGTCTCTGATTCTGTGATCCAAAAACAAAGATCTCAGTTTTATTTAATCTTTAATCTTTAATCTTTAATTGAATAAAATCTTGTCGCATTCAGTCATTGTTTTCCTCAATACAATGACAGAGGGAATCAACAGGACCATAGTCAGTTGATGTAACTGATTTGTAAATTTGCGTGTGATCTGCATAATTATGGCAATTTACTTTATTATTGCTTATTATTTGTCTAGGGCAGGGGTCTGCAACAGGCGGCTCTAGAGCACACCCCTAGTGGCTCCTTGTATCATTACAAAAGAATCGATGAAAATGTATGTAATGTTTATTTTTTCACATTTTCATTTTTCATTTATGGTTTCTGTAGGAGGCCAAACGTGACAAACATTCTTAAGTTTTCCAATTTTGTAAAAATGTGTAGAATAAATATTAAGTTTCAACACATAATTATGACAAAAATTGTGTCATAGCATGCGCCACACTCGGCGTCGCGCCAGCCAGGTGTCTATTATAAACAAACCGGTGGGTGTGAGAGGCCTTCTACGCTACTACGGCTTCTACAGGGAGAAAAAGAAAGATAGCCGACTAAAAACTGAGGATTTAACAGTTCGTGGACAGAGGCTTTTGCCTTCACAGCCAATGCAGATTGACTGCCTGTATGTTTAATCTGCAGTGAGAAGCTATCAAACAACAAAAAAAGTAACGTTGAAAAACATTTCCAGGGAAAGCTAAATTTGCACCTGACCACCCAGCTGGGAATGAGAGAGTGCTGTTGCAGAACTGCTGAAGTAAGTAGAAGAGAGCAAACAATCTTATAAAAAGTGGATCGCATCTTCAAACTCCACCCACTGCTGTTAGTTGCGTTGCAACCCGGGAAATAATAAAGCTTGGCAAGCCACATTATAATGAGTAAAACATTTAGCTGATAGATTTTGAATGTATTTTTGTTTGACACTGAGGAGTAAGCTTTAAATAGCTTTAAAAAAGGTAGGCGGTCTCAAACCGGTCAAACTGCATGGAGCGTGAGCAGGAAGTGATACGAGTCAAAACACTTATTCCCCAGAACAACAACAGATGGAAAGATAAAATAATAATTTTCGCAGAAGAGATCTAGCGTTTACCGTGTCGGTATAGGAACGCTCAGCATGGTGTTTTTCTTTTTTTTGCTAATTTCCCAGTGATCAATGGATCATCATCATCAGCCAGCATGCACAATAGCAGCACCCTGACTCTGTTTTACCAGAATGGAACAGAGGAACCTTCATTAGTATCATCGGTAACACCTGTGAAGGCAGTAGAGAAGGGGTGCAAGTTCTTTCCAAAATTACGTGTGTGCATAGAGCCCAATATAAAAACAAAATGTCACGAGGAATATCTAAAAAATATTTATCTTTTTTTGTTCAACCACAGCCTTTTCTGGACCAAAGTGATACAGCAAATTATACAAAAACAAACTTCTCAAGACTGAAAGGGAGCAGAGGAGAGAGAGGTTTTAAAAGGAAGGAAACAAAGTGTACCACTGCCTAATTATATCAATTCACACAGACATAGCCTGGGGTGATGGCCTGCAACACACACACACACACACACACACACACACACACACACACACACACACACACACACACACACACACACTGTCCAGTCTGCTGAACTCTAGTGAGTACTCAGTGCTGCGTTGAGAGCCAGACTTGTTTTGGTCTTCCAGCAGAGCAGGCAATGCCCTAACCTACATCACCGCCATTATCGTGTGTGTGTGTGTGTGTGTGTGTGTGTGTGTGTGTGTGTGTGTGTGTGTGTGTGTGTGTGTGTGTGTGTGTGTGTGTGTGTGTGTGTGTGTGTGTGTGTGTGTGTGTGTGTGTGTGTGTGTGTGTGTGTGTGTGTGTGTGTGTGTGTGTTGTGTGTGTGTCAGAAATCCCCATTTTGACCATGTTAGCAGGTTATTAATTTTGTATAGCCTATCGTCTGTGTTTTGCCTTGCTTTCTGTCTGTCTGTGACTGGCTGGCTGACTGTGTGGCTTGGTGCTCCAACAGCTGAATGTCTAGAAAGTTGTCGTGTGTTTTCATCCCTATACAACATGTATGTTTATAATGCATGAATACATATGGTAATACATTGGACAGGTTTTCCCACATCAATGTCACTCGAACTAAACAACTTTCAGCGTCATTCCTTTTTTAGGCAGGCCATTTGTTATGAGATGAAAAATTTGTTTGCATTCGTGTCGTGAACTAAATTGGCTTTTTTGGTGAACCGGACATGAGGTTGATCAGCCCACCACCGACTCTTAACCCTTTCCCAGGTTCTTCCCACAAGGCCAGTTGTTAATGCAGATGCTGGCTTTGTAAAGGCTTTTAAAAGCCAAAGCATGGCCATATGGATCCTGCAGATGCTTCTGGAAACCATTTATTATGGATGACCCACTTCAGGGTCCGGACCTTTAGCATCCAGCACACCGAGGCTTTTTGCTATAGCTCCTCTGGCCAGTATCGTAACAACACCACTGTTGTGACCAGAGGCCAGGCTCCTCTAGTCCGGGAAGAGGAGTTCATTTACAGCCTAATGGCTGGAGGCTGGCGTTCACCATGGGGCTATACTTCACCGCAGATTCATTTGTCAAAAGCAGAAGAGCACAGTTTGCTCTGTGCTGCCGGCAGTGCAGTTGTTTCTTCATGGTGTGAACTTGTGAAATATCTGACTTGTCTCAGGTGGCGTGGTGGGCAAATTATCCCCCCTTTTTGCTTGGTCATAAAATGCACGCTGACAACATTGACTGTGAGAATACGGTTTCCAGCTCATTATACCATCCTTGAAGTAGCATCATCATCATCGCACTGTAATCTCTAATTGGTGATGTGTGGGGTACCCGCCGGTACCTGCCACTCAGCTGCCCACAGTCGCCCACAACCGCACAATAATGCGAGAATGATTCAAACCGTGGAGCTGCATTTAAACCAGAAAATAGGAAATAGGAAGAATTTTTAAGACCTGTCGAGGCTGTCCTGTATCGCCCACAATTATTTATGAAGCTCTTTTTGTTTGGCCTCTCACTATCTCCAGTCTCTGTATTCACTGTCCACAAAGAGAGTTGGCGAGTCTCGCTTTAGTGCTCAGGGTCACGGCTGTGACCTGTGTGATGCTAAGTACATGGGGAGCACTGGTGAGCTGACATCCCCTATAAGCTCAGTTTAGCATCGCTAACAGCTAATGGCTCTCTGTCTGCTACAGAGTACAGACCCTGTAGACGAGGCTGGATGCAAAGCATTTCCATTGAGACAGAGAGAGAGAGAGAGAGAGAGAGAGTGTGTGTGTGTGTGTACTGGTGTAAAATATGAATGAATGGAGGCTCTCCGGTGGCGCTGAGGGCCCGCAGCGTTTGCTTTCTTTTCTTAGCCCGTCTTCCCTCGTCTCGTTTTTTAACAAGGTGTTTTGAAGTGTTGATGTTTTTAGGTCCTGTTCAGAGCCAGGAGGAGCCGATTGTTGTGTTATGTGTCTTTGTAGACTCGGAGCTTGTTATCACTGGACCACATGTGTCTGACACACACACACGCACGCAGTGCACGCACGCATGTGCGCAAACACACTACTGGGAGCCTCAGGCCATATATCTCTGGGCAAAAAACACCTAACTCTAAAATATTCATTTTTCAGGAAATGAAAAATATTATTTTTTTCAGGAAATGAAGAAAACCTTTTAAAAACAAAGTAATACTCCCTCAAACGCAGGATCTCTAGCAGTCTAGCAGCAGTGAGGCGACAGTGCTACCGACTGCGCCACCGAAACGCCATCGCAACGAGTGGCTATTCTTCGCACAATGATGTATATGGCTTAAATTAATTAAGTGGTTTAAAAACCCTTTGGAGTTAATTTGCTCTCAATGTTCTGACATGGGTTGGTCTATGCACCATTCACTGAAAGAAGTGGATTTTGCTTTATATTGAACAATTCATTTTACAACCGTTTTTTTTTTTTGGGGGGGGGGGGGTTTGTTGCTTTCGCCTTTATTTTATATATTTTATGGAGGGACAGACAGTAGGCTGACAGGAAATGGGGAGAGAGATGGGGGGAAGACATGCAGTAAAGGCTGTCGGGATCGGGAGTCGAACCCGTGGCACACTGCCAGACTGGATTACCTGGACCACTGAGCCATGGCCCAGGCCGCACCTCTGTGTCTTGAGCATGCACTGTATACCTGATGAGGTTTTAAGCTGAGTCCTTTCCTTTCTGGCTTTGGTAGAAATAAGGGTTAGTGTTCAGACGTATTGTTGATTACCTTACCTTTGGCCATTACCTGGCCAATCACTTAGGTTACATCCAATCGCCTACCCAGCGCCATAGCAGTTTACTGAACGTCTGATGTTGTCTTTTGTTGCACCGTTTGCATTACGTGTATTGCTCTCGTCAATTCCACTAAGGAGGCTTACGCTGATCAGGTAACAAGACAAAGGAGGAGGCGAGAGAGAGGTAGAGGGAGGCAAATAAATGAGCATTGAAAAAACAAAACCACACATTTTGGTGGCATAGCATCTGTGTGTGGGTTTTAGGTTTTAAGTATTTCAAGTGTTGTTTTTATTTGTCTCACTGTTGAATACAGCGTATTTGTTGTTTAGGAAAACATATGATATGCTCACATGTGACGGAAAACTATTTCGCAGCACAGCAAAACAACCGCCCTTTTTCACGAAACTAAAATCTTATTTATTTTTTTATTGTTATCTGTACTGGTAGTTTTCCAGTCATTCACAGCACAAGGAGGGGGAACATGGAGAGACAGAGAGGGAGATGGAGGGGGACAGAGAGAGGGTAATGAGAAACAAGAAGAGAAAAATAGAGGGGGGTTGCAGGGAAAGTGAGTGTGTATTATAAATAACCCAAATCAATAATAAATGACACTGTATCTCACATATTTGGAGTCGGGCCTGGAGTTCTCTGGGGGAATGGATGGAAAAAGCATGGCTCCCCCCCTAGCCTCGTCCTCCCCCATCCCCTTGTCAGAGAGAGGAGAGGGGGGGGGGGGGGGGATAAGAGGCAGTGAGAACGAGAGATGTCCTTTTTTCACTTCTCCTGAGCAGAGAGGGGGCTCCTGGTTACGTGGAGTGTGTGTGTGTGTGTGTGTGTGTGTGTGTGTGTGTGTGTGTGTGTGTGTGTGTGTGTGTGTGTGTGTGTGTGTGTGTGTGTGTGTGTGTGTGTGTGTGTGTGTGTGTGTGTGTGTGTGTGTGTGTGTGTGTGTGTGTGTGTGTGTGTGTGTGTGTGTGTGTGTGTGTGTGTGTGTGTGTGCACGCACATACCGAGGTGGACGCCGTGCCATTACTTATTCATCAGTCCCCGTCTGCCTGGCTGCAACGCTGTATACCTCGGCACGACTCGCAATCATTACGCCGCATGCATTATTTAACACACACACACACAGTCACGCACACACGCACGCAGACGTACACACACACACACACAGTCACGCACACACGCACGCAGACGTACACACACACACACACACACACACACACACACACACACACACACACACAGGCTGATGCAGATATAGCTGCATGCAGTTCTCTATCTCAGATATACATATTTATCGCCTTGTGTAGGCTATGTCTTGTGTGCGCCCATACTTTATGTGCACACATGTTGTATACACACTTATGGTCTTCCTCGCCCTTGTGCTGGAAGAGCCAACTATCAATATTTTAGTCTTGCTGCGATGTCCTCAGCAGTAAAATCAACATGTATTCTTCAACATGTATCACTTCCATTGAAGTGGCCTCAGGGAGGGAAAAACCATTGGAGGTTCATTATTCCCTCTTTATTACCACCCATTATCTCTCCAACATTTCCCCTGTCGGGACGGAACGAAGTCTGAACGCACGTTTTATTTGTTTTTCTTTTGTCGTGGGCTTCCTACTGTAGGTTGGTGGTAAAGTATCAATATTGCACTGTAGAAATACGGAATTAAACATTTACTTGAGTAAAAGTACAAAAGTATTTGCACCAAAAAGTAAAAAGTACTTTTCAGATTGTCTCATTTCAAAATTTCAAATGTCTAAAAACTTTTGAAAATACCAGATCTACAAGCTCACAATGCGTTGCATCGGCTATTTTCAAATGGCCGGAATGTAGTAGTTGATGGGGAAAGATTGGACTCTCAGTTTTGACTGTGACCTGTTAAAGTGTTAGTTCAGATTTTTGTTGTATAGCTGTAGGAAATACTTGCCATTAATATAGTCATTGCAAAGGTATTAATTGATTGCCTCATTCAAGTGGTGGGACTTCTGGTCTGGTTTTGGTGAATATTGACTTGTTCCGGTCATTTGGTGGAGGGCACTGGGGGCCACGCATTAAAAATAAATGACTCCACAAAACTAATTTGTAATGTTTACCTATTTCTATACCATAGCACAACTTTGGCTCAACTTTGACCCCTCTGTGTTTGTGCTGCTGCTGGCGTAGTGATACTGGACACAAAAATATTGTTCCCATGTTTGAAATAGGTCAACAATACAAATTATACTAGTTTTGTGGATCAATTTATGACCGGAACTAATTCATATTCACCAAAACCAGACCAGAACTGCCACCATGGGACACACACAGGTAACAAATGTATACCTCTTATATGGCATTCCCTACAGCTTTAAATCCAAAAACTGAACTAACCCTTTCAACCAAAAGCTTATTGGTTTTAGTTTTAGATAAACATGCAGAATCACCTCAAATTTCAAACATTGTTTTATTGTGTATTATAATATATGAAGAATGCAGCTCTTTGTGTTTTTCTTTTCCATTTCTTTCTTGTTGTCTTTGTGTTTGATTTCAGTGTGTGCTGTTTTTAAGTGAAACAAAGATAATAGCAAGCAACAAACATCTCAAACAATTTAAGCAGATCTAGTAATAAGCTTAGATCATTTGTGTTTTACAGGTGAACGGGGTGCTATATAGCCTGAGTGTATTTGATTTGTTTATTTTGTATACACACAGACACAAATAGGTGTGGATAACCTACAGTTGTATTGTGTGTTTCAACAATACTGCCCTTACAAAGCCAAAGTCCAGTAACTATGGAAATTTGTTTTGGCTGATTTTGGGTTTAAAATTGTAAATTTGTTCTTGAGATAATTGTTTGTTCCCCAAATCACGAAGGCTATTTTGACCGGGATACACAAATAAGTCGTCCAAAAACGTAGTTAGTGCACCATTGTAATGTTGGAAGGATCAACATATGGAATGTCAGAACAGGTCAGCTTACGGAGATCTAAGGGTTTGAGGTTTGAGGTCAGATGTCAAGTTGCTGGCCAATATTGATGACTTCAGGGTCCCACTCCCCATCCCTTTAACCAGACAACACTTTGACTTCAGGGTCCCACTCCCCATCCCTTTAACCAGACAACACTTTGACTTCAGGGTCCCACTCCCCATCCCTTTAACCAGACAACACTTTGACTTCAGGGTCCCACTCCCCATCCCTTTAACCACCCAACACTGATGACTTCAGGGTCCCACTCCCCATCCCTTTAACCACCCAACACTGATGACTTCAGGGTCCCACTCCCCATCCCTTTAACCAGACAACACTGATGACTTCAGGGTCCCACTCCCCATCCCTTTAACCAGACAACACTGATGACTTCAGGGTCCCACTCCCCATCCCTTTAACCAGACAACACTGATGACTTCAGGGTCCCACTCCCCATCCCTTTAACCAGACAACACTTTGCGTCACTGCTTGCTTTCATCGTGTGCATTTGGTGTGCATATTCTTGGATTACCTACATTTTTGAAGATCAAATATATTATGCATTAATTGCGACTGTATTGTAACACAATAACACAAGACATGGAATACTAAATGAGGGCAAAGATAGAGCAAATAAAAATATGCGGTAAAGCTCCTTCAGGAATGTTGTTGGGGTAGGAAGATATTTGATATGTACATTTATTGAACAGAGATACGTTTTTCTGAATTTATTCATTGTGCCATCCCCTCCCTCATTATCGATAGTGTGAGGTCACTGCTGACCTCTGTCATAAGCCCAAATCACACCAAATGCATGATGCATGGCGACTAGGGATGTCCGATCCGATCCCAATACCACCATTTCTGTGTTAGCCGATACCGAATACCGATACCAGAGAATAATATTTATAATAATACAAAAAGAAAATATATCTTATTTTGAAGTCCACCGACCGGGAATAGTGTTTATAGCTATCTAGCTTTATATCTCGTGTTATGTTTATAGCAGACTTGACCATTTGGTGTTGTTTTGGCTTTCTGTAGGCCTACTGTACTTTTAGCTTTTTAATGGATCCTATGTTAGTAAAGCCTGATACAAGTATCAAACTCCCCAAATCCACCAGAATACATCTACTTTGTTAGTTTTTAAGCAGTCCGGGTCGGGCCCAGTAGCCCAGTGGCCTTTGGCTGTTATCAGTGTATGAAGCGGAGCTGAGCCATTGACGTCATCTAAGGTACATCACACACAGATAACACAGACTTTATCGGGGCCAGGTGTGTGTGGGTGTGTGTTGTGTGAACAAACAAGACTGCCTGCTGGAAGTACAAAAATAGCACTGTGTGTGTGTGTGTGTGTGTGTGTGTGTGTGTGTGTGTGTGTGTGTGTGTGTGTGTGTGTGTGCGCCAGATGTACACAGGTAGTAGCTATTGGGTTCAGCCAGCCTCTGCATTTCAATCCCCTATTTGTCTCTGTCTCTCTCTCTCTCTCTCTCTCACTCTCTCTCTCTCTCTCTCTCTCTCTCTCTCATCTCTCTCTCTCTCTCTCTCTCTCTCTCCCCCCCCCCCCCCATCAGTAACAGGTATACCCTCTAAAGCACGCCCACCTGGGTGAAAGCTCTGGGAAAGAGTGAGACATGTACTAAACAGGTACAAGGAATCATTGCATCAAATCCTTATGAGATAGATGAGATGTGACAAACTAACAGGGGGGCAGAAGGCTGAGGTCTTGTCGTGACATGTAGTGAAGGAAGACATTGTGTTAAATTGAAAAGTTGTGAATTAAGCAATATTACACGAGAGGGGGTGGTGTAACGTCATTAATGCACGCCTGAGATGCTGCAGGAACTCGCCCGCAGGCGAGTTCCGAAAGCAACGCAAATGTCTACGACCACAAATGTCCCAAGAAACTAACTAGCATAGCCACGAGTATGCTGCATTATTTGTTTTGATTAGCCGCTCCATGATGCTGGTTTGAAGCACGGCTAGAAGGCTGTTTCAACCAATCAGATTGCTTCCGCGAAACGACATGTTGTATAATGTTAGTTTAACCCGACCCGTAAGGGTCCTTTTGGTTACATTACTGTGTACACGCTAAGGTTTTTTGCACCCACAGAGTTATGCAACATGGATGAAAGAGAGGATTTTATGTTGTACAACAAAGGGCGGCACTTTACAGAAAGTCTGTAATGTTTTTGTAAGATTTTTGTAATAGTACTGTTCTACAGTGTTTGTACAGTATTTGTAAGTATACATTTAAATCAAATCCCTTAAATTAGGGATCAAAGTAAGAAACTAATGTCTTGCCCTAGTCACATTTGGTTAGAGCGGACATGGAATACGCACATCGACAGCCTGAGTGCTGGGCTAAAGAGACTTCAGTAGAGCCTGCACAGTTACAAAACACATTTCCATCTATTTGATCTTCATCAGGTCACATTTAGTCACATTTGGTTACATTTGTATACTCTCAAAGTTACAAATGGATACATTTAAGTGTGCTACTTGCAATTTGATTATGACAGTCAATTCAACATGACTCTCTCTCTCTCTTTCTCTCTCCCTCTATCTCTCTCTCTCTCTGTGCTACCTCTATGTTATCAGCACAACAGTGCTGTAGCACTGTTGTGCTGATAACTTAAGACTATTGATCAGTGTCAGTGGAGAAGTAAATGCAGCATTGATCTATCGTAGATAGTTAATGCAACGTTTGTTGCAACGCGCACAAGGCCTGGTAAACAACCCCCTCCTGACCCAACGCAGCCCCGCCCCTACCTCTATCCCTCTTCATTGGTATTGGCCGGTTTATTGACCCGCCCATTGATGTGACGGCCAGGCATATGTCAGGTGTCTCCCCTTGGGGGAGGTGGGGCTTCATCCATCAGCCAGAGCTAATCGGACTCCTTTTATGTTTCAATATAAAAACCTCCATCACTCTGTCAGGCCACTGTAATACGTTATGTCTCTCCTACGCTTGCTCTCTCTTGCTCTCTCTCTCTCTCTCTCTCTCTCTCTCTCTCTCGCTCGTTCTCTCTGTCTTATGTCTTACTTTCTTAGCAAAAATCTTTGCGGACCCCCCCCCCCCCCCCCCAACACACACACACACACACACACACACACACACACACACACATAGACACGCACACGCGAGCGCAAAGGTATCATTGTGTAGTATATAGTAGCAAACTAAAATGGTGAGAGTGAGTATTCCAGTTGCAGAGGTCAAGTGCTCCCTGACCACAGCAGCTGAGTAGAGCTCCACTCCGCTGCAGTGTGTAGTGGTCTGCAATGGAATGGATGGATGGTGGAAAGATGAGGCGGGAGGACCATGGTGGGCTCGGTGAATTCTGGATGAACCATTTTCTTACCTTAATCTGATGCTGTTATATCCAATAACAGAGTGGTACAGGTGAAAAGTTACATAACTCCATCGCTAAATCGCTTATTTTGATCGCTTTTCCATCGCCTTTTTTTTTGTCTTTCTGTCTTTCATAATGACCGAAGACGTTGCATGGTGTCTTGTCCCAAAGGGGCTTCTGTAAAAATGCGAACCCAGCGCGCATGCTCTGAGATTCTGGATGGATTTTTTATTAAAAATGTTTTGCCTACCACTGGTTGTGATCAGATTACGGTAACAAAAAATAATTCTCCTTTAATAATGCTCGTAAAGCAAAAAAACTAAAACATATTGGAGACATAGCAGACATTATTATACCATTACTGTAATATACCGCTAGTAGCATAGAGACGAAGTGTGTGTGTGTGTGTGTGTGTGTGTGGTGTTACAGTTCATGTACATTTTCTGAGACTGAAACGAACAGGGGGAGGAATTGTGAAAACGCCTTGCCATTGTTGAGGTTAAAATGGGCCACTTTACACACACTCAACAGTTAACCACCCATTGAAGCGCCACTTTCTTTCCCCATCCCACCAAATCCCAGATGAAAATGACTGCTGTATACAAGCTCAGCTTGTAGATATGCATTTTCTTTTCCTGCACGCTCGTTGTGCACTGAGAGCATGTGGTTCTACTTTATTATCCCTCTTTTTCTCATCCTTCTCCTGCATGTGCACGTAAGGAGACGAGAGGGAGGGAACGGGAGAGACTCCCATAAAATGCTCAGCATGCCTGAGACTGCCCTCTGATGTCACAGAGAGGGAGAGAGAGAGAGAGAGAGGGAGAGAGAGAGAAAGTGGGAGGGGACCAGCTGAAGAGAGAGGCAGGAGCCGGAGGGCTAGAGAGAAGAACATTGCAGTCACTGACAGAGAGAGATACAGAGAGAGAGAGAGATATACAGAGAGAGATATATACAGAGCGAGAGAGAGAGAGCAGGCGAACAGAGAGCCGTACTGTGTAGACCCACATCTCTGCGTACGAAGCGTGGCTGGCTTGCTCAGCCGTGTTCAGCCCCGCATTGGACTTTATAGAGCCAGACCGGAGTTTTGAGCTTTGAGCTGTGAACACATACCGTTGCCCTCACGCGCAACGCCGCAAACACACACACGACACGCGAGTAGCCAACCAGACGGAGCAACTGATGGGTAAGTGTTCTTTCTGTTCGACACTGTGCTCTGTGTTGTGTTTGTGGCTTGGTGTGTGTGTGTGTGTGTGTGTGTGTGTGTGTGTGTGTGTGTGTGTGTGTGTGTGTGTGTGTGTGTGTGTGTGTGTGTGTGTGTGTGTGTGTGTGTGTGTGTGTGTGTGTGTGTGTTTGGGGCTTTAATTTGTCATCATCCAGTCCTTTTTAATGTGGTGCGGTGTGTGTGTGTGTGTGTGTGTGTGTGTTGTTTTATGGGTGGTTGACAGTATTGAATAGTACTGATGATGTACGTAGTCTCACGCTCAGCACTACTGACTGCAACCTTCAGCTGAATGGAGCAGATGGCATTGGCCACTGCTGTCCCCCCCGCATGTGTGTGTGTGTGTGTGTGTGTGTGTGTGTGTGTGTGTGTGTGTGTGCGAGCGTGTGTGCACAGAGACACACGAGAGGCATAATTTCATTCAATTTCCATTTAACATAATAAATGTTTACATATTGTTCATTGCTTAGAACTTTAAAAGCATGATGAATCTGTAGGAGTTGGTGAAAGTTTTTTTTTGCAAAGTAGGACGGCAAGCTGCTTTGTAATGATGCTCTAATGGCGCCGTGCTGTGGAACTACATTTGTTGTTGTTTTTTATCACGTCAGTTCAACTCCAAACAGTTGCTAGGAAGTTTGGAATGTTTGTACATGTTTGTCTGCATCATAAAACGATCCACACATTTTTTATGAATGTCACAGTGGGGCAGCTAATTTTTTTCTGCCTTGGTGTGTGTGTGCGCACGCTTTTTTGTTCGTTTGTGGGCGGGTGCGTGGGTGGGTGGGTGGGTGTGCATTTGGGAATCGTGTGCAAGGTTTTGCCCAGTTGAGTGATGAGAGCTGGAGAGATGAGAAGAGCCGATAGTAGAGGTTGACAGACTGTGTGTGTGTGCATGTTTGTGCGGGTGCACACATGGCCTGCTGTTAATGACTCCTGATGCCTGTGTTCTGGTTCAGTACTGTAGGCACGTTGTGTCTTAATCCAGCAGTGTGTTGAATCGGTGTTTTTCAACTTGTGGGTCGGGGCACACTCATGGGTCGTGAGGATTCTGCAAGTGGGCCTTCAAATGATGGTCAATACAATTGAATGGATATTTCACTTTCAAACATGTTTCAGTGTTTGGATACTTGATATACATTTTATCAGACATGGCCCCTTCCTATACAAACCCATTGTAAGTTGTAACCTCCCCCCCCCCCCCCAAAAAAAAAACAAAAAAAACACAATCTAACAAATATGATTCAGAAAAGGTTTATTACCGTCCACTGTGTTAATCAGTGCCTGTGCACACTTATGTGCATGTGTGTTTACGCAACGTGCAACTCTTCCCTCTGTAAATGACCGCTTTATAGCATTATAGCCTTTCTAAGTCTAAGTCTGGTTTGGGAACCCTTGTGTTAAATAACCTGCCACTCAAGACTGACGCCTGCTTTATGCTTTGTTTGGCATCTAAGTGGTAGATCTGTTGTAAGTGCTTTGATCGGTTATTTTCGCTGCGCGACCCTGGCGGGAACCAATGGTAAATCAGCAGAAAAACAGATCTCTAGAGATGTCAAGCGTGTGTAGACAGACGTTACTGTTGTGTGCACAATGGTCCTGCCTGCCTCTGACCATGAGGCTATATGGAGAGAGGAAGTGACAGAATGAAGTGCTAATGAGATACAAGACGGAAGGAAAACATTCCACCCATCCTTGGCAACATGGATTGTCACATCCACCCACGCACGCACACACACACACACACACACACACACACACACACACACACACACACACACACAGAGAAGGTCAACCCACTGTCTCACAATTGATCCATTCCCCATTTCAGAGCCTACATTAAAGTGCTGTCGCAGTCCGATCTGTGGTGTGTACACTGGACAATTTACTAGTCCATCAGGGTTCAATATTCAATACTTTGTTGCCATGTCAACAGAGTTGATTGGAATTTGTTTCGGTGCAGAGATCTAAAAAAACATACATACAAAAAAATACATCATATATATTCAGACATAGTAGAAAAAAGATACAAAAGTACAAACAGTCTACTCTCATTGGTCCTGCCTCAGCCTCCTAGCCTCACCCTTGCTTCCTTATCCAGCCAACCGCTGGCCTTGCCCCACTCCTGGTTAGCACCACGCAGGTTGTGGTGCCGTGTGGCTCATTGGCTGAGTAATATAATGTCATGGATTACATCGACTGCTAATCTCTAAGCCGCACATTAGTACTTCATATATGTGTGTGTGTGTGTGTGTGTGTGTGTGTGTGTGTGTGTGTGTGTGTGTGTGTGTGTGCGTGGTCTCTGTAGCTTGGAAATTATTCTGTACCTCGGAATACTTTTGTGTGTGGGCACGTGCATGGTTGCATGAGTGTGTGTCTGTGCGCTCCCTGCCAATGCATGTGCGAGCTCCCGTCCGTCGGGGTCTGACGGGGTGAGTGAATCCTATGGGGGAATACTGTTCTATAAATAACTCAACATGCGTGACCCCTGTGATCTCTGCCTGATCCTGAGAGAAACAGACGGGGGATGAGAGAGAGAGAGAGAGACGGGAGGAAAGATGGATGAATGGATGGATGGATGGAGGGAGAAATGGATTGTGTTTTCATGAACCCGTGTGTGTGTGTGTGTGTGTGTGTGTGTGTGTGTGTGTGTGTCGAGTACAGTGGGAGTGCGTTTCACAAACCTGACCCTTCCCTTTCATGAACGCTTGTGTTTGTTATGCGTCGTGTGAAAACGCCCACGCGCTTACACTCGCGAGCACTCTTACTTGGAAACAAATATTAAACCCAAAGTGCATGAGTAAATGAAGTGGATCGAAGTGTGCGTGTGTTTGTGTGTGCGTGGTTTCAAGATAATGTTCTCCTACACACCTGTTGTAATAGTACGCTACTATACTAAGGGCTATGCAGTGATATTTTGCTACTGTAACTGTAAACCTACGCTCAGTCTGCTGGGCCTTGTTTGAAAGATGGAAATGTTTGCATTGTGCAGGGGCTGTGTGTGGGCGACCCAGCTTGTATAACAGTGGTGGAAAAAGTACTCAAATATTTTACTCAAGTAAAAAGTATCAATACTGTAATGTAGAACTACTTTGTTACAAGTAAAAGTCTTGAATTAGAAATGTACTTGAGTAAAAGTATAAAAGTATTGGCAACAAAATGTACATGAAGTACCAAAAGTAGAAAGTACTCACTATGCAGAATGTCCCATTTCAAGTTTTCAAAGTTTTCAAATAATTGTAGTGGAGTAAAAGTACAATATTTGCCTCTGAGATGTAGTGGAGTAGAACTAAAAGTATTGGAAACTGGAAATACTCAAGTAAAGTACAAATTCCTCAAAATTGTACTTAAGTACATTACTTAAGTAAATGTATTTACTTACTTTACACCGCTGTTGTATAATCACACTGTAAAATCCAGAGTGCAAATTCCTGCTCCAAAGGTGCACAAATGGCACCACAGTTTGGGGACCGGTGCACATCCCCTATATCGCCTGCGCCCTGATCTTATGCAACACTCGCAGAATGCCATCCTCGTTAGCCTAATTGACTAGACTAATTGCCTCATAGCTGCCTGCATGGCATCCCCGCTGGGCGCTGCAGTATACATTGTCCTTGTTTGTATTCAGTCCTGCACAAGGCATTGCTGTTCGCTGTCGGCATGCCCTGTCTAATCAGTCAACTTTGGTTGCATGGCGTGGATTGGTGGCTGTTGTTTAATTGCATGTAATGTTATTTTTATCTCTTTTGTCCTTTCGCATCCGGGGTGTGTGTGTGTGTGTGTGTGTGTGTGTGTGTGTGTGTGTGTGTGTGTGAGAGAGAGAGAGAGAATAGAGCACTTTTCTAGTTACTAGAATTAACCAATTTAAATCAAAATAACATTGTTAATAAGTTTATGAACTAGATTGAAAAGTGGTCCAATGCGTCTACAATAATCGTGGATACAATTTCTTGTAGATTCACTAATAAAGTCATCGTTACAAATTATAGGCTATGACAGTATGCCTGTGTCCTTACATAATAATATTTACTTTTAATACATGTAAGATGAATTTGGTCTCCTCACCCTAAAAGTGTTTTTGCCAGTAACGTTCCTCAAACCTCTACTTTCTAATGTAAGTGAGGCAGGATTTTTGCAGTAGGTCTACACTGAAGTTAAAACAAACTTCCCCCTCTAATAGCCCATACCTTAGCCACACAAACTTTTGATGTACTCTCTAAATACTGCAGTAATGTGCCTAAACAACCGCTGTGTGTGTCTGTGTTTTGCCAATGTGGCTAGCCCCATCCGACTCACTGCTATGTAGGTAAACTAGCATGGTTAGCCTCTGAGATGCTCTCTCTCTCTCTCTCTCTCTCTCTCTCCTCTCACACACACCCTTTTTCCTCTGCTCTCTAACCCCCCCCCCCCCCCCCCCTCTCTCTCTCTCTCTCTCTCTCTCTCCATCCTCAACTGTGGCTCTATCGCTGGCTCTCTCCTAGCCTCTCAGCTGGAAAATGAGAGCTTGTAATTGGGTATTTATTGTGCCAAGCCTCGGCCTTGCAGCCAGCCATTGATCGCTGGGCTCCTCTCCTCATGGCCAACAGTGTTAATAGAATGACATGCACATAAATACATGCACACAGGCTTGATTTGCAAGAAGTACTGAAAAAAGTGCTGCAGTAGACTGATTTGGCGCTACGGTATTACTGCATTTCTCCATTCCTGGCGTCCGGTTTTCACAGTGCTTCCCCTCATATTGACAACTCATATAGAATTGACGCTTGGAAACATCGATGCCTGTGGTTGAGTAATTTTTTTATACACATAAATTTAGTTTGCCACGTATTACCGTGACAGCTTTATAGCTTTTGCACTAATTTTACCACATGAACTGTAGCGTCCCTATTCTTGTACGAACATTTGGCAAAAGAAATGTTGATCTTCCATCCATCCAAATATCCATCTATCCATCCATCCATCTTCAACCGCTTATCCGTAGTCGGGTCGCGGGGGCAACAGCTCCACCAGAATGCTCCAGACTTCCCTCTCCAGAGCAACATTAGTGACTTCCTCCTGGGGGATCCCGAGTCGATGTATTTCCTCCAACTGCTCCTCAGTGTTCATTTAACTGCTCCAACTTAAATGAACACCGAGGGTTTTTGCTCATGGGTGTAGGATACGACGGCAAAACGACGTCGGCCTCCATGGGGGGGTAGGGGGGGCAGATAAATGCAGGAGTCCCTT
The DNA here is from genome assembly GCF_963924005.1 of Protomyctophum bolini. Classification (NCBI taxonomy): domain Eukaryota; kingdom Metazoa; phylum Chordata; class Actinopteri; order Myctophiformes; family Myctophidae; genus Protomyctophum; species Protomyctophum bolini. Next base: position 25,629,534 of record NC_137877.1, on the reverse strand, counting down.
TGTCAGACTGTGTGAGAACAAATGGCCCTCTGTGGGCCCACCCGGCTAGCTAGCGGAGGCACTCTGGGCTAACGTCACGGCTACGCCTACGGGTCCCACACATCAGTGGTCAGGGGGGTCGGAGGAGAGTGCAGGGCTGTGTCTGGTGGGGGGGGGGGGTCCTAGTTAGAGGAAACGGGGGCAGAGGTGGCGTGGCTTTGCGTCAAAAGGCCCAGGGGCCCGGCCTGTCCTCTCTTTCTTTCCTGCAGGCGGAGATGCCACACTATTTCCAGCACTGTATGGGAAAACAAAACATACAGCAGAAAAGGCGCTAATTGAGTTGGTGCTCCGTGCGTGTTTGGCAGCGCGACGCAAGAGGGTGGGCCGCAGCCAAGAGGGTGGGCCGCAGCCAGGAGAGCTCCTGAATGAGCCCAATGTGTGGAAGCGGCACTCCGCTTGACCCACGGCGTCCCCCTTGGCACGACCAACAAAAGGTTTTGTTTATTTGACCCCGCTGTTTGTTGATTGTTGTGGTGTGTGGAAACACATACCAGTCGTGTGTGTCGTGTGTGTCGTGTGTGTGTGTGTGTGTGTGTGTGTGTGTGTGTGTGTGTGTGTGTGTGTGTGTCGTGTGTGTCGTGTGTGTGTGTGTGTGTGTGTGTGTGTGTTGTGTGTGTGTGTGTGTGTGTGTGTGTGTGTGCACTGCATTTGGGACGCGAGGTTATTATTTGTCGCTGTGAGAGGATACACTGATTGGTTGGGGTGGAGGCTGTGAGAAGCACAGTCAACAATGGTGTCTTCTGATGTGGCCCCTTTTTCTATGCGTTTTGTTTATGAGGTGAAATGTGCAAGTCTGCCGGTCACAGTTCAAGTGATCATCGCAGCAACACGATTTAACACGCATGCATGGACATATACATACAGTGTGGCAGTTACTGTAGTCTTCGCACTACATTCATACCCGAGACCTCGACGTTTAACCCATTATAACCGTGTCAGGTTGGGGGCACGGTGGCACCATGCTGTAACTTCTTTGTCGAGCTTGGGCGGCCAATCGCGGTCCTGGATTTTCAGTGGCTCAGAGAATGCCAGCACTGCGAATCAGCCAATCAACAAACAGCCTGTCTGAGTGGACCAATAGCAGCCAGCTGCAGCCTCGCCAAAAGCCAATCGCAACGAAGCCGGTTAGAGAAAAACGAGGGGGCCGCCACCTCCCGCAGCAACAGAGCAGACAAATAAAATAAATAAAAATAAAGTTTGATTCACACGGTCAGCTTGTTCTTTTGTCATTCTCTAGCATGTCATGATCTTTGAGTTGGCTGTTAAATGTTGCTCAATGTTCATTGCAACGAGGAGGTGATTCGTTTTAGTATTTTTTTGTCATTGCATCACTTTGATTATGTTAATGGTATCGTCGCATTATTAATAGTAGTCTATTTGAGAACGGCGAGGAAGCCTATAAGTCAAAAGTCATGATCGATGTGTTATGTGGCCATATTTTATTCATGGCTTCCTACAGTCAAGGGTTGCCTTTAGTCTTAAAGAAAGAGAATGTCACATTGCTTTACACAACACAATCAAGATGTAACATATACACAATATGATTACATTGCTTAATGATGGTTTCATAACAGCTAAAGTTAATAAATGAGAACATTGCCGACTGATGACGGTTAAAAGAAATCACCTGGGGAATAAATACGCAATGAACATGTCCGAAAGAACCCATGAATGGACACTGGACAGTAAAGTCAAGAGCAGGCTCTTCTGCAATGACTTTGATGACAGCGCGTTGATAAGGTTATATATCATCAGAAGTATATGATTTATAGTGTTATACCAGCTGGTATTATATACTGTATAGCCTAGGCTACAAGACAAGTCAAGCATTATATGCAATAATGTTTTGATCAACTCACATCAATAATACCGGGTAAAAGAAATATGTCACATATTGTAGGCTACAATAGCCTATGATGTTAATATAGGCTATATTTAATGGTTTGCACTGCAATGACTGATGACAATGATCTGAAAAATGAATGAAAATATATAGGTGTGCCGTCGCGCCCATCGCGGAGCGCACACTATAGCCAAGACCGGCACTGACATTTTACTATGAGGCATATCATCTGCTTGGGTGACAGCAGACTGCTGGGCGACCGCTGGCGCTTTGGCATGGGGGGTCAGATCAACATATGAAATGAATTCTGTACTGGCCATTTATGGATCGTGTCTTGAGTGTACAGGGTTTGATTAGGTCAGATCAACATATGGAATGTCAGAACAGTTCAGCTTCATATATGGAGATCTAAGGATGGCAGCAGGGGCAGTGTCTTGAGTGTACAGGGTTTGATGAGGGCCCAGGTAGGGCCGGGACTTGATTTTTAGACCTGTTGAGAACTCTAGTTTTCGCCGGCTGCCGGGCACGGCTGCACTAATAACTTTGGGGTTTAAATGGACAGGTATCAGTCAAAAGGGAGACATCGAAGAGGAAGGATGGATGGGGAAGGATCAACATACTGTATGTCAGAACAGGTCAGGGTTTGAGCTGAGATGTAGTTGCTGGCCAATATTGATCATCAGGGATCTCCATATATGGGCTTAATTAGTTAACTGCGACCTGCGGCCGCAATAACCAGCTTTGAGCAAAATGCCATACTACGTCCGAGCTACTTCAGTGTCTCATAACAGTGACATCACTGTCGAAGCCTTGGCATCTTTACCCTATAATAACGTGTGTTTCGTTGACCACTAACGCGTTTTCCACTGTTATCTCACCTACAGTATAGACACAGACAGTTGTATTTGTGTGTGTGTGTGTGTGTGTGTGTGTGTGTGTGTGTGTGTGTGTGTGTGTGTGTGTGTGTGTGTGTGTGTGTGTGTGTGTGTGTGTGTGTGTGTGTGTGTGTGTGTGTGTGTGTGTGTGTGTGTGTGTGTGTGTGTGTGTGTGTGTGTGTGTGTGTGTGTGTGTGTGTGTGTGTGTGTGTGTGTGTACTGCAGCATCAGGCTGTTGGGTCGGACCACACCCTTTCTCCATCTGCTGTCCCAAAGTGAGGTGTCAAGTTACCCCCCGCGCTGAAACTCTGCCCGGTACCAAAGATCCCATTGGCTATCTCAGCAAGTCACTACAACTCTATCACTCCTTCTCATTGGTCACTGGGGGAGGCTAGGGCATCTGGGATAGGCCAGAGGCGCTCTCATCTGGTTTCAGGGCTATCGATAATGGCAGAGGGCCTGGCATGGTGCCAGGCGGCACTCCTCAAAGGAGATATTGATCGGAGGCATCGGGGGGAGGCCCAGTGATATGCAGGATTTTCACCTTGATCTTAGCAGGAGTAAATTGTTATTCCAGAATTCAGTTGTTCACATGGATTTTATTTTAAATATAAAATCCCCTCGCCCACTCACTCTCTCACACGTACACGCACATAAAGTAACTCACACATTTTACATTTCATTTTAAAGGGCCGTAATGGAACTAGGCATTTGGCTTTCTTTGGCGTTTTATCCTTTTGACAGTGGTGTGCAGCTGTATGTAGTTTTTGTTACATTGTTAGTAATAAAGATGTCAAAATCACCTACGTACCATCTTGAAATAATTTCCCCCTGTAATTTTATTAAGCATCTGTAATCTTTTCCTAATCTTTATACAAATGTGACTTTCCCCAGTGCTGAGAATAAATACAATTAATCTAATTAAACAGTAAACACTGGTGTCTTAACTGATTTTGAACAATTAGTGTTGAAAAGTGGAAAGAGTGGAAAGAGATGTTGCCCTAGATTTACATCATACACACACAATACATTCCGAAATCACTCTAAAAGCTTTCAGAGTTAAATTAACACTCTGTGCAGGATTAGGCTTCTGTTGGGTTTTAAGCGACTGTGTTTTGTTGTCATTTTAGGGAAATAATCTGTGGTAATGCTTTGTGTTTGTAAAAAGCTTTGAGGATCATGTTTATGCAGGGATGTGGATTTATCCCAACCTCACTAAATTAAGTTGGTGTCCATGTTTCAACAGCTTAGTTGCAGACACGCACTCTTTCACTGTATTACTGTATTACTGTTGACGTTTGCCTCTCACAATTTTTCAAATGTTTCCGTCATACAGTGTGCAAAGGATGTGCTGAGAACGATCCTGGGGTAAAGTGGATGTCCCGCCTCCTCCCCACTTCTGTTAATCGCGGTAATTTGTCTTACTGTAAATTAATTTAGTCAAAGCATAATTTGTTGCTGTGGGGAGGAAACCATACTGTACTCACTGTACCGTACCGTACTGTACTGTAATGTGCTGTAGCACACTGGATAAAGGAAACATTCAGTCCAAATGGCCAGTTTGCTAATTCACAATATACTACTAGGCCTACTACTTTAGTGTTGAAACTATTATAAACTTTCACGACAGCAGCCTACACATACAATGTATGCAACGGATATACCAAATTATAATAATTGGTCAATATAAGTAAAATAATATAGCCTTTCCATAGGAGTATCTTTTTATATTTTTCCAGGAAGAATACAGCCAGTAGCATATTAGTAAAACATTATAGTGGCTATAGGCTATAGGAAATGTACACTAACTCATTTTCCTCAGAGAATGTTTTCATTCTGGATAAAACCATAAAATGGTAGGAGTTTAACTATAACTAGGGCCGGCGCCTTGCCCCCCGCCCCTCCCTCCTCTTCCTGGTGCGAAACGGTGTAGTAAAAATGGGGACGTGGTACAGCACAGTACAGTATGGAACCGTACGGTAAAGTACGGTACTGTGCAGTACAGTACACATCCTGTACGTACAATACTGTACTGTACTGTACTGTACTGTACTGTACTGTACTGTACTGTACTGTGTAGTGTTGTGTGTGTGTGTGTGTGTGTGTGTGTGTGTAGTGAAAAGGGGAGGGGTTGGTGAATGTGAAAAGTGTGATGTAATTTGCATCGCAGCGAAATGTTGTGCAATAACAGTATGGCACGCAAAAGCACATTTAAGTACAGTAAATATGGTTGCAGGGATGCAATGTAGTGCAGATGAATTCCTGTGGCATGCTGATTTGTTTTGTCCATGGACAGATGTGTGCTAATGGAGTGGTTTGGTAGGAGATAAACGGCCATGTGGTTGTATGGCCCTTTTCCATTAGGGTAGAAGGATTTGGACACCGTTACATTGTTTTTATGAATGTAAAAAAATCACATTACATATTGGTGCTCCTTAAATGTTGGTGGGTGCTCCTAAATGTTTTCTGGTGCTCTTTAATTTTGAAATCCGTAGCAGCAGTGCTACCATGTAAAAAAGTTCATTTCAAGCCCCGGATAGGACTTTTCTGTTTGCATGTATGGGCGGCCAATGGCAAATTGCGGTTAGTTACCACCCTGCCATTAACTTATTGGCAAGATGGCCGTGGCCTGCATTATGGTCAATTGCAACAGATCTTGGATGTTCCATGTTTTCCTAGGTTATCTATGGATAGGGAGATTTGTGTCTGTGTGTGTCTGTGTGTGTCCGTGTCCCCAGGGTTGATAGTGATATGATTTATGGTTTATGGCTGAGCTGTGTCCCTCACCTCAGCCAGATGCAACAGAGCTAGTGTGGTGACCCAGAGAATCGATCTCAATCAGTATCACATATACAAGCTACAGTACAGCAGAGCAGAGCATGCAGTAGTACATACTGTACACACGCAAGCACGCATGCGCACGCACATGCACCTTTTGTAAATATTTTCTGTAGGCCTAATACTGTGAATGAAGTCATTACACTTGCGCACTGCACATCAATTCAAACTGCATCATAATATATTTGTATCTGCACATGCACACAGGCACGTGTGCACACACACTTTACTGGAAGTACTGTGAGATAAGGGTGTGTGTGTGTGTGTGTGTGTGTGTGTGTGTGTGTGTGTGTGTGTGTGTGTGTGTGTGTGTGTGTGTGTGTGTGTGTGTCAGCAAATCCCTACTGCTAAAGTCATGTTGCTGGGGAATTGTTTTTGCTCTGTTGCATCATTCCACTCGTGTGTGTGTGTGTGTGTGTGTGTGTGCGTGCTGTGGGGGGGGGGTGTAGTGTAAGAATAGTGCAAATGAAGCCATAAATTAAAGTTACTGTCTGCCCATGTTGTTTTGAATGTGCAAAAACTGCCTGCAAATGTGAGTGCACATACCAGATGCACACATGCATGTGTGAGTGAGTGCACATACTGTACCAGATGCACACATGCATGTGACACCACAATGCAACGCTGATCAGATCCAATACAACTAAAAAATAAATACTTTTTTTTTATTGTCCCTGTCAAATAAACATAAAACAACTAATATCAATTTTTATATTCAGATTTACATTTGTTTCCCATATTTGAGGAATAGTCGAAAATGTAATATTATTTTACCAGCTCTACCCCCTAGGGAGACGCTCAGGTGGCATCCATACCAGATGGCGTACTAGACCGCCTAGCTGGCTCCATTCCAAGTGGAGGAGCAGTGGCTCTATACCGAGTCTCTCCTGGGTGGCTGAACCTTTCAGCCTATCTAACACTAGCATGACTGAAGTCAAATCAGACACAAATAGCATGTGCTTAAATTCATATTTAGAAAATGCTTCAGATGATAGAATGGTGATGGATGATGATGGTCATGGAAGGGGAACCTTCTGAAAGCTTCATGGGCAAAGATAATAAACTTCAAAATCAAAAAACAAAAACTGTCAAAATGACCTCTCAGACATGCTAATGGAGATGCCAGCCACCTGTTTGAGAAAAGAATAAATTGGCCTCTTGTTTCGGCAGTCTTATTCTTTGAGTCATAACCCACACTTCATCTCACATAGGTGAGAGTAGGATATGGAGAGCTTTGCCTTCTGGCTCAGCTCTCTTTTCGTCCTGACAGTGCGCTGCTCCAAACTCCGGCTGCTCTTCAGCTCCTCCCTGCCCTCACTCATGAACGGATAATGTGGTGGACGGACGGCGGTGGCTTAAGGATATAGAGTGGCCGGATGGTAACCGCAAGGTTGCCTGTTCGTACCCGGGCTCCCTCAGAGTTAGTGTCCAAGTGTCCTTGAGCAAGACATTGAACCCCTAATTTCTCCTGTTGTGCTGGTTGGTGCCTGCATGGTTTCCGCCTCCATCGGTGTGTGAATTTGGCGCTGCACTGTGGCGACATGGACTAGGACTACGCTTATGCGGGCCCTTTGTCGAAGACAAATGTCTTCCTCGGGAGACTAATAAAGTATATCTCTATCTCTAATGGGTGAATGTAATGCACAATCTATGTAAAGCGCCTTGGATAAAGGTGCTATATAAATGCACCATTTACCATGGGGGCAAAGTTTCATTATACTGTACACGTGTCTTTCAGTAGCCTACTATGTAGTCCTTTATTTTGCATAAAATGCGATTCATTTGGACTCTATAGTAAAAATGTATAAATTCTTATACTCTCAGCCTTAAATTAACACTCGTGATTTTGATGTGTACTCGTTCATTATTTGTTGTTCCCCGTGAAGTCCCAGGAGAGACTGTGGGCTTGTTCCTCGTGCTTTGGAACCTTTCAACTCGAGCATTATAGGATTCATTCCATTCTTACCCGACTGGTGAACTCGGCAACCCTCTGAGACAAACCTATTATTATTGGGGTCAAAAGTATGCTTCACTGTGCACATTCACTCAAGCATGTACTGTACACACCAACCCAACACACATTCAAATACCCTACAATCTCTCTCTCACACGCACACACACACACACACACACACACACACACACACACATTCACACAGGTGCACATGCCTACTGCCTGGAGGCACGAGAGGCTTCTCTGCAGCCTGACCTTGTGTGAACCTTACCGGGGGGATTGTTCTCCCTGTGGGAAGCGCACAGCAGCAGGGCTGTGACCAACACCGGGAGCCTTCCTCGTGGTCTGCAAAGACACGCTGGAAAGCCCACATTCCTTAAGCCCAAAGCCTCTCAACACTAGTGTGACAGGCTAGGTGGTTGTTTAAATCTAGGCACTAACTAGGCCCGTCACAATTATTGCATAATCGTCATAATCGTTTCCATGTTGAAAAATGCTGCTCTATTTCATCCGTCGCATTTTTATAGCAGAAATAGCTCAACAAGCTCAAAAAGTGTTGCATCGCGCAAAATGAAGACTAGCTCTGGTCCATAGCGTTTGGAGGACGTCTCCTTAACAATATGGTGCTTTCAACTTCCTGCGTACGCATGAAAGGCTTGTCGACTGCTGCAAAAATAAAAATAACACTTTCGCTACTCACCAATACAAAGACGGTTTTGTGGAGTCAAAAGCCTACTTTCCCTAGTGGACCCACCACAAGTATAAAATGCACTTTTTGTCCAGAAAATAAAATATTGCATATAAATAAGAAAAGATCTGTCCAATGGGATTTTCTATTGACAAGATATGTAGAGGGCGCAGTGGAGTAGCTAAAACATATGTTTTTTTTCGGGGAAATATTACCTTTACTGGCAAGTGTGTCCACTAGGGAAAGTAGGCTTTCAACTCCACAAAACCGTCTTTGGGTTGGTGAGTAGCTAAAGTGTTATTTTTATTTTTGCAGCAGTCGACAAGCTGTCGACTGCTTTCATGTGGGCGCAGGAAGTTGAAAGTACCACAGCGTTAACGCTATGGACCAGAGCTAAGACAAGACCAACGTTCCGGACAGACAAGCTGCCTTTGTCAGGGTGAAAGATAAATCTAAACACACACACACCCACACACACACATTCATGTCACATTCGCATTCATAGCCATTCATTTCTTACTACTGCTTACAGTACATGGAGTCGAATTTTCAAGTCACCCACGCATGCAATGTGTTCACAAACACTTAAGCACCATAGAACACGATGCGAGTGGCCTTGTACATATGAGCTTATTCTGCGAAGCTAATATGTTTTTTTACGTTGTGTGTGCGTGCTGTGTTGTGTGCATTAAACTGTGTGGGATATACACCCTTTAGCTCTTGGAGGAAAGAAAAGTGAAAGGCTGCAATTACCACGCTCGATTATTAATTAATGTCACAACCTTTTGCACTGTTTTCAGCGAGCAAACAACTAAATGTTGTTAAGTGGGCAACCTTTTCCATTTCAAGGACTCTCGGTCTGATATGCATTAAGCCACAGACCGCCATTCTTTATGATTTTATTATATATATATATATATATATATATATATATATATATATATATATATATATATATATATATAATATATATATTATTATTTTTTTCCCCAGTTTGTACTGTAAAATCCTCAATGTTGATTTAACTGTGAAAGTATACAAATAGAACCAAATGGACCATTCAGGTTGTAGACCTGAAGTGTCCATTTGGTTCCTAGTGTATCACATTTAGCTGGGGACCCCCTGGAACCAAGGACCCACATTGAGAGCCAGTGATTTAGATAGCATTCATTAACCAATTGTACTCCAGCATCCGTTAGCCAAAAACGTACAACTTGTCCAAAATGCAGCAGCCAGAGTTTTAACTAGAACTAAGATGAGATAACATATTACTCCAGTTTTGGCTTCACTGCACTGGCTTCCGGTTGATTGATTTTAAAATTATTTTACTTGTTTATATAGCTCTCAATGATCTCGCACCTTCCTACCTACATGACTGCCTGCCTAAATATGTCCCAAACCGCCTCCTAAGGTCTTCCACTGCTGGCCTGCTCGCTTTGCCTAAAAAATGGCAACAAAAAAATACGGGGAAGCAGCTTTTTGCTTCTGCGGGCCGACGGCATGGAACAAACTCCCACTGTACCTTCAACAGGCAGCCTCTGTAGACATAGCACAGCTCAAGACCCACTTCTACACACTTGCTTTTAATTGATCTTTTATTTCTCCATTGCTCTGTAAAGCACTTTGAGCTGCATTTCATGTCATGAAAGGTGCTCTACAAATAAAGTTTTATTATTATTATTATTAAAAATAACAGATCTACAAGCTTACAATCGTGTCACGTGGCGATGCATTGTAAGCTTGTCGCTTGGTGTCGACTCTGTCGAGCGGTATAAATATCCATAGATATAGCATTCAGTAATATCCAGTTTTTCTCATTCCTCCTCCAGTGGACGTGAGCACAGCGGCGCTGCCCATGCAGGTGCCCCCGGCCACCACAGCCATCCTCCCCATGGACCTGCGTGTCGTAGACCACCACCCGCACCACCACCACCACCATCAGCACCACCAGCACCACCAGCACCACCAGCAGCAACATCAGCAGCATCAACAGAGCCCCTTTGGCCTGGCGCCCCCGCCGGCCCACCCTGCACCGCCCACCTCGGCTGCCTCTCCGGCTTCCTCCACGGAGCCGGGCCATGGAGCAGGCCAGATGGGTGAGTACTGTACCTTCACCGTTTCTATAGATTGGAATTTTTTATTCTTATTATTTTTTTTCTCAATCCAGTGCTTTCATATTATTTGGAAATGTTATACTGTAGTTCCATCTTAAAGATCATATTATGCAGGTGTGTACATGCTGTTTTAGAAACATTAGCATCACATGCAGGCGGTACATGCTATTTGTTAACATTAGCATTATGTGGAGTTTCCACACTACACTGCCTGTCTTTGGGTATTGCTGTAGGAGTAAGAGACTCATTATTGCTCCGAATGATTGTTATATAGGTCTGGAAATTGGGTTAAATATTCTGGGAAATATTTGGAAATTCATTGGTAAAAATGTGTGGGAACATAATATCTTTGCATCACTTTATGCACACACCACACTTATGTTGTCAGGGTATATCGATCTTTCATATTTTTTCAAATGTAGACCAAATCAGATCAGTCTTTTTTCTTTCTTTTTTTGTGTCAAACAACATCGAGTTTCGATTAACGATTATTAACATCGGCCAATGTGACTCCATTGTACAGGGTGCAAAACTTTGTGTCAGCGTGTAGATCTGGTCTTTTTGGAGGGCGACTCCATTGATTAGAATAAAATAATTTAGCTTACGGTTGCATTTCTCTGCTGTCTGCAGCAGGCATAGGTGAAAAGTAACTAAGTACATTTACTTACAGTAAATACTGTACTTAAGTACAATTTGAGGTACTTGAGTATTTCCAATTTCCATTACTTCTGCTCCACTACATCTCAGAGGTTACTTTGATTATTATTACAAAACATTAAACACTGCAGCCCTATTGTACAGTATACATTTGAAAACTTGAAATTCTGCACAATAACTACTTTATACTTTCGGTACTTAAAGTACATTTTGATACCAATACTTTTGTACTTTTTACTCAAGTAAAAGTTGAATTCCGTATTACTTGTAACGGAGTATCTTTAAGTAGAAGTACTTATTTCCACCATCGGCAGCAGGCCTCCAGGAACAGCAGCTGCAGCAGGAGCTGTTGACCCTCAAACACAAGCAGCAGCTTCAGAGGCAGCTGCTGATCGCCGAGTTCCAGAGGCAGCATGAACAGCTGTCCAGACAGCACGAAGCACAGCTACACGACCATGTCAAGGTGAGGTGAGAGGACGGAAGGACACGACATGAAGGGTGGGGGGGGGGATCCTCTTCTAGGGCTGGGCGATACGACTTCAACTGATTCATCAGAAATAGAATCCAAAAGGAAACACGCACATCTCAAAAGATTCTACGGGTGCTGAACAAAACTACGTACAGATAATAAGGTTAGGAAGTATTTTTGTATGCCGTGATTGTGCAACAAAATGACTGTGTAATATCGGGTTTAGTGGTTAATCAGTGGTCAATCAGCGGTTAATCTCTCAATACAGATTCAGAGCTCCGTGGACCGCAGCCGAATTTGTTGGCAACTCCCATTATAACGTGTAGAGTTGTTGTTATTAGGAATGAGGAGCACCACCGTAAGAGGAGGGCTGAATGAGAGAACGGGCCAACATTTTGTCAATTTTTTTTTTACCTGTGTGTGTGTGTGTGTGTGTGAGGGCTGTGCTCAGCAGTAATGCATCATGGGAAGAAAGAGAGGATGCTGTGTGCTTGTGTACACTTAAATGATGTGAGTACGGTAGTGTAATTGGATCTGTTAGCGGTATTTTGCTGCTTTGCCATCTCCATGGGAACCTAGTTCCTCAGAGAGAGTGTGTGTGTGTGTGTGTGTGTGTGTGTGTGTGTGTGTGTGTGTGTGTGTGTGTGTGTGTGTGTGTGTGTGTGTGTGTGCACACGCGCGTGTGTGTGAGAGTGAGTGCGTGTGTGAGTGCGTGCGTGCGTGCGTGCATGTGTAATGCTTATGTGATTCACTCTTGCTAAAAGGCCTTGCTGGCGTTGCCACGACCACACAGCCACCCAATAAGCAAGAGGCGGTCTAAGCTAAAAATAACTCTCCTCCAGTGTCTCCTCCAATCAGCGTGGCTGCTTGGTCTCCAGGTCGATGGTATTGTCCCATGTCTTGTAGATTAACTTTTATTGATTTGTCATAAGTCACCTCAACGCCCTACCTGTTATTGCTGTATTTATATGAATTTATATTTTCCTGCTGATACTCTGCGTCACTCTGCGTTTGGCTTTGTTTATGTTTTATTTATTTATTGGATTTAAGTCATTTTAAAGCATCCATATACACAAATTAGTTGCTATTATGAGAGTGATAACATGCGTATAATTACATATTATATTAGGCTCTTCTGTTTATTAAAGAATCACATGGAACATCAAATGGAATACCAACGGGTTTAAAATTTCTCATTTTCCAAGTCAAGACATTTAAAACAAATTGTTTATGGTCAAACCCTCTCTCTGGATGGCATTACCAAAGCAGTCAAAACAACATTTTGATGTGTTGACTCGAGCACCATTTCATCAGAAAACAAACCAAAGAAAACGAAGAGTTGGGATTTGAGCAGGCAGTGGTATCTATCTGGTCTCTTTGTAAGCACACAGCGAAAGAGAGTGAGAGACAAAATAGGATGTGGAGATTATAACTGTAATCTTTCATGTCCATCTTTGCCCTCCCCGTCTATCCCGCCATCTGTTTATCTGTTTTATTTATACATCTCGTCCAACACATTTTTTGGCCCTTCCTCTGAACTGCCATCAACATTCCTCTCCTTATCTCCCATTTCCCTTGCTCTCTCCATCCCTGCCTTCTCTCTCCCTTCTTTTTTGACACTTCTCTCACCCCCGTCCCTTTCTTCTTCCCTCTCTTCTCCTGCATCCCTCCATCCCTCCACCCCTTCACATCCTCCAATTGTGTTGTGACGAAAGTGTGTAGTGACGAAAAATCGACTACCTTTTTTTTTCAATGACGAAATCGGAATAAAAAGTTTAAATGAAATAATAACTAAGTTATGGTGTCTGAAACTAAGACTGAATATATACTGACAATTTTGTCAAAAAAATAAAAAAGTCACTATGCTTGGTTGCATGCTGAAAATAGCAGATCTACAAGCTCACAACGCAGCGCAGCGCAACTTGTTGTAAGCTTGTAGATCTGCTATTTTCACCATGCAACCAAGTCTAAAATCAGCCATTACGGAGCCATCAAGGCCTGCCAAAAAATATTTCAGTCGACAAAATCAACTGTAGTTTAGTCGACTAAAATGCTGTGATATTTACGGGCACTGTGACGACGTGGAACGCGTGTGTCAAATTTGAAGTCGGTGGGGACGACCGGTTCCCAAATTACTTGGATTACACACAGACCGAGAGTTGGTGCATTTATAGATGATTATTAATCCTCCCTTGTGCTTCACCTCCACTGGTCCTTCCCTCTGGTCAGCACCAACAGGATCTTCTGGCCCTGAAGCACCAACAGGAGCTGCTGGAACACCAGAGGAAGCTGGAGCGCCATCGACACGAGCAGGAGATGGAGAAGCAGCAGCGGGAACACAAACTCATACAGCTGAAGAACAAGGAGAGGGGACAGGAGAGTGAGTGACAACAACTTATGACTGATGATGTTATACTAGTGCTAGTATGATATACTTCACACACACATTGGCTGTTCATTGTGCCTGTCTTGCTGTTGCAGTAAAAGCCTAATTATTCATTTCCGTGTTTACTTTCTAACTTTTATGTGGAATCTTAAAACGAATGACACAGAATACTTCTATTGTCTTGGTAGTAGTGCAAGAAGTTGGTACTAGCATTACTTACTACTGTATATTGCTACTATCACTGTTAATTTGACTACTGCTGCTTCTGTTGCACTACTCTACCATAACTAATGGTGCCACTAATACTGCTGCTACTACTGCTACCATCACTAAAGCCAATGCTACTTCTCCTGCTGTGACAATGTGCCGTTTGGGACACATAGAGAAGTGAGACCCTTTCAGAGCTACTATCAATCAGGACGGCCTGACCTCGCACATTTTACCACAGCAAGGGACAAGTTAAGCTGGGACAGGCTAACACAGTGGGGCAGAAGAACCGAGGGTGGTGGGTGGTGGGGCACTTGGAGTCTATTTATTTTCTCTTGGCATCGAGAGCCACCACTCCAGTACATTAATCCATAAGGAGAGTTGGGGTGGGTGAGCTTAGATAGAGGTAATAGCTGTACAATTAAAAGAGGAGACAATTTATCTCCATTTTGAATCCATTCTGCTTTTACTATAGCACTTATCGTCAGGAACGGTTTTAAACACCAGTAGTTTTACTACAGGGAATCTCAGCCTTGCCTATAGGCAGTACTCACAGGGTCAGGGAAAGAGAGCAGCCTGACCACCTTTCTTTCAATATGCCTATCTTTTTAACAGGTAGCATCGGAGACCATTTCTACTACTGTTAATGAATGGTTTAGGTCTATAAAAAAAGTATGGTTGGAATTAATTGTATTGTTGTTGCCTTCACTGTCAGGCTAGGCAGGAGTTAACAGCTAGGCAAGTATTTTGGCACAAATCCTTTTCAAGACCGTTGTGGTGGAACAGCTCTTAGTAAGCTAAGTGACGTTACCAATATGGCGCTCGTGTTTTTTTTTCTTTCTGACCATCTTTGGCTAGGGCGAGGTGAGCCCATTGCCTGACTAGTATGGAAAGAGCACAGTGCTGTAAACAGAGGAAGGCTTTGTTAAGTGCTGCAGTAAATTGCCTCCAAGGCAGTCTCATAAAAGCCAATTTGCCTCAGTGGCGAGGCAGACATATTGGGATGTCAGCACTTCCACTCACCCTGTGATTTAGAGCTTCTATATTAGTAGTTGTCACGTTCACATGTTTGTCACTTTCACCCTGTGGGGCTCGACATGTCACCTGTTGTCGACTTACTTCCGCTCCCTGGTACTTTCCCAGAAAACACGCTTCTGCTTTCTCTTCTGTCTGTTTTTTACCCCCCTTAACACTCAAAACACCTATTATTTTTTATCACCTCTTCTGTCTCATACACTCTCTCTTTCTCCTCTTTTTGTGCTTCTTTCTCCCTCTCTCCATCCCTCTCAGGGTGGTGTGTTTGTGGCTGTGAAATGAGAGTGGTAATTAAACAGTGGTGGAAAAAGTAGGCTACTCAAGTTTACTTCAATACCGCCATGTAGAACTACTAAAAGTCCGCAATTCAGAATGAGTAAAAGTACAAAAGTATTGGTATGAAAATGTACTTAATGTACCAATTACCAAAAGTAGAACTCGTTATACAAAATGTCTCGTTTCACAAGTTTTCAAACGTGTAAACTGTCTAAAAGTATTTTGAAAATAGCCGATCTACAAGCTCACAATGCTTCTTATCACGACACATTGTGAGCTTGTGAGCTTGGCTATTCTCAAATGGCTAAAATGTATAGGGCTGAAGTGGTTATTGTATATTCTAAAACGGGTAGTCCCAATACTTCATTCTGATTGGCTGGTTACCATCACGTGACCGGTGTAAATTTCACCGATAACCCACTCCTTCAATCACTTTGTATCATCTTGCAGCCTTGTAGCTGAACTGGGGAAGGAGAGCGCTTGATTGAATTACAAACACATGCCGTGCGGGCGTCTAAGCACCGCCCGGCTCATAATGACTGTGAATGTGTGGCTCCAGGCAGCCCCGTAAAAACATCAAGCGCTATTCTCCCGTCACATAGTCTACTTGCCGAGCACAACAAGGAAGTTATGTGGCTCGCTCTGGTAGCGCAAAGCGTAGCTACTTTTGTGAATTAAATAGTTTTATTAGGTTAATATGGTACATATGTTTGTAACCGTTTTAGAAAAGCAATAAGCCACTCGAGGCCCCAGCTTACCGGGTATTTTACACTGGCTGCGGGGTAGAAGACCCTCGGCTGCGCCTCGGGTCTTCCTACGCCCCCAGCCAGTGTAAAATACCCGGTAACCTGAGACCTCTCGTGGCTTATTGCTTAATTTTGGAATAATCATAATCTACAAAAGTAAAAGTGCAATATCTGTCTCTGAGATGTAGTGGAGTAGAAGAAAAGGTATTGGGAATTGGAAATGCCCAAGTGCAAATACCTCACAATTGTACTCAAGTACAGTACTTAAGTAAATGTACTTAGTTACTTTCCACCACTGGTAATTAAAGACCGAGACTGTGTGTTGTTAAGAGAGGCACGTGGAAGTGCTGCTGCGGTCTCGCTGGAGTTTCCGTGACAGACTGGCCCGCACGGAAGCAACGTTAAACCTGATTTATACTTCGTCTAGTCAAGTGTCTTGAGACAGCTCCCACAACTTTCAAATGCTTCTGCCTAACGGTCTGTACTTTGGAAGCTCTGAAAATGAGTACAAAATAATGACCCTACTTTCGTTTTTACCTGTGCAGTCGAAGCACAGCTGGCTAGTTGCTTAGCAAGAATGGAAACATATTTTGCAGATATTTTAAAATATACAACGCGTTATGATTGATTGGTTGAATACCCTTCCTGTCTGACGAGCAGATGACAGCGTCCTTTACTGTGCGGTAAGAGGTTCAAAGTCAAAAATATTTAGGACGACCGTCGAGTCTCAGAGACATGGACACTTTCAAATAAATTATAGAAACGGCTGGGTGGTACTTACACCCTGCCAACCATCGACTTCTATAATATACGGCAACCTTCCCCCGTGTGTTTCACTTGTCCGTTCCAGAAGAACACAGAAGAACCAGAGGTAGAAAACTGTTATTGGTGGATTATGTGATCTCAGCTGAACCCTTTTAAGTGGGAAGTTGCCTTTTTTATGCAGGTTTGTAGGTGTTAGGGGTGTATGATTTTTGCAGGAATATACAGGGATTTATTTTGCTCAATACAAATAGCTACACAATGTCTATAGTGCAAATATGCAAGTCAGATATGACACATTGTTTATCGACTGTCACCAAATCTCTCGCTGTGTGGAGGAAACAAAATAATCTTAAAGTTGGCAACTCTGCTGTCAAGAAAGAGAATGAGGATGAATTGGATGCACTGCTTAATAGAAGCAACAATACAGTGTTCATGATTCCTGCTCATGGATACTGATACACACACACACACACACACACACACACACACACACACACACACACACACACACACACACACACACACACACTACATTTCCCTGCAAATGAGCTTTGCAGGTATACCGACATGCCTGAGTATAAGGATGGCAGTGTGTGTGAGTCCCCATGTGTTTTGCAGCCTGACCTCTCCCTCATCTTCAGGGTCAGGGTGATAGGTGGGCCCGCAGGGAGGGAGAGACTTATCGCCCAGAGGTCATTGGGTCACTTACCACCGGGCTGGATTCCAGTACATCTGTGCTGCGGACCAATACATGTTTTCTATACGTGGCTTATTTCTAACCTATAATGTTTTCAGATACATATTTTAGTGTGCTGATTAAGTTTAAAATGACTAATACACTGTCTGGATGTCTTCTTGAATGAGATCTAAAACTGAGTAGTTCTGTATTCAAAATATGTTTGGAGAAATGCACAGCAATGGAAATCAAACGGGTGAATGAAATCAAAATATTTTTTTATTCACCACTACACATCTTCACGCATCACGTTTTCATTCAAAGGAAGTCATTAAAATTAGATTTTCATGGACTTTTGATATAAAAATACACAAAATATTCCCATTACAATATATCTATTGTTAGGTATGCCCATACCATGACCATATGCTCTAAAAGTAGGAAAACATATTTTCATTTCACGGCTTTTAAACAAAACGATACGGCCTCATCAAAGTTGTTATTGTGACTTTATATATTGTCAATATTACAATATTACGTTTTAGCAGTCAATTTGAGGGTTCAATGTTTTAACCAACACACACACACAGATAGCACAGATTTATAAAAAAAACTTTATCCGAAAGAAACATTCTTTATGTAAATTATCCCTCTCTCTCTCTCCCTGTTAGGTGCAGTGGCCAGTACTGAAGTAAAGATGCGTCTACAGGAGTTTGTCCTGAACAAGAAGAAAGCCCTGGCTCAGCGAAACCTAAACCACTGTCTGCCCAACGACCCGCGCTACTGGTACGGGTGAGTGACGCTCTCCCTCATCCCTCCAGCACACCTCTCTTCCTATGTTGTGTGTTCAAGTACAGTTTAAGCATTAAAGTTGCAATCCGTAACTTATTGCATTGAATATATATATATATATAATACCAATCTGTATGTTAATACAATAGAACTAGTTGGAGGGGGTTTGCCTACTCTTCAGTGTTGGGTAGATCCACCCTGAAGTGTGGATCCCTCTTGGACTGAGTGCTACAGTAGATTTTTAGTTCTATTTTTACACTCTCATAGTTCTTAAAAACCTTCATACACCTATAGATGAAATGTCTTTGACAGGTGCATGCGCTTCCTTAGAGATAGGGTGAGAAGTTACACGAGAGATACTCGGAGTGGAGTCGCTGCTTCTTCGCTTGGAAAGGAGCCAGCTTAGGTGGTTCGGGCATCTGGTTAGGACGCCTTTCAGGCGTCGTCCTAGGGAGGTCCTCGATGCACGTCCCACTGGGAGGAGACCCCGGGGCAGACCAGCGATCAGATGGAGGGATTACATCGACTCACTGGCCTTGGAATGCCTCGGGATCCCCCAGGAAGAAGTTACTAATGTTGCTCTGGAGAGGGAAGTCTGGAGCTTTCTGGTGGAGCTGTTGCCCCCACAACCCAACTATGGATGAAGATGGATGGATGGATGGATGGATGGATGGAGGTGCATACATTACGCTGTAATAATAAACGTGCACACTGACCAACGTTGACAATTTTATTATGAAGCTTTGCTTATTCACTGCCAAGTGTCTTTATTGATTAAGTTAGATCGTGCTCATATGCAATATATGAATGCATCGCGGCCGCTAGACGATCGCTAAAACCGGAAATGAACCGGAAGTGAAAAGTCCGCCTCCATCAATGCATCTTTATCAGATTCTTTTCCCAGATTGCGTTGTATGTTTCTGGTGAATTATAATACGATCACGCGGTACTTTACGTAGCCGTTGTTTATTTCCGGTTCATGGCCCGGTACACTTTTGCCTTCAAAATATTGGCCTGCACTGAAGAGAAGGAATGCTTCATTCCCAGTGGCCTCCATCCGAGTCTTCACCTGTTAGCTTTCAGTTAAACTTGAGAGGGAATCTCCATGGCACAAGGCTCCTCTGTGCTGTTTGTAGCTGCTGACTGACATATGTGCCTACAGTACACGCTTCAAACGGTCGCGCACATGCTTCAAATGAACGCACATGCGCACACACTTCAAACAAATGCATGCGCGCACGTTAACACCGTTAAAAAGAACAATTCCACGTCTCCCGCACTCTTTCAATATTTGAAGAGGTCTCTCATTGTCATCACCTATCTTCCCTCATTGTTTTCTTTTCTCCTGTTTGTTTTCTTTCCTTGTCAGCCTCAAGGGTTAGCTTTTCGGCTTGAGAATCTTCAATTCTCATCGTCCTTCTTTTCACATTTCCTTACCTATCTTGTTCTTCTTTCATCCTCCCATCTTTCTCCCTCTATTTGTGTGACAGTCTTGTCGTTTTCTGTGTGTGTGTGTGTGTGTGTGTGTGTGTGTGTGTGTGTGTGTGTGTGTGTGTGTGTCACTCTCTCTCTCTCTCTCTCTCTCTCTTTCTCTCTCTCTCTCTCTCTCTCTCTCTCTCTCTCTCTCTGTCTCTCTCTCTCTGCTGCCTGCAGGTATCCTGTCTCTTTGCTGCACAGTGGTGATAAGAGTAGAGCGAGGAGTCTTTTTGCTCCTCTCTTTCTCTGTCTGTATGTCTGTCTGTCTCTGCCTCTCAAACTCCAACCGTGTCTCTGTTTGAAACCTTGTGCTCATGCTCCGCGGCTTCCCTTTTATGTACTGTGCATGGGGTAGAAGCTCACTCTGTGCATGTCTACATAAGTGCGTGTGCATGCTTGTGTGTACGTGTTTTGCCAGCAGTAACACGGTCAATGTCACTGTTTCCCAAAAAAGGTGAACCCCAACAGCGATCCTGACCCCACCAAACACACACACACACACACACACGCACGTACACACACACACACACACACACACACACACACACACACACACACACACACACACACACACACACACACACACACACACACACACACGCACTTGTTCATCTAAGTAACAAACTATTTCAGTCTTTGAATGAAAGTGCAGGTACAGTAGATTGTAGTCCATCAGGTTTAATTCAGTAATATTTATGTATATTTGTAAATAAATTAATTTAAATGTTTGTTGATAAAGTGTGCACGTAACTGGAGAACCGTTCGCATCACCGACTTCAAATCCGACACACGCGTTCCACACCCCCATAGGGAGTGCAGTAGCCGGTGTCAAGTTGGTCGGACCCACGGTTGTCCAGAACCGCCACAAAAGGCCTCTGCCCGGGCTCCCTAAATATGGAGCTGGCCTGTTCTGACATCACAGCACTCCATATGTACACGTGTACGTCTGTAATCCACGTAACTCGAGAACCGTTTGCCCCACGAACTTCAAATTCGACACACACGTTCCGCAGGGAGTGCAGTGCCCGGTGTCGAGTTGGTCGGACCCACGATTGTCCAGAACCGCCACAAAAGTGCTCTGGACAGGGCCCCTGCCAAGGCTCCATATATGGAGCTGGCCTGTTCTGACATCACAACAGATAAGTGGAACAGGTACTCTGACACGGGTACAACGGGTATTGCATAGGCGGGTGGGGCATGGATCCCCAACTTCCATCGTTACCGACTCCGTGCTCTACAGCCAGGCACAGTCTAGTTCCATAAATAAGAAGATAAGAGAAGAAATAGTGAAAATAGCCAATCTACAAGCTCACAGGTGAGTTGTGAGCTTGTAGATCTGCTATTTTCACTAGTTTGGGTCCCGGGAGAAGGTCTAATTTCTGTTTTCGGTCATGGGCTAAAACGTTTGGGAACCACTGATTCTATTTGGTCTGTCTCTCTCTCTCTCTCTCCCTTTCTCCAGGAAAACCCAGCACAGCTCTCTGGACCAGAGTTCCCCTCCACAGACGGGCATGTCAGCATACAACCACGCCATCCTCGGCATGTACGACTCCAAAGACGACTTCCCCCTCCGCAAGACAGGTATACAGACCTTCACCAGGTCACAGTATAGTTATGATATATCTAGAGAGCAGATGAAGACAGCCCTGCCTCCCTCTATTCATTTCAATGGAAGTAGTACCCCTCGAGCGTTGATATAATTGGTTGACTCCTATGATAGTACCTCTCGCGCTGTTCTTGTGGTACCTCTATGTCACAAAATTAATTCATGAATTTAACTTGGGCCCAGCCCGTCTGCAGTCCCAGTTTTGACCACTACTGTCGGTGGCTTCAATGTTGCCCAGCCATTCTGGGGGTTTGGGTCACAGCTGGCCACGTTACCCATGAGCAGTGGTGGAAAGAATTACTCACATTTTTTACTTAAGTAAAAGTATGAATATAGAAATAAATAATAGTTCAGCATTCAACATGTACTTGAGTAAAAGTACAAAAGTATATGCATCAAAATATACTTAAAGGACCAAAAGTAAGAGTACTCATTGTGCAGAATGTCCCTTTTCACAAGTTCAAAATGTATAAGAAATAATTTGAAGATGCGACGCAGCCAAAATGTATTGCTAAAGTGGTTAATGTATGTTTTGTAGTAATAATCAAAATCTACAAAGTAACTAGTAACTAAGGTTTTCAAATAATTGGAGTAAAAGTGCAATATTTGCCTCTGAGATGTGGTGGAATGGAAGTTAAAGTACTGGAAATTGGAAATACTCAAGTAAAGTACAAATACCTCAAAATTGTATAATACTTAAAGTAAATGTACTTTCATCCACTGCCCTTGAGCTCTCCCACCCAGCGAAGCGATGTTTTCAAGTATTGGCTCTCTACAAAACCCGGCCATGATCTCTTGCTTTTCATTTGCAGGAGTCAAAGAAAGGGATCACAAAAGAGTTGAAATGGAATGCCAAACATATTCACCAAACCCATTTCTGAACTTGAACTGGAACATTGTCTTGGTTAGAATGTGTGCACATCTTGCCTAATGCTCAGGGCGAGTTTTGTTCGACCATAATTATTACATAATAGACCGAAAATCTGCTTTTGCAAGATGAATGTCAAGGAAAGTTTTGTCAGAAGATCTTACATAATACACTGAAAATAAAGCTTTCGATTGCAAGACAAATATTTTCGCACTTTCGCACTGGCTTTAAACAGAAGGTGTTTGATTACCAGCGCCCAAATTTTTTTTTGTTCTCACCAGTGCTTAAAGAATTAATTGACACTTGAGATTTAGGTTGCACCGTGGATTAAAATGTTCACAGCTTTCAGCCTGGATAAATTTTTTGACATAAACACACACTTGTGTGTTACTCAGGCATTAAGACGCACCCCCTCGCTCCGAAACAGTGTCACCCTTCAGGAGACTTGTACCCACATTGCCAGTCTTCCTGCTAAAGCAAGCCATTGTATAAATAAGCGTAGGCATTTTTCTACATCCCCCGTCTGTCTGTCTGTCTGTCTGTCTGTTTGAAGTACAGCTAGGCTGTAATTATTCACTTAGCGTCAGCGGCTCTCTTGGCACTTTTACCGCCCGTTTTCTCCCCAGCTGGAGACCAACCTCGGTGTACTCTGCAGGCCCACTGCCCGTTTATCCTGGCACACGTTATGCCGGCTCGCATGGCACCGCAACATTGGAGCCCGGCCCAAAACTCAACCTTTTGGGCCCGGGGTGGGGGGGGGGGGGGGCAATTGAGGAACTCGTCTCGTTGGCGCTGGTGCGGAGGAGAGGAGGCATCCAAAACGAGTTGTGACGTTTCGCAGTATAATAGGTGTTCAAAGGTCATAGCGTTGACGTGGTGCAAAAGGATGATGCCGTGTACACACAGGATGACCCTCCTTTCCACACAGGTGTGTGTTCTGTCTGTGAGTCGTTTATTCCGTTAATTTCTATGGGACCCGGCGTGGCCTCTGATGTGTGTGAAACTCCCTCTTTTCCCTGTACGGAATTTAAACTTTTTCTGGATTGTGGATAGACTGCATTGGCATTGCGTACCAGGAAACGAGCAGAAGACACTATTTCATTCAATTTACACTTGACTGTAATGACATATGTTATTTATAGAGCACTTTTCAGGTACTCAATTGCAATTTACATTATTAAAACTTATGTCGATTCATCCATATAATGAATGCATTACAGACACATGCAAGGCTACCCATACACACACACGCACAGCAGTGCAGATTACACCGATTTATACTGTGCTACATTTCGGTGTTGTGCGCCATGCTATTTTTGGCCCACGACACCAGCGCACCAAGTCAGACCAGCACTGCAGGAATTTGAGATTAGGAAGTAGTACCATGCTTAATTTTGTTTGCATATGAGGAGATAAGCGCTAGACCCACATGTATGCAAGCATACATTGCATTATGCAAATACACATGTGTTCAAATGCGCGCGCGCACATACACATAGTTTGGATGCTGAGGTGCCACCTAAACCCAGAGGTGACAGTAGATCAGATCAGATTACATCTGAGACAGAAGGGGAAAAAGATGCGTTCAAGTTCAGGAGGAAGTGAATGACAGTGTGGCTACCACGGCAGTTGAGTTGCTGTGGCGACCGTTGCCGTCATGCATGACGCTTTTTTACTGGTGACGATGACCCATTTTTGGACTTGACGTATGTATATTGAAAATGTGTGTGTGTGTGTGTGTGGGGGGGGGGGGGGGGTTGTTCTTCTTGTTTCCAGTAGGGCCGAGAGAGATATTTCAAGAGATATTTCAACAGAGTTTCCTTGTCCAAAATCTGAGAGCCTTTGTGATAATGGCTCTCAGTAGACAGAGGGGCACTTTGACTGGACTGACAGGAAGTCGGTTAGAACTGAATGACACATACATACACCCACTCTTTCATGCACACACACACACACACACACACACACACACACGCACGCGCGCGCGCGCACTCACACACGGCGTGCATGCGTATACATCCTAATTTTGCCGTTAAGGTTGGCCAGAATGGAAAGCCGTTATTTCCGTCTCCAAGTTAGTTAATGGTTATCATGAAAGCCTCCCTCCCTCCTCTCCACTCATTTCTAAAAAGGCAGATATTTAATGTTTCATAAGCAGACGTTTAAAAGCCACCTCACACCTCACATGGTCTTTGTAAATCGCAGTGACAGGAATAGTTCATGTTACGGGGGGGGCTATCTCCTAGGTCTTTGGAGTCTCCTAATAACCCCCACTTCAATTAGGGATGTTTTCCTTGAACCAGCAGTTCACCCATGCTGTCAGTGGAATATCTCTCCCATGTGACTGCTGCCCACCCACACATTCCCTCCTCTGTTTCAGTTTTAGGTTTGATTTATTCTTTGTTTCGTACTCGTGTCGTGTGCCAGAAATAGCCGGTCTTCAATGACGTCACAACGCGGAAGCAAATCGTTGCCAGGCGACGGGAACTGGCAAATATAATACGGGTTATTCTGGATGCATTATAACCTAATAATTCGTCCAATGTCGTCCTAGGTGAACTGTGACTTTTTCAAAAAATCGTCCAATGTCGTCTTTAGCAGAGAAGGAGTTAGGCTCATTCGAAATATTTCTTCCATTCTGAATACGTTTCTGTGGATATACGCATCGGTAAAACAATGCCCCCAGCCATGCCCTTACAGTCACCAAGGTGATTTAACAGCCTAATGTCACCTCCATGAGAAGGCTTCATCAATTTTAACTATCGGATGGAAAATGTCAGACAGCTCGTTGGTCTCCCACGCTCTCTCTCATGTCCACCTCATATCTCTTAACGGCTAGACTTAAAGGTTGAGTTTGGAAGTTGAAGGCGACTGTCTCGTGACTCGTAAACCTCACAAAGATAATTAACTGATGGCTTTTAATCGAAGTGCTCTCTGTGGAACATAACTCGACTGTAGAGAGATTTGTGAGCAAGGCTGTTTCAAGTTTGAGGACGTCTCATCCTCCCTTTTTATCAATGCAGATGTTTGGACAGTAGAGATGAAATAATGCTGAAGCCAGACTAAATGTTTTGAATGTTTCATATAATTGGTACAAAAAATAAAATATCCGAGGGCACTCCGCGGAGTGCACATCTCTACCAGGCTGGGTTGCCTATAGACAGAGTGTAAGGTTGCAGCCATTAGGAACCAAGGAAGCTGTGGGTGGAATTAGCATTTCTACATTGGGTGCAAGCTTTGGTCTAAGTGAAATCGCCTTTTGTCTCTGAGTTGTTTAGAGAACCCTCAACAGGGCCGGTTCAAACGTGCGTCCTGCCCAGTGCCCACCCCTTCAAAAGTTATGGGGAATATTTATTTTTAGCCAATATAACAAATGCCACAAAATATCTGTGCCATTTATCATTTTTGATTGGGTGGGCACTGGGCAGCATTTTTAGATAAATTTAGACCCACCTGAAACAGAACACCCTTTGCCATCAGCCATCAGTGCTGTTGGAAATTGGGTTACAGTTGGTCATATATCCTTCAAATATTTTCCAATTTCAATGAATGATGCATCATATGAAAGCTTATATTCTGTAAAAAAAAAAAAAAAGACCAATGCCCACGTTGCAGCACAAAGCACATATATGCTGTTGTTTCCTGCCATTTCTATTGATGACTTAGTTGCTGGTTGCTAACCTACAACCCCTTTCTCATGCAGTACTACACACATTTCTCCCCTCTTATGCTCCTTGTTATTTCCTTTAAATGCATACAGTATAAAAGACTAATCTACCATCGTAGACATTTCTGGGAAGCCAAGGCTGCATTGATGAGTTTCGGCAAACTGCCCTATCGATTCCCATAAATCCCTCTGTTCTCTCTCTCTCTCTCTCGCACGTTCTCTTTGGCGGTACGTACGGCTCCCCGCTGTAGTGTTCTGAGCACCCAAGGCCTCCAATCCATCAATGCGATTGAGTGGCTGATCGATATGTTTTGTATCAGAGAACCAGTTTCCCTCTCCACTCGTCTTGAAATATTAAGCACCACTTTTATAGGCCTTTAATCAGATATTCAATATGCTGCCGTCCTGCAGGGTCAGGTGGGGACTGTCGGTGGTGGAAAAGTAACTAAGTACATATACTTAAGTACTGTACAATTTTGAGGTATTTGTACTTTTCTTGAGTAATTTCAATTTCCAATACATTTACATCTACTCCACTACATCTCAGAGACAACTATTGTACTTTTAATCCACTACAATTATTTGAAAACCTTAGTTACTAGTTACTAAATTATTATTACAAAACATACATTAACCATTTCAGCCTTAGATACATTTCGGCAATTTAAAAATAGCAGATCTACAAGCTCATACAATGCATCGCGATGGACTTTTACTTGCAATAGAGTATTTTCATATTGCCATATATTTATACTTCTACTTACAGTAACTAAAACATTGGAGTACTTTTCCCACCACTAATTGTCATGCTATGTGAGGGTTGCCGTGGACATGGATATGCCCAGGCGTGATTAGCTGTCTTCGGCTGCCCTTGTGTATACAGATCCCAAGTATAGGAAATCATTTGTGTGATCACATCATGTACGTATGAAATTACATATGTGCCTGTAGAGCAGCACTATATGACAACAGTCATTATGCAATTTTCACCTACTACTGTACGTACAATAGAAAGTATCTACACATTTTCTGTGTGTGTGGTAAATGGTAAATGGTGCATTTATATAGTGCTTTTTTTCCATAGATTGTGCATTACATTCACAAATTCACACACACATTCGTGCACCAATGACAGAGGCAGCCAATGTATGAATGAATGAACCATTGTAAAGCGCTTTGAGCACTTAGAAAAGCGCTATAAAAATGCAATTCATTAAATGCAATTCATAATTCATGCAAGGCACCATCCAGCACATCGGAAGCAATTAGGGGTTCAGTGTCTTGCTCAGGGACACTTCAACACTAACTCTGGGGGAGCCTGGGTTTGAACTGGGAACCTTGCAATTGCCACCCGGCCACTCTACCCCTGAGCGTGCGTGTGCGTGCGTGTGTGTGTGTGCGTGCGTGCGTGTGTGTGTGTGTGTGTGAGTGATATATACTGTGGATGGCTGGATGAATACTGTAGATAGACAGATACTGTAGGTAGATAATGGATGGATAGCTACGATAGATAGATAGATAGATAGATAGATAGATAGATATTTGATTGATTGATTTGCAGAGATATTGATGATATCAGGGACCATTTATGGGGATTTATACAATAGATACTTTAGAAGATCGCCCGATCTGACCTTGAGCGTGGCGAGTTTTGAAGCCGAGGGGTTCACGCTCGGTGGAAGACGGACGCTTTACGAGATATGCAGGGGACACACAACACGCACGGCCGCACGCGCATGCCATGCATGCAGAGATTGTGTGCGCGTATGGACGAAGTGGACAAAAGCGTGAAGGACAGAAGAACCAACACTAAGGGCGAGAGATTAAGTGGGAATTGGATGGGGGAAAGAGAGGGAGGAGAGAGAGAGAGAGAGAGAGGGATCAAGATGAGAGAGGGAGAGTGGGCCATGCCAAACGCCCAGTGTCAGCAGAAAACCGGCCTGGGGGCTCGTGTGTGTGTGTGTGTGTGTGTGTGTGTGTGTGTGTGTGTGTGTGTGTGTGTGTGTGTGTGTGTGTGTGTGTGTGTGTGTGTGTGTGTGTGTGTGTGTGTGTGTGTGTGTGTGTGTGTGTGTGTGTGTGTGTGTGTGTGTGTGTGTGTGTGTGTGTGTGTGTGTGTGTGTGTGTGTGTGTGTGTGTGTGTGTGTGTGTGTGTGTGTGTGTGTGTGTGTGTGTGTGTGTGTGTGTGTGTGTGTGTGTGTGTGTGTGTGTGTGTGTGTGTGTGTGTGTGTGTGTGTGTGTGTGTGTGTGTGTGTGTGTGTGTGTGTGTGTGTGTGTGTGTGTGTGTGTGTGTGTGTGTGTGTGTGTGTGTGTGTGTGTGTGTGTGTGTGTGTGTGTGTGTGTGTGTGTGTGTGTGTGTGTGTGTGTGTGTGTGTGTGTGTGTGTGTGTGTGTGTGTGTGTGTGTGTGTGTGTGTGTGTGTGTGTGTGTGTGTGTGTGTGTGTGTGTGTGTGTGTGTGTGTGTGTGTGTGTGTGTGTGTGTGTGTGCGCTTTTGCGTGACCGGCAGTAACACCTCTAAAAGTCACTGTGTCCCAAGGTGAACACCCCCATGGATACTGGTGCCCTCGTACATACTACACACAGCACTAACGCACCCACACACACACGCTCACAGTGCAGCAAACATCCAGGTCGCAACCAGCCCCTTCCACTCCTTCCCCTCTGGCTCCATCAAAGGGACGGAGGTCGCTCCACCCTCTCTGAGCCCTCCCCTCTC
Source organism: Protomyctophum bolini (assembly GCF_963924005.1). Taxonomy (NCBI): domain Eukaryota; kingdom Metazoa; phylum Chordata; class Actinopteri; order Myctophiformes; family Myctophidae; genus Protomyctophum; species Protomyctophum bolini. Next base: position 25,600,844 of record NC_137877.1, on the reverse strand, counting down.
CTGGCCACCTGCCAGAGCCAAGCACGCAGAGCCAGGGCCAACGTTGAAGCTGCCGAGCTTCCAGTGGTCAAAGCTGGAACTGCAGGCGGGCGTTTTTTTCTTGTTTTTTTTTGTGCTTGTACGACGATTAAACCCTGCGCAGCTGGGGTTTAACATCGAGCGCTAATTAGCACTTCCGTATTTTGGACACCAAATGTTGGTGTTGGTCAAATCAGAAAAATGGAACGGAAGTAGAGCGTTCTTCCGGGTGCTTCAAAACGCCACTGAGCAACTTCCATTAAAATTAATAGTATGGGCATGTCCACTCTCTAGCTTATACATAACTCTATGGCCAGAGCTGTTCGTATCCCTGACAATGGTGCCTCATGTGTGATATAATAAAGCAGTGGTGGAAAAAGTACTCAAATGTTTTACTCAAGTAAAAGTATCAATACTGCAATATAGAAATTACTCTGTTACAAGTAAAAGCCTGGAATTCAAAATGTACTCGAGTAAAATTGCAAAAGTATTGGCATCAAAATGTACTTAAAGTACCAAAAGTAGAATGTACCCAGTATGCAGAATGTCCCTTTTCAAGTTTTCAAATGTATAATAATCTGAACATCTGTACATTTATCCTCTTGTACCGAGCAGATCAACAGTGCATTTGCCTACCTACGCACCTGTTCCTTAGCCTCGTTGTGCCAAAGTCATTCTCTACAGAATACCTGAAGTAGGCCTATAAAATATTATTATAGTGGTTAAACTATTCCTCATTTTGCTTGGGACCCCCATGAAGCTCCTCAGCGGCCCATATGGACCCCAGTTTAAGATTCAGTCTCTGTTGACATGTATGAATGTATGAACACCTTGCACTTGCTTACATAAACACGTATGGAAGCATAACGTGTCCTATGGCCAAATGAAGGTGAGGATTAATTTCAGCCTCCAGGTCTCTGGAATCACTTGTGTTTTTATATGAGTGCCTATTTATGTTTATTGATGCATGGCAGGCGAGACGCAATGGTTTTAATGCAGTAACTTTGGGTGGCAGCCATGATTTAGAACCGTCTGCTAGTGCTAACACCTGTATAGCCAGACAAACCCAGCTCCACAATTGTCTTTCTTTTCTTTTGTCATTTATGCTTTATTTCAATAGGTGAGTGTAGAGGGGGGAAATAGAGGGTAGATATGACGGGAGTCATCTCATCTCCACTTTTTACATTGGCCCATTTTGACAGTATAAGTGTTGCGATGAGATGCTGTCATTTCGGCACTCAAATGTGTATTTTCAGTGTCGCAGGTTGAATAAAAAAGTTCACGCTTATCCTTTTTTTTATTACATATTGTTAGCATCATCCTTTGGAGGTTTTTGATAGCACATCCAGAATGTGAACACCTCGCAAATCATGGCACAAGCTATAGGTTACTACTATAGCTACAGCACATACATTATAAATTAATAATGCCTGCATGTCAAACCCCATCGTTTGATGTGCTTTTTCATTAAGTAAAATATGCAATATGACATTCTGACTTTTGACACATACTGTAGAGATGTAATGAAGAAGAAGATTTAATTGGAAACCGTTTATTTATTTTCAACGATTTTGAGGTTAAAGCCTCTGCTCAGTGTCATTGAGTATTCACAAACTACTGATAATTCACGAATTGCCTTTAGACCCCAAGGTCTGAACTCAACTAAACTCAAGGTAACACTCCAATACATTGAGTGTTACCTCACAGACTCAGTACAGTCTTGCAGCCTTCCAGTTATGCTAATGCCTGTCCTCTCCCCTGACCATCTCTATCCTCTTAACAAAGACTTTTGGACAAATGCCCTTTGGTTTATCCTTAAAATTGAAAGTGCACTTTCAAAAGTGCTCATAGCCTCATACATTATAGATCTCACACTCTCACAAAAGGTCATCCCCATTGCAGACAACCCGAAGGCAGAGTGAGTGCCTTCACCTTTTTCAAGTGCATTGTAAGACTATAGGTCTCATCCTTCCTTGATTAGTATTCAACGCTACAGGAAGTGGTGAAGAGAGATAAAGGAGATTCATTTATATTGATGTAAGTCTTATGCAAGAGCTTTTGAACGAGTCACACCTGCTTGGGTCCAGTTCCAAAATGCCCTGGGCATCCTGCGGGGCTGCTGGACGTGTTTGCGGGGCCCATATGACACAAGGTCATAGATGGATCATTGTTCAGCAGCCCAGCGTCTAACCGAAGAAGATAAAGCTGCTGAGAGCACCGGTGTAGGGTCCATTGGGCCACACGGGCCGTGGCCCAGTCAGTTTAGAGCTGGCCCAGTCTAACTTCGAAGAGAGGGGGGCGAAAAAACAAGAAAAACAACAAAAGCCTGTGTGCATGCAAATTTCTGTTTAGTATAGCAAACCACAGCATGCAAGCCGCCTTTGTTTTAATGGTCCCCCAAACCGTTCACACACCTATCGGCCGGGGATGCGTTATCCCCCCCCCCCTACGATGCTAATTTGCCCAGTCAATCATTTGATCCGCCTGGCTGAGAGTAGCGAATAAAGCTCCCTGTGTCTGAGATTCATCTGGCAGGGACATCACGCAACAATCAAGCAGCAAATGCCATTTCCGACCTCTTTCTGACCTGTGCAGATTCTCACAAAGGCGAGGCAAAGTCCCACGACGTGCAGTATAGTTCTTCATAGGCATGTATAAGCAAGCACAATCGGTTCTAATAATAGCTGAGTATAGAGCCGACATCATTAAGCCATTAAGACCTGGAACGCAAATGTGTCACTTTGGCGTTCAAACACATTAACCATTATTGTTTTCATTTATAGCTGGTGAATTTTATTTATTTTTTAATCGTGAAAATATTGCTCAAATTATTTCACACACAACGTTTTTAACTCTTATCTTTGCTTCTGGGGGGTCCCTGGAACAACTTATTTTCAGATGGGGGGTCCTTGACATGAAAACATTTGTCTAAGGTCTCAATTGGTTAAGCATGGGCTCAACAACATGCTGCCAACTGGCTGCTGCTGCTGCTGCTTCTTCTTCTAGTGTTTCCCACTGTGGCCCAGGCCTATAGGGCAGCGGTATCAGTCCGACACTCTACCCCAAACCCTTACCCTAACCCTAACCGCAAGCACGACGCAGCGCATGTCGGACCAACACACTGCCGTGGAAGCAAGCGGCAGTCGAGTGACATAACCCCCCCAACTTCACCGGCAGATGCCGCAACTCCCCCCAGTAGCCCCGCGGCTGTTAACAGCAGTTGTGACGTCTAGAGCGCGGCCACCGAACGGACCGACACGGACTTAAAGTCGACTAAAATCTTATGATATTTAGTCGACTCAAACTAGACTCAAACTAAAATAGTTCAGATGTTTAAAATATGACTAAAACTAAACAATTTCTTTGTCAAAAAGACTGTCTGAAAACTAAATCTAAATGTTGCTGTCAATATCAACATGGCTCCCTGTCTCCCTGTGATCCGCAGCCTCGGAGCCCAACCTGAAGCTGCGGTCCCGCCTAAAACAGAAGGTGACGGAGCGCCGCAGCAGTCCTCTGCTCCGCAGGAAAGATGGACCCATCACCACGGCCAAGAAGCGCTCCCTGGACATGGCGGGTGAGTGTACTGTAGGCCCGGCACAGTCATTACACCATCGCCTAATCGCAGTTATTTGAGATCATTGCATTGCATGTTGAAAAATGTCCATACATTTGAAACAACAAAAAATCTAAAATAGCAGAAAAGGCAGATATACAACATGTCGTGTTGTAATCTTGTAGATCTGCTATTTCTGCTATTTTGTGGAAAGAAACAAAAATGATTAAATGTGTCAGTGATTTATTTGTATATTTATGTTATTTTTAATATCTGCCCAGGGTATTCTGTGACTCCGAAGCCTAAAAAAAACGGAAATACAAATTGTGACGTTCCAATGTTCAATGCGAGAAACACGATTAAATCGTTAATCGCAATTGTTTGTGTGACAATTAATCGCCATCTCAGCTCTTCTCACACTTTCTGTTAGCGTCTCCTACCTCGTAGGGCTGACCCCAAAAATGTGAATATTCGAAGCTTCGTTCGATGGCCTGAAATTCGAACATGAAATATATATATATATTTCTGATCTACAACATCACAACGCATTGCAGCATGACACATTAAGAGCTTGTATATCTGCTACCCTTCAAAGCCTTGTGCTTGAGTGCCACAATTAATTAATCACTGCAGCTTCAATTTCGGCTAGTTTCTTTTTTCTTTAAATATATTTTTTATCCCACGATTTTGTAACCCATTTTTCACCCCTGTGTCAATCATCTACTGTGATCCTGGGCTCTACACACCCTCCGCCAACCTGGGGAGAGCAACGGACTTAACTCATGCTTTCTTCATGCTTGAGTGTCCAAGTTGCTCCTTTACACCTGACAGGGGGGAGTTTCCCTGGTTGGACGTAGCGCGTGAAAGGAACACGTTATTCCAACCAGTTCCTTTCCCCTCCATCAGGCGCCCCGGCTGGCCAGGGGGAGGCAGTTTAGAGACCAGGATTACTGCATGTTTTTGTGAGGGTACCTACCCTAGGGGACACGGGGAGAACATGCAAACTCCACACAGAAAGGCCCTTTCGCCAACCCCGCCTTCGGGTATGGGCACTGGTGACGCGGAGGAGGAAACACGCCGCCAGCACCCACATTGCCCCGAGCGGGAATCGAACCCAGGACCTTCTAGCTGTGAGGCGACAGCACTACCAACTGTGCCACCGTGCCCCTTCGGCTAGTTTTTAGAGCTAGAAGCTTCGATTTTGAAACGATCGAAGGTCGGGATAAATTATAGAGAAGGGAAACGAGTCAAACAACGTTTTGTTTCTGCTCCACTTTTTACATCTGGAAAGAAACTCCAACATTGAGTGGACTTTACGTTACCCTTTATCTTTGTGCTTGCTCTTGTTTTTATTGTTTATCTCGCTGGCTTTTACTCATCCATTTTTCATTGTCTGTAATCCACTTTGTAACTCCACTTTGATAAGATGCTGTATGAACGCATCTGATTATATTAGTTGCATAAGGAGGGGATTAGAGATTGATGTTTATTCTGGGACATTGGATTGACCCCAGGCCAGCAGCATGGTTTAATGGCTTCATCTCTGTGCTTTTGTGTCTGACAGAAATGGCGTGTAACAGCGCACCCGGCTCAGGTCCCAGTTCGCCCAACAACAGCTCCAGTAATATCCCCAACGAAAACGGCATCTCCATCAGCAGCCCAGGAGAGGTAATCTGCCAAAAGCATACACATAATGCAATGTGTGCATGTATTACATGTACTTGTATTCCTGTACTTGTGAGTGGTGTTCACAGTTAGCTGGGGACCCCCCCAAGTTCCCCTCATGTTGAGAGCCAGTGTGTTTGAGAGATATGTAACTCCATATCGTGTGTGTGTGTGTGTGTGTGTGTGTGTGTGTGTGTGTGTGTGTGTGTGTGTGTGTGTGTGTGTGTGTGTGTGTGTGTGTGTGTGTGTGTGTGTGTGTGTGTGTGTGTGTGTGTGTGTGTGTGTGTGTGTGTGTGTGTGTGTGTGTGTGTGTGTGTGTGTGTGTGTGTGTGTGTGTGTGTGTGTGTGTGTGTGTGTGTGTGTGTGTGTGTGTGTGTGTGTGTGTGTGTGTGTGTGTGTGTGTGTGTAATTACTTTTGCTTCTCCAGGCCTCCTTGCTCCAGAGGTTGGCTGTGAGGGAAGGTTCAATGAGCCACCTGTCACTCTACACCTCACCCTCCCTGCCCAACATCACCCTAGGGCTCCCAGCCACGGGCCCTGCCAGCACTGTGAGTTCACCCTCAAAAAGTCACCATCTAATCCATGGCCATTTAAAAAAAGAACTAACATTGGACATTGAGCATTGAACAGTTGCGTCCAATTGAAATAGCTGTTCACACATACACAGCATACACAACTAAGGTCGGGAAACGTACACGACTGAGCCACCCACCCAGGTGATGGCGATAATACTAATCACCGTAGTCTTACCGTGCATTACATGCATTTTCTTCTTGTATTTATTGAAATCATGTCATGCACATGTCTCCAGTGCATAGCCTACTGCAGGCCTGGTTGACTAGATTTAGAAGACATTCTGAAGAGCCCCCTCTCCTCCCCACCCCAGGTGGTACCAGGACATCATCACCAGGACGGGGAGAGCCGTCTGCCTCTGCCGGCAGGGTTACAGCAGGGCATTCCTCTGGCCCCTCCTCCCTTCCTGGCCGCCGCCGCCCACCTGCCCTCGTACTTGGTGGCCTCTGCGGCCCTGGAGCGGGGGGAGGGGGTTGTGGGGGGAGGAGGAGGAGGAGGGGGAGGAGGAGGAGGAGGAGGGGGCACGCAGGCGGCTCACAGCCCCCTCCTCCAGCACATGGTGCTGCTGGAGCAGGCCCACAATCCACTGGGTGAGTGTGTGTGATTCTGTGGCTTGCAAACAAGGGCTCGCTTTGAAACTCCTCAGCTGTCGTATGCTTTTCTTTTTGTTGTTGTTGTTCTCTTCTGCACGCCCCATGACGCATGAGTTCTGGGTTGATCATGCACGGTGAAAATTCTCAGTGTTTGGAAAAGAAAGGGGGATATTTTCTGGCCCCTGAGGGAAGGCAAATGGGCTCTATGCACACACAATAACTCCTCCTGCTTCCCTACTTCCTTCACAGGTGTTACAGATGATACTAATTAAGGCTCTGTTCCATTTAGTGTACTGTACAGTGGTTCTAAATGGACCTGTAAGGATCCATTTTGGTTCCATGTGTAAACTCTCAGAGTTACACACCCGTACGGGGCCATTTAATTTGGAACCCACTCAAGGACACTTTGAGGCCCACTGGTGTATCCAGTGAGCCAACATGCACAATAGCAGCACCCTGACTCTGTTTG